>NC_056511.1:34319823-34331329 GCF_014905685.2 Nematolebias whitei
ATATACAATATATACAATATATATATATACAAGTATGTATATATACAGTAGTCCCCTCGCTACTTTGCGGTTAATTTTTTGCAGATTCGCTATATTGCGTTTTTTCAAAGTAAGATTAAACATGACACAATTGGCTGACTGATGGGTGAATCATGGATTGTTTATTTCAAATAAATTATTTTAAATGTTTTTGCACCTGTGTGCAGCCCACAAGTGCAGGGAAAAGCTCCCTCCTGCAGCTTGTAATGATCTCTGCTCTCTGCCACGCACACACATTTATTTCACATTTCTTCTGCTGCATCGGCTTTGTGAAGGGTTAACCCTTTGCTGTATAATTGCACCGGTCAACTTTGTCTTCCAACTTAAAATTCAAAGTATGTCTCATTGTAAATTTGTCATAATTGCACAATATAAAAGTGTTAAAAGTTATTTTCAATTATTTTAGACTTTCTATGCTCAGTTGTTACAGTGTAACATATCAAGAAGTACATTTCTGCTCTGGGCTCAGAGCTGCATGAAGGGTTAACCCTTTGCTGTCCTGCTGCACTTCTCTTCTCTACAATTTAAATTTAAATACTGTAACCTTTTAAATAAACAATCCATGCTACATTGATTGTTTACTTAAAATGTTACAGTATTTAAATGTAAACTGTTTAGTTAATGAGGGAGATTGGGAGTAACAGGTGATGAGTGAGTGTGATTACAGCCTGGCACATGTCATGACAGTTTACTGAACTTGAACAGAACCTGGACTACTGTATAAATACTTTGCCGTTTTTCACCTACCGCGGGGGGTGGGGGGGTCTCGGGTATGGACCCCCTGTATATAAGGGGTTATAATAGGGGGCTCATATTGATGCACATCTCTGGCTCTGGTACTGGAGGCAAGAAGCAGGGTGGTTAAAAAAAAAAAGCTTGCCACTGTGGTGGTGACACTCAAGCTTAGTTCCTATTCGTGGCATCCAAAAATCACTGTAAACTGTGTTGACTAATGGGGAACCAATGAGGTTTGCTTGTTTTTTGGTGGATTTGCTGGACTGTGGGTGTGATGTTAGAGCAAGAGGTCAAATTCGCTCTGGTGCATTTTCACGCTTGCTTACCGACAGCTGCAAAAAGCAAAGCTATGTGTCTGTGTGTGCTTGTGTGTGTGTCACGACACATGCAGCAAGTTTACACCGTTTCCAAGTCAGAAATGATGGTAGCGGGGACACTAGACATGGAATGTATGATTGACTGAACCATGTTTGAGAAGTGGCATAATTAAAACATCGACATGATGGACAATAAAAGATTTGAGTGTCTCTGTAATAACGTTCAGAGTGTACAGTATTAGCTGTAAATTTCTATGTTAAAATTTATTAAGGGAATCTCTAATTTATATACCAAGCTCCCCTTTAGGGATAAAGCTGTCACTTTGTTAATATTCTCATCTGATGTGAGTGAGATGCTGAGAGAGGGTGGGGGTGGTTGTGGGCTTTAATATGCAAGTATCCACATCTAATAGTAAGTCCTGCAGTGTTGGTTTTTGGCACAGCAGCGGTGCAAACATGTTGCTGCGGAAGAGGCTACTTCCACTGTAATGTATTTACCTTCTAATTTGTGTCTCAGTGAGAGACCATATATCCTGTTTAGGGAGTGACACCTCTCCTCCTCCACTTTATGGAGCGGTGCAGGCATTTGATGGGAGCTGGGGCATGCTGTGCTGATGGATGAGGTTGTCAAAGGAGCCCCATGATGCTCTCCTCCCCACAGAATGTGCAGGACTGGAGAGCCTCGATCATATAGAAAGGCATCACTCGGAACATGGTTAATAACTCATTCATAACACCTGAGAATAATCTGCTTAAGGGTGAATTTCACACGCGAGGTCTGGTTTACAGTTTTCAGTCAGTTAAATGTCGGCTTTAATACTCTGGCTGAATACATGACATTCTGGGGAAGAAAAAAAAAAAAGATAATTTATTCTGTCTGACAACTTACTTTGTCAACTGATAAAAATGCCTAAGGTTTAGATGTGCATTCATAAACAAGCTGTTTTTTTTTAAACACCTTTCTATGCCTTCAATAATGTGCCAGTGTACGAGTCTGAACACTGGGTCTTTTAAAGTCAGAGATTCAAGCTCAAAACTGAGAGTTTGATTCCCCCAGGCAGAAGTTGGGAATCGCTGACAGCTGTTTCAAAGTGTTGAATTTGTGGATGTTCAAAAACAAATTCTTGAAACACTTTAGTTTAATACGTCTGTTTGAGTGACATTTAGTGCTATTTTTGTGCCTCTATTTTTGCTTGTTCTTACTTTCTTCTTTTAATGTGTGAAACTCCAATCAATAGCATTTTCATTCGAGAACTAAAGGGCTGGAAAAAGATACAACAAGTAGCACTTCAACCTAAATCCACATTACCTGTTACAGTGTATAAATACATACTGTATACTGTAGATAGTCGAATGCACTCATGAGATCAAGCTCCAGTACCACTGACAACTGATGCGAGAGTTACTTGCATGACTGCGTGTCATCCTGAGGCTATAAAGACAGAGCACAGTGGTCTGAGCTCCCAGCTGACTGCACTGGCAAAGGCAATGGGATGTTTTATCACAAAACATTTACAGTAGCTCATATACAATTGAAAACAAGGAATGCAGATTGATGGCGTACAAATTAACCTAGAAGTGAAGCAAACAAAGCTTGCTTTGTGTGGGAAGGACAGATTGTATTATTTGACTTTGTCACTGAGTGATATAAATATGTTCTGGTCATTTAGGAATTATTATCTTGCCTTTTGTACCAGCTTCTCTCCATTGGCTCCCTGTCAAATTCATAATCTAATTCAAAATCTTACTTCTAACCTACAAAGCGCTCAACAATCTAGCTCCATCTTATATTAGAGAGCTTATTGTTCCATATTCTCTTAACAGAGTGCGTGGCTCTCAGACTGCAGGTTTACTTGTGGTTCCTAGAGTTTCCAAAAGTAGAATGGGAGGAAGATCTTTCAGTTATCAGGCTCCTCTCTTGTGGAACCAACTTCCAGTTTCTGTCCATGAGGCTGACACATTAATCCAGTTTTAAGACTGGGCTCAAGACTTTCCTTTTTGATCAATCCTATAGTTAGGGTCGGCTTGGGTTTCCTGAGCTATCCCTAAAATTATGCTGCTATAGGCTTAGACTGCTGGAGGACAAACTGACCACATTTCTTCACTATGTAACCGTTTTTACTTACTCTGCTCAACCTGTTTTGTATTTGTAATCGTTTCTGTCCTTGACGTGTTTTTGTCTTTCTTCCAGTATGAAGTACACCTGCACCTATATCTGGACCTGCCATTCTATGTTCGTTTTCTCTCCTTCTTGTCCTCTCAAACCAGCCGGTCAAAGCAGATGGCCTCTTGTCCTGAGCCTGATTCTGCTGAAGGTTTCTTCGTTTTAAAAGGGAGTTTTTTTCTTTCCACTTTTGCCATTGTGCACGCTCAGGATGGGTAACCGCACCAAAGTGAAGATTCAATGTGTCTGCTGCTTCCTTAGATAGAGAACTTTACTAATTGGCATTTCTATGTGTGTGAATGTTTCTGTAAAGATCCCTGAGACAACTTTGTTGTGATTTGGTGCTCTATAAACAAACTGAATTGTTGTATATGGATTTTTGCTCATAGGTTTGGAAGAATTGAGATAACACCTAGTCCAAATGCAGACATGATGAAAAGTGAACTGTTGTCTTAGAGCAGTCCTTCTCAAATAGTGGGGCGTGCCCCGATGTGGGGGGTGGGGGTGGTGACCCCAGGGAACATTTTGCAGCAGGGCGCATATTTTATTTTATTTTTTAGCACCGTTCTCATTTTGTCAGGGTGCATTTGGCAACTGTTTGCTAAGATCCGGCAACTCTCAGTCTTACTAATAATAAGGTTATGAACAAATATGACTGCCTTGTCATTTTGGGAACCATGCTTGAACCGTGTCGCTTCCTTCTGCTACTAAAATGATAAATAAATAATTCTGACACCACCGCTGCTTTTTTTATGACACTGTGGATGCTTGTCACCCACAGCACGCATGCAACAAAGAGTATAAACTCAACGCGAGAGTGATACCTGCCCCTCTTTTGCTTTGACAACATTTTTGAGTTTTATCGATGAGTTTGTCAAAGCACAATTTTGATTTTTTTTGTTGTAAATAAAGAAGTAATGTTTAATAACTGTTAGAACTCTAGTCTTTGCTAACAAAATATATTTTATGTCATTAAAATCTTGTCAGGTTCTTCTCTTGTGAGCATGCGCGTCTCCCAGGACTGCAATAACTGCCCCCACACCCGCAGGCCGCTCTAACTTGAGCTCTTTGCGACTCCTCTGTTGTTGCTGCACTGAAGACCAAGTCCAGGTCCCAGCTAAACATTGAACAGGAGCTGAGAGGTGCAGACAGTTTCATGTTTCAAACTCTGCTTCAAAAAGCATCCATCCAGCCATTATCTTTACCCGTTTATTCCATTTTTGGGTCACGGGGGTCGCCGGTGCCCATGTCCAGCAATCACTGTGAGAGGGGCGGGGTACACCCTGGACAGGTCGCAAGTCCATCGCAGGGCCACATAGAGACAAACGAGACAAACAACCATTCACTCTCTCACTCACACCTAGGGACAATTTAGTTACCAATCAGCCTAACATGCATGTTTTTGGTTTGTGGGAGGAAACCGGAGAACCTGGAGAAAACCCATGCATGCACAAAGAGAATATGCAAACTCCACCCAGAAAGGCCCCCGGACCGGGGTTTGAACTGGGGACCTGCTCGCTGAGAGGCAGCAGCTCTACCAGTTGTGCCACCGTGCTGCCCAAGGGGAGATATACATATTTATTATTATTATTATTTCAGGCAAATTGATGCACTTTAAGTCTTTTTCTGTTACATACTATGAAACAATGTTAATAAAGTTATTCTTTGTTGAAAGATGATCTTCCTTTCATGTTAATAAGGACACAAAGTTATGCATATGTGTACTTATAACAATTTTATAGACAAATTATACTATTTCAAATCGTGGCGGAGAATTGGTGGTGCAAAATGTTAACATCTTCCAGATGTTAACATGGGCAGAAAATAATCGAGAAGCACTGTCTTAGAGTATTTTATTTCACTATTTTTCAGAGTCAGAGAGTCAGAGTTTCTTTATTGTCATTCGCACCTCATGTGGTACATGTGGTGGAGCAAAATTATGTACACAAGGTCCCAGTTACATCCAACAATAAAATGTATAAGAAAAACAGTAATAACATCTAAGATATGAACTAAGAAAAACATCAACTAAATATACACTAAGCACTCATAACATAAAACATTGAACATCAGCACAAACATGAACATGAGTCTGTGAGCAGATGTGCACGCATGAATACAGCAACTTGAAACAGATCAGCAGCAACATGAAAAAGATCAGCAGCAACATGATATGGTTTTTCACAGTCATTATTCTAGTTAGAGATTCATGAGTCTAACAGCCTCAGGGTAGACGCTGTTCCTCAGTCTAGTGGTTCTACACTTAATGCTCCTTAACCTCCTTCCTGAGGGGAGTGGGGCAAAAAGTGTGTGTGCTGGGTGAGTGGGGTCCTTCATGATGCAGGTGGCCCTCTTCCTGCATCTGGAGGTGTAAATGTCTGTGATGGTGGGGAGGCTGATTCCGACAGATTTCTGTGCAGCCTTCACCACTCTCTGCAAAGCTTTTCTTTCTGCAGCTGTGCAGCCTCCATGCCACACATTGATGCTCGAGCACAGGATGCTCAACACCCCCTACTTCAAAAGGCCCAGATGCATTAGAAATTATTTAAGCAAAGGACAATGTAAAGTATATATTTATGTTTATCGTCACAGGTTTACTTTCAGAAAAAGTTAGGTGAAATCAAAAATGAAATCTCAGGTGATTGGCATGTTATACTGTAGATCATTCGCAATAATGCAAATTTTGCATTATTGCATCATTTACAATTTTATAGATTTCTTTAGGTTTATTAATATAAGTGATGTTGGTATGTAGTGAACTATTTTATTGCAATAAATGATTATGCTTTTCCATTTTATATTGTCTTTAACAGCATTCCTTTCTTCATAGTTTAAAAGGATGCAGCTTTTTCGAGGCTAAAACCAGCATGTGTGCACAAAAGCAAAACATCCACCTGCTGCATTATAATGCTGGAAGATATATTTAGATTGAGCCCCAATGCAAAAACAAGTAATCTGAACTGTCTAGGCTCGCACATAACCAAACGTGATCTAATTCACTATACTGCTTAACAACACAAATATTATGTAATAATATGTTGGTTGCACAGTCAAAAATTAATTAATGAATATGAAACAAACATAAAGACTGAGTAGACACATTTAGATTTGAATGAGCTGCAGCCTAACTGGCTATCTTTTGAGTCAAATGTCAGGCTGTTTCTATTCTTGAAAAGTGGTCCAGCTCTTTATGTCGGCTGAAAGTCTTGACAGCTGACACTTAAATTGTGAAATATTACATGGTTCTGTCAAACAGCTTATACAGACCTCTCTGTTCCCCAAGGGAACAAAAGTATTGTTTCCTCCGTACATACAAAAAGGATTTGAGAGAGGGAGCAACCTGACTTCAAATATGCTTTTATCAGAAACATCAATAAATATTGAGAGAGCAATCACAGAGCAACTAACATGTTTAATATAATTTTTTTTGTGTAACTTAGTCTAGCATACCTAATCCAGTCACTTTAGTTGAGCCTTGTTTTGAGTGATGTGCATCCGATGCCACTCGTTTGGCAAACAATCCCGCCATCGCTGAAAAACATCTTGTTTCCTCTCACATGCATTTCACACCAATATGGAACGGGTTCCCTTTTTGATTTGCGCCTCTATTTTTGTGCAGAATATTTCAACCCGGCAAATAAAATCAGGACTCAAACAAACAAAAATATCTGGTTTATTTTATGTATGTGCATGCTGTGACAACATCCAAGGGCCTGTCATATTTTACAGGTTTAAAAAAAAAAAAAAAGTGCAAAACCCAGTTCTGCTCAAAACTGAGGAATATGTCAGCTGGTTAACTTGATGAGATGAATATTAAGAATGTAAACGCACTGGCTAAAATGTCACTCAACAAATCCTTTTTATTTTAATAATTCAAAACAAAGCTTCATAGGTAGCCAACATGGGTTCAAATGGGGAATTTTATAATTGCTTGTATCAGAGTTTGATTGTCTGTTTAACAACGAAACAGATAATACAAAGTAAATTAGAGAGTAGATTTTAAAGAAACATTCAAAACATAATCATTGTATCGTATTTTCTGCTTTATAAGTCACATTTTTTTGCGTAATTTGCATGCCCTGCGACTTAAAGGCCAAAGCAACATATTGATGGATTTTTTTCCCATATTTAAAAAGCAATTTTCAGCTGAGATATGGCTGTTTTCATTCATGACTGGAAAAAAAGGAGCAATTCCACTTTCAGCCACTTGATGACAGCAGAGTAGTAGTAGCAATATGGCATGCCGTTGTATCATGCAATAGGTAAACGTGGCTATAGTGACAAATTCAAAAAAGTTCAAGCCAAAAGCAACTGGACTTTATTTATTATACTTTACTTTATACTTTCTTGTTTTTTTTTTTTTTTGTTTGTTTGTCTTGAACCTTTTGGAATTTACCATGTCCTGGACGACAGAGAATCTTCACCAGCTTTTAATGATACAATCGGCTTGTCCCCCGACCATCGTTCTGCTCGCTGCTTGGACCGACCATCAAACCAGCTGCATCGCCCCGGTGAAATGCAGCTAATTTGACCATTAAAGTGCATTTATTAAGCAAACAATAGACTGAGACACACCTTTACTATCATTTTGAGCAAACAAAACAATTGTTTAGGTGCTTTTCTTGTAAAATTTCAATTAAATGAGTAGCGTTCCTCCTTCCTTTTTTTTTCCCTGTCAGTGCGCTCCCGGTAGTACCTTAGCAGCTAAACTATTTTTGAAATGAAGCTGATTTGACCATTAAAGTGCATTTATTAAGCAAACATTACACTGAGACACACCTTTGCTATAATTTCGAGCAAACAAATAATTGTTTTGAGGCGTTTATCTTGTTAAATTTGTACAGCGACTCGTTGCATGCATACGTTTACTTCCGCGTATCGGGTTTTGAAATACAGCTGATTTGACCCTAAAAGTGCATTTGTTAAGCAAACGTTAGACTGAGACACACATTTACTATAATTTTGAGCAAATAAATAATTGTTTTTAAGTGTTAATCTTGTTAAATTCTTGTTAAAGTCCTCCCGTGCACGCTCCCATGGCCGCCATTTAGCAGCCCATCGATTTTTGGCACAACACCGGCCCACATTTCCGTGCTTGGTCCACACTTCTGAGTTGTCAGTGGTGATGCGTAATGAATGCAACGTGTCAGCGGTGACGTATAATAGATGTGATGTATACGGCGAAACAAGATGGATTGTTCCACTTTATTAGACAAATATAGACAGATGCAATTTATAGGGTGGAGTGGCATGTACGGCGGAAAATACGATACATACATCTACAAGTGATTGCCTCTAGATCGCTGCCACAGTCCTTTAACATGGTTGGAAACAAAAATGGCTATAACTCAGCAGTTTTTACAAATACTTGGCTATGAGTTGGTGTGGCAGAAGCTGACACTCATGTTCAGCACATATTTTCATTGCTAATAAATCATATAATATTTTGTTTAAAATGCAGGCATGCAAGATGGCCAGAGGTATGTAATCCTACAAGGACTGTCACTGCCACTGAAACTGCTTGTGTTTTTGTAGTTTATGACAGTACAAAGCAAAAAAAACAAACAAACAAAAAAAAATCCTATCCCAAAAGCTTCAAGTACATCTAATCCACAATCATAATTACTGACCTCAGTTTTATACATTCAACTCAAGATACATTGATAGCATATTGTTTTAATACATTATAAAAATGTTGTTACTCTAAGTTTAACCAGATGTCTTAGATTGCCCATGATGCTTCCAGGGGTTTTGCATCTAAACCGTGCATGAGACTCATCAACAGCTTGGTTGAGGTGTGCACAAAATTATCTAAATGTTAAGAGAGAACGTATGCAGTGTGCAGATGATAACTATTCATGCGCTTCAAAGAGTTCAGTGATCTGCTAAAATAATCACATAGAGTCGACAGACAGTTCTGTAGCATCTATCTTATAAAAAGGCCCTTCCTTATAATTTTGAAACAAGACCACCCACTTTTTGTTATCAGCACACGTAACACTTGCTGTTGTTGATAATAAATAATTTTCAGTGATAGCTGTCTCTTTAGGACTCCAAGAAAAAAAACTTAGTGTCAAAGTGTAATTATTACACCATGTTCTTGATTCAAGTCTCCATATTGCATCACAGTTGTTACACAAAGATTGTTAAGTGCAACACGATTGTGATAAAAACTGTTGAGGAACACCTGCAGCAAAGAACTGACGTCTGCCTGCCTGAAGCAATATAACGGCTGGAATCAGCGTTCCAGTCTGCGGATGAGACTGGGATTATAGTAAAAATCAGTGCAGGCTCAATTTAGCCAAAATAATAGATATGTGAACCTAGTTATATTTAATAGTTTGTAAAACTGGAGTACAAGTTGAAATTGATCAGCTTTTTGCTGCACTTCCCAGGAAATGTTTCAGGTGACTCAGCTAGTTTAATTTAATTCAGCATACAAATGTGCACAACAATATTTGATATGTATATTCCTTTAAAAAAAAAAAAAAAACATGTAACTTTATATATGATCATATATAGAGGTATTTCCCCTAATTAATGTCCACATTTTGGATACACTTAATTTGTCTTTAATGGATGGTTATGTACCACGGAGCTTTAAGGTTGCTGTAATTAAACCTGTACTTAAGAAGTCTGATCTTGATTCAGAAATTCTGGCCAACTATAGACCTATATCTAATCTAACTTTCATCTCAAAAATTCTAGAGAAAATAGTTGCAGGTCAGTTGCGTGAACATCTGCAAAGAAATAATCTGTTTGAAGAGTTTCAGTCAGGGTTTAGAGCTCATCATAGCACAGAAACAGCACTAGTAAAAGTCACTAATGATATTCTCATGGCCTCAGACAATGGACTTGTGTCTACACTGGTCCTGTTAGACCTCAGTGCTGCATTTGATACAGTTGATCACAATATTTTACTACAGAGGCTTGAATATGATGTTGGAATTACAGGACCAGCTCTAAAATGGTTTAAATCATATCTATCTGATAGATTCCAGTTTGTAAATGTAAATAATAAATCTTCTTCATACACCAAAGTTAGTCATGGAGTTCCTCAGGGCTCAGTGCTTGGGACAATACACTTTACTTTATATATGCTTCCATTAGGGAAATTATTAAACAGTATGGGATACATTTCCATTGTTATGCTGATGCCACAAATTTATTCCTCCAATAAACCCAATTAATCCAATCAGCTACTTAGACTACAAGCATGTCTTAAAGACATAAAAAACTGGATGACCCTTAATTTTCTCCTGTTGAACACAGACAAGACCGAGGTTTTGGTTTTTGGACCTGAGCACCTTAGGGATGCATTTTTCAGTCTTTCTCCCTCCTTAGATGGCATTAATTTGTCCTCAACCTCTAATGTTAACAATATTGGTGTTATTTTTGATCAGGACATGTCTTTTATCCCCCACATTAACAACGTTACTAGAACCTCCTTCTTCCACCTGCATAATATCACTAAAATTAGAAACATCTTATCTAAAAATGATGCAGAAAAACTGGTCCATGCATTTGTCACGTCTAGACTGGACTATTGCAATGGTTTATTATCTGGATGTCTAAATACTTCCTTAAAACGTCTTCAGTTGATTCAAATTGCTGCTGCCAGAGTCTTAACTGGAGTTAGTAGGAGAGATCATATTTCTACAGTTTTAGTTTCTCTCCATTGGCTCCCTGTCAAATCCAGAATATAATTCAAAATCTTACTTCTAACCTACAAAGCTCTCAACAACCTAGCTCCATCTTATATTACAGATCTTATTGTTCCATATTTTCCTAACAGAACACTTCCCTCTCAGACTGCAGGTTTACTTGTGGTTCCTAGAATTTACAAAAACAGAATGTGAGGCAGATCTTTCAGTTATCAGGCTCCTCTCTTGTGGAACAAATTGCCAATCTCTGTCTGTGAGGCTGACACATCATCCAGTTTAAAAAAAAAAGGCTTAAGACTTTCCTTTTTGCTAAATCGTATAGTTAGGGTCTGCTTGGGTTTCCTGAGATGTCCCTTAGTTATGCTGCTATAGGCTTAGACTGCTGGAGGACAAACTGACCACAATTTTCACTCTACTACTGTCTTTACGTACTCTGCTCAACCTGTTTTGTATTTGTCTTTTTTTTTTCTATCCTTAACATGTGGGGTTTTTTTGTCTTTCAGATACACCTGGACCTACCATTCTGTGTTCTATATATACATATATGTGTGTGTGTGTGTGTGTGTGTGTGTGTGTGTGTGTGTGTG
>NC_056511.1:34331429-34342525 GCF_014905685.2 Nematolebias whitei
GTGTGTGTGTGTGTGTGTGTGTGTGTGTGTGTGTGTGTGTGTGTGTGTGTGTTGGTGTGTGTGTTATGCTTTTAATCAACATTTATTAGTAATGTCATGGAGATGACAAAACGAAAAAAGTTATGATAAAAACAATTAATAAATAAATTATTTGGAACACAAAACATTTTTCTTCAAAACGTTTTGAGAAAAAAACATTTTGTCCCCTTTTTAGTAATGAATAAGGCATTAGGATTTGTTTAAACATTATTATTATTAGACCTTTATTTATACAGGTTACTTCCCATTGTGCCTTGAAGACTCATTTACAAGACAGACCTGATTACATACAACATACAGGCAGATGAGAAAAAGAGAACACGAGGATGAAGGAAGGCCCCAAAATTATCAAGTTAAAAATTCTGGCACACCATAACTGGTTTTATCCATCATGTGTGGCTTCTTTAAAGCAATGTTGCCCTCTTGAAATCAAGAATTTAAACTGTATTCTCAAAACAGACAACCTTTCCTGACACTAAAGTTGCTGGTTTACAACAAGAACAACGACTCAGCTCCACTGGGTAGTCTCAAGCTGGTACAGTTTTCCTATTTTGTCACATACAGAAACTTTACTTGGATCCATATGTGAAGGAATGTAAGCACATTTTTTGAAATGTAAAGACCTGTGATGTATATGACTTACCTATTGTGCTAAAAATACATCCCCGTTGTGTACAATGCAAAATATGAGTTATAGATTGAGAATATTACAATATGTAATTACTTTGTATATAATGTAACAGAAAGACCACATTGTTGTTGGTGTGGTGCTTTGTTCTTACTTTGTTGTGTTTGCAGGTGATTAGTAAGGAAAGGCCCACATTGCAGTTGTTGTGTAAGCCGTTTTTAACAAGGTCCACATATTTAATCTCTGTTTATGTTGAGGATTCTTATTCTGAAGGAAGGCAGTTGTGTGATTTTTGCTGTTGTCCTAATGCTGCTGCAGGAGTAATGTCTTGCATAGTAATGCTCTGTTATTTTGTAGCTTAACGAGTATATGTGCACACCCATAATCCTAGATTACAGCTGTTCGTTGCTCCATAAGGAACATCAAAACAAGTAACACCTGTGCATCACATCAACAATCTGCCCACTAAAAGAACCAGCATCCACAAAGGACAGAGTTAAGTCTGCCACACCATCATTAAGCCATCAAGACATGCATGTGACGCACATACATGTCTAAATTGCCAATTTTATACCCCAGAAGTTAGGAAGCATGATCAGTAAATCTATAGCATCCTGGTGTTGCTAAAACAAGTGATGTGATTTTAATTTATTGCAACCGAATCTCTCATTACAGCATAAAAACAAAATAAACAAAAGCACGACTGGGTTATTAGTATTTGACTTATTATAGCTTATAATAAATACAGTATAAGAGTAAGAAAAACAAACAAACAAGCAGTGACTCTTCTAATAAGAATTCTATTTCCACTTGAAATATAAAATGTATGTGAACTTTACATGACTGTAGCTGGTCCCAAGAGATGTAACAAGTTTCCCTCATGCCACCCCCAAGGTGGGTCGCCACAATCTACATGTATCCTCCAAAGCCTTTTTTCAGTATACGGCTTTTATGAAACTGAAATTCTGCTCAGCTTAGTGTGTATTTAATAAAGGATTAAAAAAATGAAACATTTCTGGATAATTGCCACCACTGATTAATTAAACAGATAAAAGGGATCCCACTGCCCCCCAACAGATACATGCAAACACATTCACTCTATTTGCACGTCAAACAAAAACATTAAAACGTTTTCAAAAGATCAAACTTGTTGAAAAAAATCTTAGGCAGAAATAATGTTTTTGGGATAGAATAAAAAAAAATATTAAAAAAATAAACTCTACTCCACTTTCAGCAAATTGAAGATCTGAGTAATTAAGAGGAAGTGTTTTTTTTTTTTTGTTTTGTTTTTTGCAGCCTGGTTTCTGGTTACTTACGAGAACTTCTATGGCTTTTATGAGTTTTAGAATTTACTCGGGAACAGACTGTGACGTGTGTGTGTGTGCTTGAAATGACATGTCAGGAACATGACACACGAATGTTGAAATCTGAGCACATCAGTCACAATAGCATGTTGCTTGGTAAAGGTAAAAGTCATAAAAGTCACATTTAAGATCACAATAACCTAAAAGGAAAGGGAAAAGGAATCTGTTGTGTTATAGACTCTAATAATAATAAAAAAAAAAAAAAATCAGATCTTTTGAAGTGCGAGTAAGATCTGTGTTTGGAGAAACAGGCAGACAATCAGGCAGAACAGTGTGTTCAGTCACAGACCACTCACAATTTACTACTAACACACTTTTTATTCCCTCCATCCATCCATTCGTCTATACATCCATCCATCCATCCATCCATTCAATTTGGTTCAGCTAAATTTTGTTTATTAACATAGTGCCAAGTCACAACAGAAGTTTTCTCAGGGCACTCTACAAAAAAACATTCCTATAAAGGTCAATTAGTAAAAGTTCTCTTTCAAAGGAAGCCAACAGACTGTGTTGACTCTTCAATTTGTCTCAGTCTCTCATCCTGAGCAAGCACAACGGCAACAGTGGAAAGAAAAAAGAAAACTACCTTTTTAACAAGAAGAAACCTCCAGCAGAACCACAGTCAGAACAAGTGGCCATCTGCTTTGAAACCCAGCTGGGGTTAGAGAGAACAGGAAGGAGGAACAGATACACAATGGCAGGTGCAGGTTTATTTTCTATTCGAAGAAAGACAAAAGAAACATGTTAGGGATATAAATAATCACAAATGTAAATAGGTATAGTAGAGCAAGTAAGACAGCAGCAGAGTGATGAAATGTGGTCAGCTTGTCTAAGCCTAAAGCAGCAAAACTAAGGGAGAGCTCAGAAAACCCAAGCCAACCCTAACTATAGGATTTATCAAAAAGGAAAGTCTAAAGCCCAGTCTTAAACTGGACAATGTGTCAGTCTCACAGACAGAAACTGGAAGTTGGTTCCACAAGAGAGGAGCCTGAAAACTGAAATCTCTGCCTCCCATTCTGCTTTTAGAAACTCTAGGAACCACAAGTAAACCTGCAGTCTGAGTGAAGTGCTCTGTTAGGAAAATATTGAACAATGAGATCTGTAATATAAGATGGAGCTAGGTTGTTGAGGGCTTTGTATGCTAGAAGTAAGATTTTGAACTCTATTCTGAATTTGACAGGGAGCCAATGGAGAGAAACTAAAACTGGAGAAATATGGTGTCTCCTACCAACCCTCATTAAAACTATGGCTGCAGAATTTTGGATCAACAGAAGCTTTTTAATTTTTTAATTTTTAATTTTTTTTTTATTCACCTGAAGGTAGGCTATTGCATTTATATTGTATGGTGGCCCTAAGGTGTAAATGTACAACATTTGAAAAAATAGAATCACGTTTGAAAAAACTGAATTACATTAGGGCCAAACAGGGAGTTTTATTTTTTCACTTAATTACCAGTATAAAACCGAACAACATAATGATATACAGTACACACACAACAGAGATACAGTTAGCAGGTTATCCTTTAGTCTGTAGAAACTGTTTTGTTCAAGCTTTGTTCAGCACTAAATAAATAAAGAAACTGTCCAGAAGCCCTCACTGAAAATTGTTGGATTGTATACCTGGATTATTGAGCATGGATTTTATTGGTTTTGAACCAGTTTGACATGACTGTCGACACGGAAAAGGGCCGGTACTGGATGAGGGGGCATGCCAAAGACACCATCTTAGCACCAACAAAACTGGTTTGTTCTACTTTGGAGTAATCTGTTGGTGGAAGAATCAGTTTTGTTGTGTGTTTCCTTGACTGATGAATCCCTCCGGATGGAAGGTGAAACATTTCAGCACAAAACAAAAAAAAAAAAACTGTCCAGATGACCTGACTGAAAATTGTTGGATTGTATACCTGGATTATTGAGCATGGACTTTGTTGGTTTAGCGAAGATCTGACACTGGAACAACTCGGAAGGATCTTCAAGGTAATGAAGTTTTGTTGACAGACATTTCAGTTTTACGTCTTCGTTTTATTTGCACTGCATTAGAAATAGTAATATTTTTCGGGTTTATGCTGTTAAGAAAGTACAATTTAATCCTGTTTGGCTTAATGCAATTCTATTGTTTCAAATGTAATTCCGTTTTTTCAAATGTATTTCCGTTTTTTCTAATGTGATTTGGGCCACTTCTGCTTCAGCCACTTCCACTTTGGCTTAAAGTAATTCCGTTTTTTTTTTTTTTTTCAACTGTTGTTCATTTACACCTTAGGGCCACTGCAATATTGACGGTGAAGGTTAAGTGAGCTGGAATCTATCAGATCTTTAGTAAACAGAAACTGTTTTAGTTTGATTTAGAAAATAACTTCAAAATAAGAAAATAAACAAACAGATTTAAACATTATACAATACAAATCTCTGACTTTTTGTAGCAGAAATAGTATGTGCATAATGATAAAAATACATGTAAAGTGAAGGTATCATTCATAAGATGATAAAAACTCACAATTTATTTTGAGTCAACCAGTCTGCACTCAGGTATTGATCCATCAATTTTAACACTCTAGAGGGGTTTAAATCGATTGGGGAGATAACACAGATTTTGACATAATCACACTTCTATTCACACGTGCACAGCTCCTGCTGCCTGAGCCCACTGAGCTGCATATCTCGGGATAAAAATAAAATAAAATTAAAAAAATATTTTAAAAAAAACCTGACCCCAGAAGACTTGAAAAACAACAACAAAAAAATAAATAAATAATTTAATTCAAAATACAGGGAAAAAAATAATAAATGGATGAGTCATCCAGAAACATGGAGACTATGACAAACTGAAAATTATGCTATTTAATGTAAGCAGAACCAGTTTAGTGGTGTGTCCATGTGCATGCACATGACAAATGTCAAATAAATACATGATATGTAATGCATTAACTTGAACAATATGCATAAAAGAAAGAAAAATGTTATTTTGCTGACCTGTTTGCAGTGAAGATTTGCCCTTCAGTTTCTTTTTTTTTTAATCAGCATTGTTATTATTATTCCTTCAGTTTTATCAGCAGCAGCGTTTTTTCATCACCATTGTTCTTGGTGCAATCAAGTCCTCAATCAAAGCATAATTTCATGTGCTTCACTTCACTTTGCATAACACATTTGTGGATAGTAAAAATCCTTTCAGACACTTTCCATGAGCCACTGAGCACAGCATAACAGGATCAGGAAACCACCAAGCCAAACGTGTCTGTAATTCAATGTGTCCATTAAAGGATCATGATCTGTTCTATGATTCATGATGGCCGCACAGGAAAGTCGTGTAATTGGAGAGTATGAAAAGCGATGGCTCTCTCAACATGATTCCAGTTCTGTTGTCAGAGTACTTATCCTTCCCAGTGTCACTTCTTCTTTCCCTTTCGAGCTGCACATCATATGCACATCAAAGTCATATTCCAGCTGTGTACTGCAGTAATGAAAGTCCCACATTTCTGCTGTTTCAGTTTTTGGATGACCTACCAAAGTCTTCTTTTCCTATAAGTTCTTCATTTTTGAACTGCATCAACTATATATATATATATATATATATATATATATATATATATATATATATATATATATATATATATATATATGAGTAGATTCTTGTAAGTTATAAAATGTCATGTTTAAAGTCTAGACTGGTTTTACTATTTATTTTTTTTAAGCTGTGATGTACCTTTTTTATATTTACAGTTAACTGTGTTATCTCAATCAAAGCAGCATAAGAATGAGAACATATATATTTTCTCAACAAATGCCTAGTAGACATCAGTCAGGTCGGAAAGCACAAATTGACAGTCTTGTTATTTTTGATGTCTAAAAATAATGTGTTGAAAATTGATAACAATTAGAAAAGTGACAGTCTTGACATTTGAAGTTTGTCTCCTCAAATATGTTGTGATCTGTTTTCTGTTCCGTTTTGATTTGTGATTCAAAATAGATAATAAAATATACTGTAGAAAGTTTGGAAATTCAGAGTAAAGAAATAATGAAGTGTAGCAATAACATAACATAGACAGAAAGTAAAATAAACAAAAACATATAACAAATCAGCCTTTGTTAAAATCATAATTTGTCATTTCAACAACATCAATTGCACAAGATATTTTTCAAAATATTTTTATGGACTTGTCACAGTTGGGGACTGTTGTCAGGTTGGTATGATTAGCATGTGGCAGGAGTCTTTATGAATAATTTTAGGTCTGATTTAATTTAACAAGATAAACATTTATTTTTGGAAAAGCACAGTTCTTTGGAAATGTATGGCCAAATAACCAGCTTCACGCTGCCCTACTGTGAATATTTATAGACAAAATCATTTGTCCTGGAAAAATTGTAAGAAATATTTGGTTGGGAGAATGAATTTGAGATATGTGGTCGCTGCTTGAGAGAATGTATCAATTTGATGACCAAAAGTAAACACAATTTTAGATTGTGTTGAAGTAAAAAAATGTGCAATCAGCACTTTTTGTTCCCCTTCAATGAGTTTATTAACAGTTTATTTTATGTATTTATTTATTTATTTTTTTACCCCACTTACAGTCTAAATTTAACGGAAGTGGTGGCGTAAAGGTTAAAGAAGGTGAGCCTATGATTGGAAGATCGCTGGATCAACTCCCAGTACCGACAATATAAAAAAGTGGGTGGGATTGGTGAGGCACCCACACCTGTCTCCGCCCTCATTTGCCCCTCTGCTCCACCGGGCATCCTAAATAGCAGCTCTCTGCTCCTTACAGAGGGCTGTGGTAGTTCGATGGTCTGGTTGTGTCAGGAAGGACATCCGGCATAAAAATAACTGCCAGGTCTTTGTTCGACCCAGTTTTCTGTGGTGACCACTGATGAAGGGAGCAGCCAAAAAAAGAAGAAGAAAGAATAAAACAGTCTAAATTTAATAAAAATACATGAATGTTGGGACTGAAATGATATGTTTGATGGGTGTCTGTCACACGTTTATGACCCAAATCTGCAAAAAAATTGGCATCAATTCAACTTTAAATTTTACAGTGTAACTATTTCCAGATTTTATATTTGGTTTGCATCATGTGACCTGCACGTCTTTTGGGTTTTTTGAACTACACCATGAGCCAGCCTTTAAACAGAAGTGTAAAGAACAATAATGGAAGCTAATCTGTACAACTACAAGAATAAAGAAAAATTATTGGAAAGTTAAAGTAACTGACTATTAAGTGAATGTCTTTAAAGTGTCTCTGGTGACATGCATAAACATTTTGAAACTGAAAACTGTTTACACATATCCACCAATGTTCAGTCAGGTCACCAGGACGGTTTATTTCTGTGCTGAGACATTTTGTCCGTCATCCAACGGACTTCTTTAACCAGATGAACCACCAAACAAAACTAATTCTCCACCAACAGTACACTCCAAAGTGGGAAAAAAACAAACAAAAAAAAACTGTTTGCTGTTGCTAAGACGGCCTTTTATTTGGTGGTTCCTTAGACTGAAGAAGTTCGTTGGATGACGGACGAAACGTCTCATCACAGAAAATAAACCGTCCAGATGACCTGACTGAACATTGTTGGATTTTACACCTGGATTACTGAACATGAACTTTGGTGTTTACACATATGTACATTCTGAATCTGAGATTATTAGTATTTTTTTTGTGTGTGTATTATTATTTAAATGTAATTTTAATTTTACTCAATAATGTTTAATAAAATCATACATATCTTGCACACTGCCAAAGATTAAATAAAATGTCTCGTGATCGGTTAACACTTGGATTTTGAGTTGGGGGATAAAGTCAAAGTAAAACTGATTTATAAAGCACAGTTAGAAACAACAGGATATTATCAAAGTGGTTCAACTCAGTTCAAAAAGTCATGTTCATATCTCGCTTCCACCACATTTTTTTTTAAATATGTATTTTAAGCCAATAAATCACATATTCAACAGAAATCAACAATCCAAAATAATATAATCATTTTCCATTTTACCCGACAACAAACACAATTTTGAATGATACACAAACAGGCTTATCAGAGAAAACCACAATGATGTATACAGGTAATTTAATAATTTGTTGTAGGTAAAATAAACTTGTGGCTCAGGGAGGCTCAACAAACTATTTGAGTGACGATTAACATCACCCCCCTCACACACACAGTATATTAGGCACTTTCATTTTCTTTCAGTTAATAGATTTATTTTACCTTATTTTTTTTAGTTTAATTTATTTATTGATTATTTTTAAAATGTATTTATGGCACATAGTCTTACTGTCTCCATTAACCAGTTACTCTTTTTTTTTATTGTCTTAAATTATGTGTGCAAAAATTTTCAGCAACAAGCAAAGTAATGACAAGATTCATTTTCATAAAATGTCCATGCAGTCCCATTCTATGATCAGCGCCACAGATACAAGACAGAAACAATTGAGAAGATCAAAGGTTAGATTAGCCAGTGATCAATGCTTTGCTTTGCTGGCCATGCTTTATTCCAGCGCTCTGATTGCTACTTAAATGTGAAGAGCCTTTGCTTCCCCTGCTCATCTGATCTAAAACCTCTACTGATTTAACTGCAGAACAATTGTTTAATAGTTGGTTTATGTTGCCTGAATTTTGTGAAATTGCCCAGCACTGAAGGCAAATGGTGATGTTATTTTTTTATTTATTTTATTTTTTTTTGCCAATGTGTCCTTATGTCTGTTTGTCTGTACTTCAGCAAAACACATCAGTAATCACTTAATAGATTTTAATGACCATTTCAGGGGTTGATGCACTTTTGGAGTTTACCCAAATCAAGAAAGTGTCACGATCCTCGAGGTTGGAACCCAATAGCAGGGAGGCGAGTGAGGCAGGAGTTCAAAATAAAAATAATTTATTTTTTTAAATAACAAAACAAAAGGCTGTCGGTGCAGCAAAACTTACTTTGGCAGACAGGATCAGAAACTAGGCAGGGCAGATCATCAGATGGACAAAAAACTAACAAGACAGAGGAGGACTGAGACATCTGTGAACACAGAACAATCACCGGACAAGGAGTGAAGGAAAGAAAGGCTTCTTAAGGCAGAGGGAGAGTGAGTAATGAGAGCACCTGGGCAGGTGGCTGATGAGGGACAGGTGTGAATGATAAAGACTGAGGAGTGGAGAGGCAGACTGAGGAGTGAGTGGGAAAACAGGACCAGATACACAAAAACAGAAAACACACAAAGAGCAGAGGCTTAGGCAGATGGGGGGGTAGCGGGGGCCGCTGACCGTGACAGGAGTGGAGAGGCAGACTGAGGAGTGAATGATAAAAACTGAGGAGTGGAGAGGCAGACTGAGGAGTGAGTGGGAAACAGGACCAGATACACAGAAACAGAAACCACACAAAGAGCAGAGGCTTAGGACACAGAAACAGAAACCACACAAAGAGCAAAGGCTTAGGCAGATGGGGGGGCAGCGGGGGCCGCTGACCGTGACAGAAAGCCACCACAGCAAAGTGATCTTTGCAACCACATAAATATATATACAGTATACATATGTATATTATTTATATATATAATTTGTACAGATAGTGAGTTAAAAGTTGTTATTTTTGGCGCTGAGACTGATCCCCATATCATACGATATAATATAAGATCTGTATTTCAAATTATACCCTTAAAAATTGCTGTTAACTCTAATTTTTAGGACAATATCTTATGAGCTGGTGGACTTGTTTTTATAAACATTTCAGAAATCAATCCATGGATGTACACGTTAAACTAATGAATCCATTTTAACACAATCTAACTCAAGATGGCTACCTGACCTAAGAAAACACAAATATAGATACAACTCAGCCAGTTTTACAGATAAAAAGTAATGTGGTTGTAGCTTGTCATCGTCTTCAACACAAACTTTGATCACTTCAACTTTTTTTGTTTGTTTGTTTAAAACCTAGTCATAAACTTTTTTAGTAATTTCTGTTTGTCTGTTGGCAAATATCTCATGAATCACTAGATGGTTGACAGATCAATGCTCAGAATATAATTATTGGGTGTACATCTGCAATTGATTGACATTTGGAGTCAACCCATTTTGCAATGGCCACCACAGCTAATGTAACTTAGTCTACAAAGAAATGACTATACTCCAAAGCATTCTACAAATATTCTGCTATAATTGTGGCACGGTAGTAGCTGAGTATTATTCACAACACAAGTTCTAACCACAGGTCAGGTGAGAAAATGTACGAGCTTGCTCATAACGGTGTTTTCAAGGCTTCACCAACACAGCGATAACCTTGTCTTTTCTCAACATAAATGTACTGGTAGTTTAAGACACGACATGGAGGGCACCAGGTGATATGCATTCCTTCAAGGATCACTAGGCTTTTAGCTTTATTATGAGTTCCTTTGTAGCTAGCATTAAATTAGTTTGTGTGCCAGGATCATATTGCTTTTTGCAAGTTGTTTATCACTCCTCACAGTGTATCTTGCTTGATGATTTGCTCACTGTGAACTTACTTTCAACCACTGCAGGAATCTATTTTTGGACATGTTCATGTCCTGTCAAACTTTCATTTATTTATTTATTTGAACAAAATGACAGCTGATAAAGTTGTTGAATCTGATTATCAAGCCACATTTTCAGTGGATAAACATAATGAAAATTTGACAACACAGTTGTGGACATCTAAATGTGAAATTTAATGAATTGCGTTACTTATTAGGACAAGCATGTTTAAATTAACCAAACAAAACCCTGGAAAACATTAAGCATTATTCATATTAGATATTTAGAGACTACAAATGTAAGAGACTAGGGTAGCTTGTTGGTCAGTGTGGCAGTCAAAATCCGTAGGCTGCATTAGGTTTGAGCTCAGGTTGCATCAGGGCATCCGGAGTAAAACAACTGACAATTCTTTCATGTGAGTCTGCTTGCTGCGTGACACCAACAGAAGGGAAAGGCAAGAGAAAAAAAAAAAAGTATACAAAACTGATAACACACTTTTAATCACTGTAGCTTATGAAAAATAAGGATATTGTACAATACAAATTGTATATATATATATATATATATATATATATATATATGTATATATATATATATATA
>NC_056511.1:34352525-34371777 GCF_014905685.2 Nematolebias whitei
AAAAAAAAAACAAGTGCAGCGTTCCTCCTACCTGATTTCCTCTTTGTCTGTGCGCTCCCAGAGCACCGAGGCAGCAAATAATCTTGAAATACAGATGATTTGACCACTAATGTCATTGTATTAAGTAAAAGTTAAACTGAGACAACATTTTACTATAACGTCGAGCAAACAAATAATTGTTTTTAGGTGTTTAGCTTGTTAAATTTTGAAGAAATGTGCAACGACTCATCCCTCTGAGCAATCCTACTCCTGCAAATCGACTTTTGAAACTCAGCTGATTTGACCATCAAAGTGCATTTATTAAGTAAAAGTTAGATGAGACACACCATTACCCATCAATTTTTGGCTCAACACGGGCCCACGGTTCCGGGTTCAGCCCACATTTCTGGGTTATATATAACATATATGGCGAAGCAACATATTTATGGATTTTTTCACTTTATTTAACATATTTGGACAGATATGACTTATAAGGCGGTCCAACGTGTACGGCGGAAAGTACAGTACCTGGAATCTTATCCCTTCCTCTCAGCACTTCAGAACCTCAAGAACTATGTAAGGGAAGATATCTGTCCATATCTTCATCACTGCCTTTCAGAAAAGCCACCCTTCCCCCACCTTTTCAGATCCTTCCATTGTCACCTGTAAATACATTTCTCTGTAAATAAAACTTTTTATCTTTTTTTCTCAGAGTCCTGAGTCTGTCCCTCTGCTCTAGGTATTACCACAGTCAATATAATATGTTGAATGGTCATTGACAGGTTAGAGAGTTCATCAGTGGGCCAACAGTCAGACAAATATGCATTCATATACAGGTAGACATACTTAAGGTCGTTTTAGTATTTTCATTTACCATGCATGCTTCTAGACTGTGGCAAGACAGCAGAATACCAGGAGAAAACCTACATATGCACAAGGAGACATTTTAGTCCACAGAAAGGCCTTAGCAGGGTATGCATTATATCTATATATACATGGGTGTGTTTATTTATTTATTCCATTTTACCCAGCTATTTCTTTCACTGACCACGATAAAAAGGAAGTGAGAATGACAGTGAGATGAAAATGACAGTGAGATAACCTACCTGTTAGGCAGTCCAGACCATCATATTGAATTGGACTGTTTTTTTTTTCTTAGAAAGTTAATCTTTTTGAGTTAACTTTATGTGCAGGAAGACACGCCCCCTGATTTGCACTCATCACCTGAAAACTGTGTCTGCTCTTCATGTTCTGGTTATGAAGAAGAGCACACTGCAGTCTGTCCAGCTTTTACTCTGGAGAGTAACCAAGTCATAACTCATCTCTTCTAAACCCTCATGCTCTGTGCAGCCTGCCAGAAACCACCAATCTCTTTTTCTCTCTATCATGCAGCAACATAAAGCCTGTACAAAATGGCCCTTCTTTTGCACTGCAGCGACTGTGCAACTGAGTGTGAGCTGTACACCCCATGAAACCAAGCTGTGAAAGTTCTCTGTAAAAAAATGCTATACAACTGGTTACCTTCTTTTTTTTTTAAGTTCACAAGGACTGATGAACAAGGAATGGACCTTCATCTGGAGTTTTTTATTTTTTATTTTTTCTGCTTTTTGTTCCACAAGAAACAACACTCAAAGAACAACAAGGACTCTTTGGGACTATGATTAAAAATCACACACACAGGAGCAAATTATTGATAAATTATACTCCTAACTGAAGATAACAACCTTTTCTGTTTGCATAGGTCCAACTGACTATTATTAATTGTTACTGAAGAAGAACCAGAACAGCCCCAGGTTTCCCTTCAGCACTCATCAGCACAGCCACTGGTCTGTTGATCCTCAAGCTCCCAGTAATAATGACTTCATTGGGATATTTACAAATAAAATTGATTCTATTAGAGGAAAAAATATTGGCTTCCATCCAACTTGTCTCTGATTAGAAAATAAGCAAAACTTGGAACCTGATTTGTATGTAAATTACTTACTGTGTGTCTTACAAAGCTCAGAAAAAAAGGTGTTTTAACTTTCCCAGGTGGTACATCCAAAATAATCTGCATGTCATGTGTAAAATAAGCAAATAACCCAGGTTCAAGTTCTCCTCAATAATCTCACACAGTAGATTTGAGTTTGTAATTGTCCTGTTGAATCTCTTTGTTTTATTTGCTGTAACTGATCACATTTATGTTAAACAGAAACGGCCCAGGCTGGTTTATTTTATATTCATGTTAAAGATTCCATGTTGAAAATGAAAACAAGGAATCACCAGAAAGATCCAGGGAGTTCTGCAAGACCCAGAGCTTGAACCAATATTTATCACTTTGGATATGTTCCTCTAAGGGTCAATTTCCATAGTTATACTGATGGTGCTTAGGTAGCATAGTTACCAGGAAGACTGATTAATTCCAACAACTGCTTGGGGGCACAGTTGATTAGCAATGTTTCCATGCAGTAAAAAGGTCCTGACCCTAATGACTGATGGAAACATGCAATCGCGTCCCACGACCATGAATATAGCAAAAGGATACATGAACTTCAAATACATGTTGAAGACATGGAAGCCTGAAAAAATGACTTTGATTTTAATGGCTCTAACATTTTAGAGCATATAGAAATTACTTTGTTTAGACACAAATACCATACTACCTTATCCATGAACTGGTCCTGATGATGATGATGGGGCCCCCAGTATCACAGCAAGAAACATAGGCTATTTTATAACAACATATGTGCTGTAATTTGAACTTACATTTAGTTCCTAGAACTCTGTTCAATCACCTGCACTCTGCCATAAAAGTAGCAACATCTTTGAAATTGGTACAAAAAAAAGAAAAATAGTATATTATTTGGAGTAGTCGCGGATCAGTGGTTAGAGTAGCCATTTACCAATGAGAGAGTTTATATTGCTGAAAGTATTCAGCCACAAACCGAAGTGTCCCAGGGCAAGACACTTAACCCTCATTGTCTCTAATGTGCCCTATCGGTGTTTGAGTGGGATCTAAACCACTTGCTAGACTCTATAGAATCTATAGAACTCTACAGTTCAAAATATTAGCTTTCTAAAGCTGTTTCAAGTGTTGTAGGCATGTGAGTGGATAGGTAAATGAGGGCACATAGTTTATTGTAAAACACCGAGAAGCATCACCGGGATAAAATGTGCTGTATAAGTAAAACCCATGCACCATGTATATGGTCCATTTTTTAACTTTATATTGTGATGAACTAATATCACTATAAAGAAAACTTCTCTGGGAATCGGCCAACTCTCCTTAAAGTGCAACAGCAAATGTTCTGCTGAGAATTAATGGGGGACATAATATTGCTCCCATTTAAGCTTCTCTCCACTGGGTGCACGTGAAATACAGATAATTTCTAATTCTTCAGCCATTAAATCAAACTCCTAGGGGGCAAGCTCTCTATTATAATTAATGCATCATAGGTCCATATCATATCCAGGAAATACTTTGTTGACTGGCTTTTTCTATTAAGTTATCATATATGTTTGTTTCTTTTTTTTAAGTCTATATTTCAAGCTACTCTAAACATTTATGGTTTATTATGCTTTTTGTGATTGTGTGTGCAGATTTGTTGACCCACATGACCTCTTATTTTTACTATATTTGGGCCAGCAGCTC
This sequence comes from Nematolebias whitei, assembly GCF_014905685.2. Classification (NCBI taxonomy): domain Eukaryota; kingdom Metazoa; phylum Chordata; class Actinopteri; order Cyprinodontiformes; family Rivulidae; genus Nematolebias; species Nematolebias whitei. The sequence continues at coordinate 34,356,136 of NC_056511.1, forward strand.
TAACAACTTTCAATTCATGTCTACTGTTTATACTTGAACTTGATGGGTGGTGATAGCAAGCTGTGTTTTGTAAATGTCTATTTAAAGAACAGATCTGTTTCCTCAGTTCAACGTTGGTGCAATTTGTGTGTCCTTCTGGCTCCTGAGTCATTATTTGTCCATATGTTTTTGTTTGTTCTTTCGGCCGCTCCCTTCCTCAAGGGTCGCCAGAGCAAATTAACTTGCACGAAGACTTGACAATAGTTTTCATGCCGGATACCATTCCTGACACAACCACCGAGCTACCAGAACCCTCTGTGTGGAGTGGAGAGCTGCCACCTAGGGTGCTCAGGGGTGCAGATGGTGGGGGTTAAGGGCCTTGCTCAAGGGCCCAGAGTAGGACAAATGAGGGTGGATGCAGGTGTGGGTGCTTCATCTTTCCCACTCACATTTTGATGTTGCCAGTACGAGGAGTTGAACCGGCAACCTTCCGATCACAGGTCCACCTTCTCTAACCTCTAGGCCACCACTCCTCTCATTACCGTCCATATGTGAACAACACTAAATCCCCTAAAACATTTTTTCCCCCCCAAACAAGCAGCCTTGCTTTTTTCTCTCTAGGATTGACTCACGGCCTTCTTGTTACGTCTTTGGTGCCACATTGTTTTAATTGTATTCAATAAGATTTTGATGAACACAATATATGCGGTCACAAAATGCTTTCCAGTTTGTGAAGCAACCTGCCTTGCAGACAAATATAACATTTTCATCACACTAACCATAGGTCAAACAAACAGTTAATAGGGGATATCTGAACATATACTTGACCTTAGTCATACTGCTATAGGCTTAGGCCATCAGGAGATGTCATGATTTACTAGTGATCTGCCATCACTCTGATGCTTTTATGGTTTTTTTTACTCTTCCTGTGTGTACATGCTATTGTTGTTATTTTTTTCCTAAATGTGTCCCTTAATTAGTGCTTTTGTGCATATGTCCCTTTTTTTTGTTTAACTGTGTTGTTGTTTGTATATTCCATACATCATGAACAATCGACAGTAGAGTTTATAAAAAAAAAATATATATATATATATATATATATATATATATATATATTTCAAACTACTGCTTCCTAATTAAATAACAATTGTTTAACTATTCTCAATGAGAAAACATTTTTCTTGACTGTGTGTGTGTGTGTCGTCATAACAGTTGGTTGTGAAGGTCAGTGCTCTGATAGAAACCATTACCGTCTTCACAGTCTGTGCCATATCTGTCTTTGATCGACATCTACAAACCAACAAACACGGGAGACTGGAAATGATGTTTAATTATTAATTATTTCTTCATCAGGTGTTTCCACATAACTATAAATCAATAATTGTATAATTATCTCTGTTTAACTCAGTCTGAACCATTGTTTCCTCCTATTTTGTCATTAGTCTCACTGTTCGAGACTGTATTATGTGAAGTGGATGCAATATTTTTAAAACTATTTTTTAAACCTATTTGGATGATCAGGTTTAGATAATAAAACACATGGTTCATGTAAAGTAAAAAACGACTTTGTTTGGGCCATTCATCCGTAACTCCATCCCTCCCCCATCCATCTATCCATCCATCCATTCATTGATGTGGAGTAGCAGTGATTTGGCTCTGAGCTCTCACTGGATGATGACGTTTCCCTCCCAGTCTCTTATACGGAGCCTTACCACATTACAGAGATTTAAAAAAAAAAAAAAAAAGTAATTTCCCATTTCACTTTCAGCAGCTTGTTTTGTAATTTTTTTTTTTTTTATTTCGGCCATATTCCATAGAATCCCATAATAGATAAAGGCAGAACATATATGGGTCAGTAAGGAATTTTTTTGTTCTATCAAATCAGCTTCTTATTTTTCAGACGAGCAGTTCCTCTATTACTGTAGAAGCTCCAAACCATTGCTCCATCCAGCCAAACATTGTAGGTGAAACATCTTGGAATTTATCTGAATCCTGACCTTCACATTAAGGTCAGGTATCAGATATCCTTATGACCTTTGTCACAAGCATACGCTAATAGTGTGTTTATGAACATACATATGTCAAAATCATTTTAAATCTATAAGTATTCAGTGTGTTTCTTCTTCAACTTCAGCCTTTTAAACATCTCGTCCTATTAAATTGTAAAGATCTGATAAAAAATGCTCACAGCGTGTTTTAGTCACTTAGACCTCATAAAAAATTTCCCAGAGTGCAATGAAGCGACCAAATGAGGCGAGTGGATGACTTCTTCCGAGGATGGCCACAGCTTTCACATTCGACAGCCCATCAACAGGCAAATTTACTCAGGGGGGGAAACACTAATGGTGTGATTAGGCTGGAGGTGAATCGCAAGGCCTCAGAAAGCAGTTTACATTCTGGCATCATGAGACCATGGAAGCATGGAAGTGTCAAACTTGCTGTAACACTATCTGTTAAAATATAATGATACTGATTAAAAATAGTTTAATAGAAACATCTGCAGTATTAGATTGACATTTTTTGTAGAAAAAAATGTATTGAAGTGAATCTAACCTTCAACAATGACACAACATACTTTGTGTTTTAAAGGATGTTTATTCATTAAATGCAAAACAGTGTCGTGATTGGATCTGGTAAATAGTCAAGAATGATGACACTGGGGCTTGAATTGTTAGCATTAGAATGGCTGTAGTTTCAGAAGATTTGACCCTAGTTTAGAAATAATACTCATTAACTATAAATCTGACCCCATATATTACTTTTTCCCCCAATAACATTTAGAGCAATCATCCATTGAAAATATATGGCAATTAAACCATATTCTTCTGCCAAAAGTAATTTATAAGATCGCACAAAAAAAATGCATACAAACACCATCCTCTTTAAAAGTGTGGCTAATTTGTGAATACATTCAATATCAACAGCTTAACATGAAGGATCTGAAATTACATGCACTTTTACTGAAATCCAGTTTGAGAATTAAATGAAGACTAGCTATCAAATATTATTATTTTTGTTATTATTATTATTTTGACCTATTCAGAACATGTGTTGTCTTATTTGACATTTGATCAGTTGTTTAGCATTTTGACCAACTGGCCATGCTAACTCAGGGTGCCTCCGGTTTTAGAGAAATTATGCTATCCCAACATGGACTCATATTTGTAGTAAAATAAATCAATAACGATAATAAATAAGTAACTAAAATGTATAACAAAGTGCAAACGAAAATTGTAAAAAAAAAAAAAAAAAGGAATTAAAGAAAATTAGACAAAAATGAAATTTAACATAAATCTAAATATAATACAAACAACTAGACAAAGTCGATGTAATGAAGCCACTACTTGCTCTACTTCCACAGGCGGCTGAGGCGAGCTGGACTGGGAAGCTCAGTTCTCACCTCCTTCTACAGGTGTGCAGTGGAGAGCATCCTGTGCTCCAGCATCAACGTGTGGCATGGAGGCTGCACAGCTGCAGAAAGAAAAGCTTTACAGAGAGTGGTGAAAGCTGCACAGAAGACTGTTGGAGTCAGCCTCCCCACCATCACAGACATTTACACCTCCAGATGCAGGAAGAGGGCCACCTGCATCATGAAGGACCCCACTCACCCAGCACACACACGTTTAAGTGTAGAACCACCAGACTGAGGAACAGCTTCTACCCTGAAGCTGTTAGACTCATAAATCCCTAACCAGGAAAATCACCAAAAAACAAACAAACAAAAAAAAAAATAATTGTGATTTAATTGGTGATATAAGACTTATCTTTGCTGCTGATTACCCATGCTGCTGATCACATGCTGCTCATTATCTCATGCTGCTGTGTTCATACCCATCTACTCACTACAGACTCATGTTTAATGCTAAGTTGCTGTTTAATATACCATATTATTTTACATTATTAGTGTTTAACATATATCTTAGATCTTTTAGCTCTGGGGTGTCAAATCCACTTACAAAAGGGGGACAAAATTAAAACTTTTTTCAAAAGAAGGGCCAGTTTCAGAATCTGCATTATCTCAGCTTAGATACCCAACATATTTTCTTGGTTGCGGGTTCTTCAACAAGAGTTTGGTTGGTCTCATTTGACATTCTCTGATGTTTGGACATCATAATCAAAGATTACTGAAAAAAAAAGTGATAAAAGTATTTTACATTTAAAATATCATCTTGGGGGCCAGATAAGATGCAAACGAGGGCCACATTTGGCCCCTGGGCCTCGAGTTTGACACATATATTTTAGCTCATCATTTAGCGCCTGTTTAGCATATATCTTCGATTGTTATATACTGTTTCTTTGTATACTTTATATTGTTGCTATTTTTGGATGTAACTGTGACCTTTAGTACACATTTTCGTTCCACCTCATATACCATGTGATGCGAATGACAATAAAGAAACTAAATGAACTTGAAATATTTGACATCTGATTCAATGGCATAATCCCCCACCCCAGTTAGTAATGAGTTTTACAAGTACCAGTATGTCAGAGTCAGAGTCAGAGTCAGAGTTTCTTTATTGTCATTCGCACCTCATGTGATACATGTGGTGGAGCGAAATTATGTACACAGGGTCCCAGTTACATCCAATAATAAAATGTATAAGAAAAACAGTAATAACATCTAAGATATGAACTAAGAAAAACATCAACTAAATATACACTAAGCACTCATAACATAAAACATTGAACATCAGCACAAACATGAACATGAGTCTGTGAGCAGATGTGCAGGCATGAACACATCAACATTGAAACAGATCAGCAGCAACATGAAACAGATCAGCAGCAACATGATATGGTTTTTCACAGTGATTATTCTAGTTAGAGATTCATGAGTCTAACAGCCTCAGGGTAGAAGCTGTTCCTCAGTCTAGTGGTTCTACACTTAATGCTCCTCAACCTCCTTCCTGAGGGGAGTGGGGCAAAAAGTGTGTGTGCTGAGTGAGTGGGGTCCTTCATGATGCAGGTGGCCCTCTTCCTGTATCTGGAGGTGTAGATGTCTGTGATGGTGGGGAGGCTGATTCCGACAGATTTCTGTGCAGCCTTCACCACTCTCTGCAAAGCTTTTCTTTCTGCAGCTGTGCAGCCTCCATGCCACACGTTGATGCTGGAGCACAGGATGCTCTCCACTGCACACCTGTAGAAGGAGGTGAGGACTGAGCTTCCCAGACCAGCTCATCTGAGCCGCCTGAGGAAGTAGAGTCTCTGATGAGCTTTCTTGATCAGGCTGGTGGTGGTGTTGCTCCAGCTGAGGTTGTCATTCATGTGTACACCCAAGTACTTGTAGCTGGAGACCACTTCCACTGCAGATCCTCTTATGTTCAGGGGGGTGTAGATGTTTTTGTTCCTTCTGAAGTCCACAATCATCTCCTTTGTCTTCTTCACATTGATGTGAAGGTTATTCTCTTTGCACCAGCTCTCCAGGTGTTCCACCTCTTGCCTGTAGCTGGACTCATCATTGTTTGTGATGCATCCCTGCGTGATGCGTCAAAATAGTATATTTAGTTTTTTTTTGTTTTTTTTCTTTATTAGTAAGAAGAAGAAGAAGAAGAAAAAAGTGTAGTTAGCATTATAGTATTAAGGAACTGGAAGCATAGAACTGACAACTTAATGTAACCTAGGCTTTATTCTTATCTGAACCTGCAGAGAGTCTATAAAAAGAGAGAAAACTATATGGAGAAAAAATAAAAACAAAACGTCGTACCATCACTAGAGGCTGCTGGACCTTTGACAGCTCAGATCATGAGCTTTGAAAGAGGCAAGATAGGCTTTAGAAAAAAATCATATTAAATTCTTATATCACAGAACAAGTGCATTTTTTTTTTATGTATGTAAAAGTGACAAGATCCTAAAGTATCCTAAAACTAAGGAGAGCAGTTTGTTAAAATATACAACATAATGGAAGAGCATCAGCATACAAATGAAGCATATATTTACATATAAAACATGCAGACTCATAGCTTTAGTTGATAATAAAGTTACAGATGATCATAAAAAAAAAAAAAAGTGTTTCTTTATGCTAGCCCTTAAAATTATGCTTAACTAGCATTTTCCCTACAGCCTGGAAATAAGTCAGAAGTGAGGATTCAAATCAAAGCTGCCCTTCTTAACAAAATATGTTATATTTTATACAAAAAGGTGTATAATTAGAGAAGGTAGTGAGACCCCCATCAACAGCTGTAATTGAATAAGGTATATATTACTCCACTATTATATATTAAAAATAAAATCATAATGACAAAATCTACTTTGAGAATCATTGAAAAAAATTATATTTTTGCACAATAAAATTAAGTAGAAAAAATATGCTGGTGACAAAAATAATATTAACAAAAAAAAATAAGAACAACAGCAACAAAAACTTCATTAACTACCGCTCCGTCAGTGTAATGACGGAGGAAAGAATGACCTGTACCAGTCCTTGTTCCTGTGGAGCTAAAGAAGCCTCCAACCGAAGACAATCTGTTTCTAAATCACAATCTTGATGATGATAATGATGATGATGATGATGATAGTAATGCTTGAGCATCATTTTTCATTTCACAAATGGCTGTAGAAGCTTTTGATTATTCACCAGCACAGAGTCAACACTGTTTGTAATTTGTTGATTTTTTTTTTAAGTCACCAGATCTGATGTCCTAACAGATGGCATCAAGGAAAGCTCCCTCCCTACTACAAGTTTACCGAGCATATACTGTATGTAGAACACAACTTCAGTGGTTCAAAAAGCTAAATCTTGTCTGTCAATCTTGTTTAACAGCTTCGGTGTTGCTGTTTCACTCTCATCTGTTGTATCTGTGGTCCAGGTGACGATTCTGTTTTTTTTTTTTCTTTCATGATGCCCTCCTCTAACATTCTTATAGCACAAACTTAACTTATTGTCCTCTAAGATATTTTCTATTAAAATCATAACAACAAAATGTGTTAAAAACAGATTTAGTTCAGTTTAGCCTGGATATTTTAACTGTGTAGATCAAAGGGAAATTTACAAATTAATTTAAGGAGTCTTTAGCATTTTTTTTTTTCCATTTGTTTAAATAAAATGAATAGTTAGTTGTATCTTCTTGAGAACACTGGTTTTTGATTGTCAGGGCACAGATGTTTAAATATAGTCAAGCCAAGTCAAATGTATTTTTAAATAGCATTTAAAACAGAAGCTGTTACCAAAGTGCTGAACAAAAATATCATAGGCAGTAATTAAAGAAAAAACAAGACTTAATTAAAAGTGCCAAAAGTAAAACATAAAAACACAAATAAAACAATGGAATACTACATCAGACCACCCTTTGCTAACGTCAGTGAAAACAGGTGTGTTTTCAGGAGAGATTTATAAACAGGAAGTGAAGTGTCCTGCCTAATGTTGAGGGGCAGATTGTTCCAAAGTTTAGGGCCCACGACTGAAAAAGCCTGATTTCCTCTGAGCTTCAGCCTGGTTTTTTGGTCCAACCAAAAGCAGCTGGTCAGATTTTTTCAGCGCCCGAGAAGGTACATATGGTTGAAGTAGGTCAGAGAGGTACAAGGGTGCAAGGCCATTTAGGCTCTTAAAGGTCAACAGGAGAATTTTAAAATCAATTCTTATATGTACAAGGAGCCAGTGAAGGGAGGACAAAATTGGTGAAATGTGCTCAAACCTATGAGTTCCTGTTAAGAGCCGAGCTGCAGCATTTTTGATGAGCTGGAGATGTGAAAGGATCTCCTGACTGACCCCAACATAAAGTGTGTTACAGTAGTATAGCTGGGCTGTAATGAATGTATGGACTATTTTTTTCAAGGTCAGATCTGGTCAACACAAACTTAAGCTTAGCAGTCTGCCTTAACTGGAAGAAGCTTTTTTGAAAAACAGAGTTAATCTGTTTATTAAACTTAAAGTTAGAATCTAAAACTATCCTGGGATTTCTCTAAAAAAGTTTAATCTGGTCCTCTGGACATAAAAAAAAAAAAGAATTAAAAAATGTAGAAACGTTTCGTCTTTCATCCGAAAGACTTCCTCAGTCTGAGGTGCTGTATTCAGCTCAGTCTTATAAATAGCACCCTCTCAGAGTGGATCAACCAGTTTGCTGCTGACAACCAAAACCAGCTGCTCACATGGTCAAGAAGGACCATCAGCCTAACGATGGATCATTAGCACACTGATTATGCTCCTCCTAGCTCCTTGATTAGTTGAGCAGCCGGTTTTGGTTGTCAGCAGCAAAACTGGTTGATCCACTGCAAGAAGGTGCTATTTATAAGACTGAGCTGAATACGGCACCTCAGACTGAGGAAGTCTTTCGGATGAAAGAAGAAATGTTTCAACATTTTTTTTTTTTTTTTTTTATGTCCAGAGGACCAGATTTAACTTTTTTTTAGATTTTGCTACCTGGATTATTGAGCATGCATCATCCTGAGATTTGTAAGACAAATATAATAATACAGCAACAATATAAAGTATGTAGACATTTTACTGTTTGAACTATTAGTTTGTTATTCATTACTATAACTTTGACAGTGGCATGCACATTTATTTCTTTACTTGACTATAAGTACCTCATGTTTATTAAGATTAACAATCGTTAGTTTTAATCTTGTTCTATTATGTTAGTTTAAACACGTCTTTCTATGTCAAAATGCTACACATCCAGAAAACAGTGCCTTTGATCATATTGTAAACATATGAATCATGTTTTATTCAGTCTTATTTTTGTCTGCTTCTGTGTGACAAAACTGGGTTTTTATAAGTTCTAAGTGTCTCTTTCGTTCCTTTCCCTCGCTGTGCTAAATCTTCCCTTATATATTTCAGACATCACTGGTTCCATGTGGAAAAGTCAGGTAAGTTTCCCACTGTTTGAGAATTCATGGTGCAGAGCAAAAGATGTCGACAGCACTTTCATACAATAACAGCTGTGGAGAAGAGAAGAAATGGATGTAAGGTGCCACACATGCCTTTGTCCATTGTAGTTACTTTTCTCTTCCCCACAGGGCCTCCACAGTCGCTAGCTGTGGCACACAAAATCCTGGCTGGAGACGGAGACTAACTGGAGGAAAGCACTTTGATGACAATCCAAGTATCCCTGGAGAGGAATCCCTTCTTGAATATTGTTTTCTAAAGATCTCTGAAGTGTTATATGTGATACTATGTATTGAAAATGCACTCTGTCAAAGCATTTGTGTAAAAGTACCAGTCATACAGAAAAGCTGTGTTTCAACCATGCGTGTTGCAACTGTGGTTACAGTTTACTAATACGAGCTTATCACCATCGCTGTGAGTTAAATCACATTTTACTATCGCTCAAAGATTTTGGGATCCAGTTTTTTACCACTTTGTTTAAAGTACTCAGTAAAAACTAATTTGATATATTCAGAATTTTCAGAAATTCTCTTTTTAGACCACTTTCAAAAATGCATTGACTTTTCACCCTTATAGTATTTTTTCTGCACGGGAAATTTGAGAAAATTAATTGTCTCTCCCAATGGATTACAACATATCTATTTATTAAAATCTGAAATCAATATTTATGTTTAGAGTTTTTTTTTGTTTGTTTGTTTGTTTTTTATAACCAATTGCAGCCCTTTATCTATTAATTCTCTGAACTGTATGCGTGGCCCAAATTATTTTTTTCCCATGTCACTCTTTCCAGATTTTTCATGACATTTCATGTGAATATATACAGGATCAAACAGGATAAGTGTAAATCTTTTTTGTTTGTTTGTTTGTTTTGCTTGTACCAATTGGTTGCATTTCTATTTATTTTCGCATTGTCTTAATTCTTCTAATTTGATTCTTGTCTTTTGTTTAAAAGTAGAAAATGTGAATGCCATTTCAGAATGTTCTATTTGAATAATTAAATCATATATTTAAAAGAAAAAGACTAGCTTGAATTAAAACAAACAAGCAAAGTGAAACTGCATTGACGTCAATACTTTATGCTGACGAATGTGACAACTCTGGCCACTCTTCTGTCACGTCCCTTAGCACACCTTGAAACTAACAGTTATATACCTGCTTCAAGGCCAATAAGACAACACTGTAGCGTTGGTACACACACCCAGCTGTCAGACTAGATACACACTTCAACCCTTCAGATAATGCTGTAAATAGTAAAGTATTTTTAGTAAACACGTCTTGTTAAATCACGGCTACAAATCCTAATTTATAGAATGCTGTCTAAGCAGTGACAGTAGAGTCAGTGATTTTCTACAGTATTTTAAAGGTGGATGCTTCCATGCACTCCAGGCGGTGTATTTCTCTGTGAACGTAAGCCATAAACACAAGTTAAGTCAGCGGTCTAGTAAATTTTGCATAATTGTGAGTGTCACCATCCCAACATCTTGTACTCAGCAGGGAGTAACTTGGCTCCCTGGTTCTGGTCTTGTTTTGTTTCCATGCTTGTAGGAACCATAATGAATGATATCCTTATAGTTGTTTCTTTCTTTTATTCCACGTCTTTTTTCCCTTATGATCTAACCTAATGGCAGGCATATATTTGTGCAATGAAATACTTCAACTGACTGTGTGGGAGGAAGAGACAGACAGGAAGGGCAGAAGGGGGTAATTGTTTGAGAGCTTGTTATACCATCATGGAGTAATAATTGCTGTAATTAGTGAGAATGTAGATCCATCTCTTTCAGATCTGCACGCGGGGAAAAAAGATACATTTGACATCAGGGCAAACATTGTTTTGTTTCTAAGATTACTTAGAGTTTCAAATCATATCAGATATGGGGCAAATCATTTCTGTATTCAAGCTGCCAGTGATAAGAGCCTCTGACGATCTATAATGTTTGTCTGCAGTAATTAACTTGAGGTGGAGATTATGGGAGATTTCTTCTCTGGTGTGTACACATTAGGCAGAATTCATATTCATGCTTAAGCCCCAACCAATGAGCCTCAATTATGTGCTCCTTTTTAGCTCAGAATGGGTTTGACAGCATTCAGAACTGTGTGATAATACACCCGTTTGGTATTTGCCCTTGATGTGTATTTTTTAAGCATGTGTGCATTTCAATGCCTTTTTTCCCACTATAAGCAGGAGAACACAAAGCACATTCTTCCCTAACTTAAAAAATGCAGGTGGCCAGACAATGTAAAGATTTAAAGGATGCTCCCTCTACCGAGATACAGAAGTATAATAGTACATTGGCTCAGCTGTCAAGTTGTCTAGTATTTTTCCTACACAAAAAATGGGGAAATGTTTTATACAAAAAAAGTAAATGCGAAGACCCACTATATGTCTATAATTGAACAAAAGTAAATATATAATGTAGAAATAACAAATTAAACACAAATAAAATAATCAAATAAAAATGATAGTATAAAGGCTACCATTCCTTAAAAACATGCATGTCACCTTCCACTATTCATGACAAATCAATAAACTAAGATTGTCTTATGTGAAGGGACAAACATAAAACTCTTTTGGTCGCACCTTGTAAATGACATTATGTGCAATATTGTCATGTTGCAACACATTGTGATATTTATTAGAGCTCATAGTTTATACTGTGAATTACTCTACATCAATATTTAAGTAATATCTGAACATTTTTAACTATTTTTGTGTTGGCTGATATTAATTGGTTGTGATGGCCATCTTGTTGACTGAAAAGTTAATACGTTTTACATCCATATCCAATGGTTCATTTATGGAAGATTCATTAAAATGTGTTCAAAAGTTTATAGTATGTGCAGCAGACAAACATGCAGTGTTGCATCTAACAGTTAATGACAAAGTTTTAAGCAAAGATGTAGTGCAATGTGAAGTACTGTCATCTGGCGCCTCACCAACTCAATTTATATAAATGCGACTGAATTATAATCATCTTTGTCGGATGTTATTTGTCTGTTAGCCATTTTGATATGGATTTATTTCAAACAATTGTTTGAAACAATCTATTGCAAATAATTTATCATAAAGAATCAGATTTAGACACCCAATGGAAACTCTGTTTATTGCTTCATAAGATAGTTTGCTGAAAACACCGAAAAAACAAGCACACACAAACTCCCTTCTCGTGTTTTCTTTAGAATTGTCTATGTTTACATAGACATAAGTAAACGGATCAAACGGCCGTTCGGAATAAAAACGCATCATGTAAACGCCCCGTTCAGGTTACTTTTTATTTATTCAGTGCGATCTGAAAGATTTTGTGATTAGAACAAAACGGGTGGTTTACGCCGATTCCTAACCTGAACGGTGCGCATGTAAACGCTTGATCTGTTCATTTTTTTTTCTGATCGTGAAAAAAAAAAAAACGTCACAGACATCTACACCTCTAGATGCAGGAAGAGGGCCACCTGCATCATGAAGGACCCCACTCACCCAGCACACACACTTTTTGCCCCGCTCCCCTCAGGCAGGAGGTTGAGGAGCATTAAGTGTAGAACCACTAGACTGAGGAACAGCTTCTACCCTGAGGCTGATAGACTCATGACATTCTAACCAGAATAATAACTGTGAAAAATCATATCATGTTGCTGCTGATCTGTTTCATGTTGATGTGTTCATGCGTGCTCATCTGCTCACACAGACTCATGTTTGTGCTGCTGTTCAACGTAATGTTTTTATGCTATTAGTGCTTAGTATATTATTTAGCTGATGTTTTTCTTAGTTCATATCTTAGATCTTATTACTGTTTTTTTCTTATACATTTTATTGTTTGATGTAACTGGGACTCTGTGCACATAATCTCGTTCCACCACATGTACCACACGAGATGTGAACGACAAATAAATCTCTCTGACTCTGATTTTGAAAGCCAGCCAGCATGGATCTTTGGCATAAGTCATCCTTCTCAACCATGGACAGGTGCTATTGTTAAGATCTGTGGTATAAACTATCTGCTGGACATTTTCTGAATTACAGATATTACCAGGAAGAGGAACTCCTACAGGCGATCTTCATCAGCTCATTAGTCCTACCCCTTTTAAGGCCCTGACTGACTCCAATTCACCAACGGAGCTTTAAGTCACAATGGTGACTAAACTAACAACCACTGACATTATATTTCAGTTACTTACCTGGCTCTTGATTCCTTTGCAGTCGTATCCTGTTTCCTTGTGCTGATCTGTTTCCTGGATCCTAGGTCTGACTCCTGTATCTCTTTGACAACTCTGAACACAAGACCCGTAAGACAAGCAATTACTCAGACTCTGCATCTTCTTGTCTGCTCCTGGCAATCTATGTTCATGTTTCCACTCACCTCTGGATCTTGATTATCCCCTGAGCACAGTACTGCTACCCCTAGACCATCCTTGAAGTATTAGTCCTGTAAACCTAAATAAGAATTGCTTCTAATAAAGATAAAATCAACCTTTCAAGAAATCATACTCACATGCCATGCCTCTTAGCAGATCTCCTGGTCCACTGTTTTGTACAAGACTTGTAAATATACTCACTTACCTTGTTAATATTGTCTCCCAGTCATCCACTGTTCAGTTCTGGGTTCTGTTGATGCCTAAAACTAACCAAAAAAATACAACAATATTATTAATATAATTTGGGCAAGCCTCATAATGTCTTGTCATCATTTGGTATTCTGAGAAGGGATTTGTTTTTCCAAATAACTACATAAAAGTTGGCAGGTGGAGTAATTATTTGTTATCTACTCCATCACATATTTACAATAATTCTAAAGCTTTTCATATTCCTTGTATGAAATATTCTGCAGGTTCTTCAGGAAATCTTGATATGCTGTGACAATACCATTCCTATAGTTGCCAGATTGAGTTTTCTGCCCATTTGAAACAAAACCATCTCTATCTGAGACAAGAAGACCTACATCTCATTTAAAGAAGACAACTGTAAAGCACATTGCATGTTAGAGGATTTGTATAGCTCTGTTTCCTTAGATGTGGTTCAGCTGCAACTTACTGAACTTTTATCTAATGCACGGCATGCCACTGTCTGCTTTTCCAATGGGCAAAGGTAACCACTGGAGGTAGCGATAACACCTTTGCCTGCAGCCTCTCCTCCAAGGGGTCCGGAAACTCACTTCAGCGCCGTGGTATTACCTGTAGCTGTCTAAAGTAGCCTCGTTAAGGCTGCGGTGAGGTGATTCATCCAGAATATTAACGACCTTAAATCCGTGAGTCACACCCTGATCTCACTCTGTCACCTCGATCCTTCAAGCAGCCGGGATGGATCTTCTGGTCCAGAGAAACTCGCGTTGTGGCCGCTCACCTCTCACTTTAGCGTTGCAATTGTTAACTGTTCTGGTAATCTTTAGGGCCCTGGAAACGGGCACAAGGATGTTGTTTATCAGCTAGGAAACCTTTACTAAAACCTCCTATTATTGGTGTTGTTAAGTGAACCAAGCATTTTCATGTTTTGCTCTTTAAGGGTGAAATAATAGTCCAGATTTATACGTTTTGCTTTGCTTTTAATCAATAGTTTGCGCAGGGGTACAGCAACAGGCACAATTTTATAATGAGTAATTTATCATGAGTACATAGGATACACTTTCTTCCCTAAACAAGGCGATGACTACTATCTGTGGAAATTCTAAACCTCAAGAGCCCTTGAGGGTTTACAGATACTGCCTTCACATAAACCTTTCACAACTCAAGCCAAAAAATGTTCTCTCTCAGCTCCCTCATGAACCAGAAACACCTTCGAGCAAATCTCACTAGTAGCCAATTTAGTACTCCCAAATTTATTCTGTATGCTGTTCTTCCAATTTGATGAAACAATTTAATTAGAGCAGAGTAAGAATGAGGTCGTCCGCTTACCATGATTTTGGAATGCCCCTTAGTGAGACACTCGTGGGGGTAAGGGCAGATTTCCTGTTCTCTAGGAGAGAGATCCAGGCCGACCTCAGAGGCAGGTGCAACTATTTCCAAATTAGAAGATCAGAGTTTGGACGGGCCCAGGTCATGCAATTATAGAAGTAGGAAACTCATCCAGTTCGAGTGTTGACGAAAGAAAGCTTACATCCAATCCCATGTCAGTGAAGAAAAGAGTTAACTTCCATCATCATCTCAAAACTGGTAAAATCCAATCTTCTTTTTGGGCTCCTTCTGATCCTGATGAGCTGCTCCTCGCCTGTAATTCTCTCTGCTCAGCTCCTCAGCTCAACTCCGACTCTGCATGGACCCAGTATTGTTCTGGTCAATCTGTATTTAAAGACTCATTCATCCCTCCTCCTCTTAAGGAGGGGTTATGGAAAATTACATCATCTCTTTTCCAGTAACTTCTCTGCTGTTTTGCACCTCAACCGGTTCAGACCGGTTTTCTCGGTACTTTCCAGAACTTGTTTTGCTCAAAGATGAGTCATCATGAGATGAGTTGTGTTTGAACTCTATAACTTCTTTGTGCTCCTCTATTGCACGAGGCATGCCCAGACTTGTCCTTTGGTGGGCATGTCCAGACATGTTTCTCTGTTACATGAGGCCTCTTTTCTTTACCATTTCATAAGTAAAAGTAATCACACAATTCTACATAAGATTATACAATGTCTTAAAGATTAACACTTTCATTAGTTGATTATGTGTTGATTATTAATAAAACAGTTTGGTTACACATTATCAAAACAGTAAAACACTTTTGATTACACAGTATCATGTTTAGCTGGATTTAAAGCAGGAGTTCAGTCCTTCTGTTGCTGAGGAGAACTTTTGATCAGGCTTCATTTTTCTTAAAGCTGGTGGCTGTTCATGCATTATCACCACAGACACCTGGTTTATTGACA
>NC_056511.1:34381777-34389963 GCF_014905685.2 Nematolebias whitei
TTCACTAACGAGTTTGTTGTTGTACTGACATGGTTACAGCCAACAGTAACTATTTACACAATAAAATGATAGTTATTCACGTTTTCCTCGATTTCAGTATCCAGCAGGACATCACAATATAAAAATAGGGATTTCCTGATGCATGCGCAATAATCCAGGTAGAAAAATCTAAAAAAGTTAAATCTGATCCTCTGGACATTCAAAAAAACAAAAACAAAGCAAAACAACTAAAACAATGTAGAAACGTTTCGTCTCTCATCCAAGAGACTTCCTCAGTCTGAGGTGCTGTTTTCAGCTCAGTCTCTTAAATAGCACCTTCTCAGAGTGGATCAACCAGTTTGCTGCTGACAACCAAAACCAGCTGATCACATGCTCAAGAAGGACCATCAGCATAACAATGGATCATTAGCACACTGATGGCTGTTTACTGTTCACAGAGGGCTGAGTGATACTAGCAATCACAGCATTGTAAGAGGGGGACAGTTGAACCCAGAGGCCTCCACCCCTGTTTATTGATGGACAATTTCTTTTCACAAAGATGGCCTCCTTTACTCCTCTCTCAAACCATCGTTCCTCTCTGTCCAGGATGTGAACATCTTCATCCCTGAAAGAGTGACCGCTGGCCTGGAGATGAGTGTAGACCGCAGAGTCCTGGCCTGATGATGTTGATCTTCTGTGCTGGGCCATCCTTTTGGCCAGTGGCTGTTTAGTTTCCCCGATGTAAGACTGACCACAGCCCTCCTGACACTGAACAGCATACACAACATTACTCTGTTTGTGCCGGGGGACTGGGTCTTTGGGATGAACCAGTCTTTGCCGTAATGTATTCTGGGTTTTAAAAGCCACTGGGACGTTATGTTTAGAAAATAAACGTCTCAGTTTCTCTGATACTCCCTCAACATACAGAATGACCACTGGTCTGGGTCTGGGTTCCTCCTTTTCACCTGTTGGCTGACTGGAGTCCTGCTTGTGTTTCTTCTCTTCTTTCAGGAAGGCCCAGTTAGGATATCCACATTACTCTAGAGCCTGTCTTGTGTGGGATTTCTCCTTCTGCCTGGCTCCTGAGTTAGTGGGGACACTGTCTGCTCTGTGATACAGAGTCCTGATGACTCCTAACTTGTGCTCCAAAGGGTGATGGGGGTCAAACTGCAAATACTGGTCTGTGTGGGTGGGTTTGCGGTACACCTCAGTTTGCAAATGTCCTCTATCAGAGACTGAGACCTCACAGTCCAAGAAAGCCAACATGCCATTTTTTACATCTTCTTGTGTGAAGTTGATGTATTTATCCACAGAGTTGATGTGGTCAGTAAAATGTTGTACTTGCTGAGATTTAATTTTAACCCAGGTGTCGTCAATAGGGCGTTAACAGAGTACTCGAGTAATCTACACATCGATTGCTAGGACATCTATGATGTTAAAAATGTAAAGTCGGGTATCCATAGTGACGTCATATTATGTGACCACGTATGACCGTAGGGGGCGGTGTTGCACTGTTGCAGGTCACAGGAGGTTGCAGGAGTATGGTGTAACACTCGGTCCTATCCACCGAATCAGAACCGGTTTCGGTTTAAGTTTTGTTTTTGACGTGCTGCATTTTCTTCACGTTTACAGTTTAATAATAATAACTAATAGTTTAACTTTGTGTTTTTGAAACTAATAGTTTAGTTTTTCCTGTGACCCTTTTGCAGTATGATAAATGGTAGGAGCATAATATACGTTCCCAATGTTTTGTTGGTCTTTTTTTGCAAATAATTACCTTTTTTTTGCGGTTTTATTTATTTATTTATTTATTTATTTTTGTATATTGAGATCTATGACGTCATCAAATACTCAAGTTCTACTCGGGTTTTATTATTTTAATGTCAAGTTTAAAAATTATATAATCGTTCAACCCCTAATCGTCAACATACCTGAACCAATGACTTGGTGGTGTCCCTGAAAAGGACGTCAAGGCTCTCTTTTCTACCTCCTCCATGTACAGGTTGGCAACAATAGGAGAAACTGGAGACCCCATAGCACACCCATGTTTCTACCTATAATATTGCTCCCCATATGTGAAGTAGGTTGACTGCAGGCACAGTTTCAAGAGTTGACACAGTTGTTCTGTGGAAAGCGTGGTCCTGCTGCTCAGGGTGGAGTCTGATTTTAATCTTAAACTGACCATCTCTACCTCATCATCAACAGGAATGCACGTAAAGAGTGATGTGACATCAAAAGAGACCATTGTTTCATCAGTCTCCATGATGACATCCCTCACCTTATCCGCAAAGTCCATGGTGTTCTGTATGTGGTGTTCTGAGCTGCCAACTAAAGGGATGAGTACAGACGCCAGATATTTGGAAACATTGTAAGTGACAGAATTGGTCTTAAAGGTACACCTTGTTTATGGATTTTAGGTAAACCATACAGACTAGGTGTGGCCTCCCCTGGGTTCAGTCTGTGGTACAGAATACGGTCAATAGTCTTGTCCTGCTCCAAATTTTTCAGGCAATCTATTAATTTCTTCTTGTAACCACTTCCTGGATCTCTTTTCAGAGGTTCATAAGTGGTTAAGTCACTAAGGAGTGTCATAACTTTCTCACGATAGTCTTTCTGGTTCAAAATCACTGTGCACCTTCCTTTGTCTGCTGGGAGAATGATGATGTTTTTGTCCTTGCTAAGAGTGGTGAGTGCATCCGTCTACTCTCTACTGATGTTGGAAGGTGGTGGTTTGGCATTGCTGAGGCAGGATGAAACTTTGATTCTGAGTTCTGACTGAGCTGAATACAGCACCTCAGATTGAAGAAGTCTTTCGGATGGAAGACGAAATGTTTCTACATTTAAAAAAATATATATATTTGAATGTCCAGAGGACCAGATTTAACTTTTTTACAAATAGGGATATTTTTACTGGAGAATGTGTGCACTTTGACCAAGAAGGGTTCGGTTTTTTGTTTGTTTGTTTGTTTGTTTTTTAACATTACAAACAGAGACAGATAATGGAAATTTTAACCTAAAAACCCACATAACAAAGCAGAGCATCATTTTTATATTAAAAGGGACAAAGTGGAGAAAAATGTGCTGTTTGAGTCTGTTTATTTACGCAAGGAAAACAGCAGCTCCTCACTGCAGCTGAGACTAAACGTTTTAAGCAACACAGCACCAGCACAACTCTCATGAAGTTCAGAGTTATTTGACAATTTCCTGCCTGTTCTGTGAGTTTAATAGACAGACAGTTACTTCTTACCGTGTGTTGCAAACAATTTTCAGCTATTTGGTTTCTTTACTTCGCTGCTCCTCCCACCCTCTCGGTGAAAAGCTACGGCTGGAACAGTTGACTTCTGGGCAATGTAGTTCTTTTGACTTGTGTTAAAGTGAAGGCTTACTGAAAGAAAAATACAAAATTGCTAGTCCCGTGCTTTTTTTTTGGGAGGGGGTTCATTTTCATTTTTGGTTTTTGGTCGGTTCCCGCTCCTGTCTGCTCCCGTTAGCTTTCAGTCCAGTCATGTCCCGGTCATGTGAGTTATAATGAGGTTGACTCCGGTCCCGCCAGAATCCGGCCGGAATCACGTGACCCGCGGTACTCCCGAAAAAATGTCATCCTCTACTTACTGCCAGTGACTAACATTTTCCTTTGACCCACCCCTCTTGGGAGCAGTCTTTTGTGACACAGAGTGAACGGCCTCAGGTAACCACATGTACAAAGACTCTTGCTCAAGGCTTCAAATCCCCTACCATAACTCCACCCACTCTGTCATCATGCGACCAGAAATCTAACCTGCATGACCAATGAGGCATACTGTTGAGGACCATCCCCCAGGATATACGTGCATTAATTTCTTCAGATCATATCCATATAGGTCCTGTATTTTGCGCTTCATGTACAGACCTGTTCATCTGCAGCAATAATAGAAAACACACAGATAATTTCTTATGATGCAGCTTTCAAGTTAAGAGCAATCGATCTATCTGTAGAAGAAGGAAATTGATCTGTTGCCCGAAAAATTTGAATCAATGTGTCGATGGTCAGGCATTGAATATGCAAAGCAGTTAAGTCTGGTACATGTTTTAATAAAAGTTTTAAAATTATTTTTGTGTGACATCTTTCTCTGCCTGCAAATATGTGTTTAAATACTGGGATCTCATTTTAAACTCACATCTGAAGATGGAGCAGAGGCAACAGGAGGGTTTCTTCCCCCTCCCCTTCCATCATGAGAGCTAAGTGGAGAAGTCCTCAGATTTATTTTTAAAGCAGTCAGTCATTCAAGACTGTACATACTTAATAAAAAAAATAAAAAAACATACATGTATATGGTAAAAATATGTTAAAATACCAGTATCTCATTTAAGCTCATCCAAACACGGAGCATAGACAACAAACGGGAGGGGCCATTCCCTCTTCCTCCCTCCTCCTCATATGAGCTCTGCTGAGCAGAAATTATATCAAATGTATTTAGGAAGTACATTTAAAAACAGCAGCTGTTACCAAAAGTGTTAAACATAAAAATATATGGTACTGTTTTCATGCTGTTCTCGTTTAGAAGCTATTTCTGTGATCAAAACCATAGAAACAACCTAGCAAAGGACAATTATTAAAACAGTTGTATTGTGCATCATCTTGTAGAGAGAGTTGTGCCAGGAGCCAATGCATGGTGCATTTGTGAGCATGCATGGACATATTATTAAAACAACTTGCTTCTGACATGAAAATTGTGCAAATATACAGAAGAGCATCTTGGGGGTGGGAAAATGGGGAGAAACTCCTTAAAGAGGATGGTTC
Source organism: Nematolebias whitei (assembly GCF_014905685.2). Lineage (NCBI taxonomy): Eukaryota > Metazoa > Chordata > Actinopteri > Cyprinodontiformes > Rivulidae > Nematolebias > Nematolebias whitei. Next base: position 34,386,537 of record NC_056511.1, read on the forward strand.
TATTATTATTATTTATTTATTTATTGCAGCAGGATGTTGAACATTTTCTGCAAATCTAAAGGTGGATTTATACTTCACAAGATGTAAGATATTCAATCTTGCTAACATGATTTTGAGTCATTATTTTTTTCATGGACATATTGTACTCAAGAGAAACTGCATGAGATAAATCCTGGTAAACCCTCCTGCTGCACACATCACTCACAAATAGAAAGAAAAATGAAACAAAAGAAAATGTGATGTATTTACTTTTTTATTTTTTCAGTTTATTATGAAGGAGTCAGTGGAGGAATTTCCGTTATTTATGTTGTTAATTCAGGATAAGCATTATTTTGCAAATATATCACAAAGATGGTGCATGAACATGTCCCTACACTGTCTGCCTGCGAAAGTGCACTTCCTTCCAGTCAGCTCGACCATGGCTGCATGGTGGAAATTCACTTCCTCTCAGATAGCACAGCCACAAAGAGTCTGTATCTTTGTGATATTTCCCCTCACACGAAAATTGTGCAATTTCCTTCCACGTGTTCTTTGATTACCTTTATAAGTTTTATTTGACTATCTTCATATAATTGATAAAATAGTTGTAAAGATGGCTGCATTGTATACCATCCTCATTGGAGTGCTACCCAGCAGAGCAGTGAAAGTGAAATGAGAACAGCACACTGAAGCCATTTTTCCCCATAAACACACCCATGAATTTCTGGCCAATCACTCAATACTTGGTGCAAGAAAGTTCTGATAGTTCTGAGAGGTAGTTGTGCACAGAACCAGTTCTTGGAGGCAGTGTAAGAACAATAATATATACTTTTCATTTTGCAACTATGTCAGAAAGAAACAATATTGGCAATTCTGATGATGTAAAAGTCAACCTTTTAGACATTTTTTTTTTTTTTGGAACAGCAACATCATAGATACTGACTCAAATGATTTCAGTAAACTAGGTCATCAAATTGTGAAAAAAAAATAAAAAAAAAATAAAAGAGAAATAAGCCCTATGTTGGAAATTGCAGTGGAAAGAGAAATGGTATACAATATGATCAATATAACTGGAAACTACAACATTTCTATTGAAGGTTGTGCTGAATCAGATGGTTCTTGAGATTCACAATGACGTTTTTCTTGCCAAACTCAATACCATTATATTAATTCCCATTAAGTGAATTAAGTCGCATAGCAAGTGGGGCCCTGCTTTAACCCAAAGTTTAAAACATGGTCTACTTCTAATGTATTTTTTATCCTTTACAGAAACTTTGCTACAAATAATTTGATCTCCAGATCACAAGTTGACTCTTTTGTCTAAACATAAGATAGATTTATCTCATTATCTCGTGAAAATAAACAGTATTTTCTTGCACTAATGATGTGAAAATGAGTAGTTCTTGTGGTACAAGACCTTCCATTACACTGTATCACTGTCATGACACTTGAAGGTCTTTAGCAGTAATGTGTGCATCTGTGATGGAGGTTCCTTGATGTGACATTTTCATCTTGAATCAGTTGTCATCATGTCTATCCTGACCATCCTTTGTTTAAGCATGACTGAAGAATAGTGTTTAGTTTTCATAAGAAAACAACCAGTTCAAGTAAAACAAACCAAAAACAGCAATAACTTGATGTCTCAGGAAAATCAGGATAATGGTACAAATACTTATTTTGAGAAAAGTCCATCCATCCATCCATTACCTTTATCCACTTCTTCCATTTTGGATCGCAGGGGTGACTGGTGCCCATATCCAGTAGTTGCTGCAAGTGTGGGGACACCTTGCACAGGTCTTCAGTCCATCACAGGGACACATAGAGACAAATGAGACAAACAACCATTCACTCTCTCACTCACACCTAGGGATAATGTTGTTACCAATCAGCCTAACATGCATGTTTTTGATCTGTGGGAGGAAACCAGAATACCCAAAGATAACCCAAGCGTGCGCAAAGAGAACATGCAAACTCCACTCAGAATGATCCTGGGCAGAGATTCGATCTGGCAACCTTCTTGTTGGGAGGTAACAGCTCTACCAATGGTGCCACCATACCGTCTTGAGAAAAGTCTTAAAATTTATTTCTAAGTATAAAGACCCTTTCCAAAAATGAATATCATGAAAACGTTGTTTAACTTCTATAAGTCCATTTAAAAAGTTAATCTTTCATATATGATAGATTCAAGCCCCACAACGTAAACAATGTCAAGTATTTATTTGTTTATTTTTACATAATTTGGGATTTCAGCTCATGGAACCCACAAAAACAGGATTAAAAAAAATAGAATACTGTGAAGACATCAGCCCACACTACTCAGTTTTTGCATTAAAAAAAGAAAGAAATTAGGATTACAACAAATCTATCAAAATATGGTACTTTCAAAACATGTCAATCTTCAATACTTGGTTGGGAATCCCTTTGCCTCACTGCCTCGATGCGAGATGGCATTGAGTCAATCAGCCTGTGGTATTGACTGGGAGTTTTGGAAGCCCAGATTTCCTTGATGCTTGCTGTCAGCTCTTCTTTGTTGTTGGGTCTGGTGCCCCTCATTCTCCTCTTGAGAATACCCCATAGATTCTCAATGGGGTTTAGGTCCGGCCAGTTGGCTGGCCAGTCAAGCACTGTGGCATGGGCATCAAACCAGGTTTTGATGCTTCTGGCGGCATGAGCAGGGGCCAGGTCCTACTGGAAGATGAAATCTGCATCTCCATACAAATCCTCAGCAGAAGAAATCATGAAGTCCTCTAAAACATTCTGGTAGACTGTTGCGGTGACCTTGGATTTAAGAAAGCAGATTTTACCAACACCTGCACCTGACATTGCACCCCAAATCATGACTGACTGTGAATATGTCACACTGGACCTCAAGCATTATGGGTTCTGTTCCTCACCCTTCTTCTTCCAAACCCTTGGACCGTGGTTTCCGAATGAAAGGCACACTTTACTTTCCTCGGAAAAGAGGACAGAGGAACCCAACAGTTGTAGCCCATCTCCCGGATGTGTCTGAATGTGGTGGTTTTTGAAGCTGTTACTCCCACCTCATTCCACTCTTTCTGGATCTCTGCCAGATTCTGGAATCTTCTCTGTTTGAAAATCAGCTGAAGCCCACAATCATCTCTTTTGCTGCTGTATCTTCTCCTGCCAAATTTTGCCCTTCCACTAAACTTTACATTCATATGCTTGAACACAGCACTCTGTGAACAGCCAGCCTCCTTAGCTATGAACTTTTGTGGCTTACCCATCCTATGGAGGGTATCATTGATGGTCTTCTGGCCAGTTGTTGTCTGCAGTCTTCCCCATATTGAACCGAACTGAGATAATTGAGCCAAACTGAACTCAATTTAATGACACCTGGGGAAACCTGTGCAGGTGCTTTGACTTTAGTGTCATGAATCACATCCCTGTATTTAGATCTTTATCACTCTGTTCACTAGCTCTGGTTTCT
>NC_056511.1:34389973-34392314 GCF_014905685.2 Nematolebias whitei
CATTAACCGACACCAGAACCAGAACCCAGACCAGCACCAAGACCAGCTGTTACTTCCCTCCTAGAAACAATAAACACTTATTATTTATCGTCAGTCTGTTGTGTGGTGATCTTGGTCCAAACCCTCACGAGAGTTCCTTACACTTTAGTAGATTAGTAGTGTGTCACACTCAGTTTAAAACATTCATGCCCTGCACAATTTGGACTGATTTCTACACAGTATTCTAATTTTTTGAAATCCTGTTTTTGTGGGTTTCATGAGCTGGAAGCCCAAATTATGTAAAAAATAAACAAATAAATACTTGAAATTGTTTAAATTGTGGACCCTGAATCTATCATCTATTAAAGATTAACGTTTTGAATGGAATTATGGAAGTTAAACAATGTTTCCATGATATTCTAATTTTTGGAAAGGGTCTGTATGTTCTTTTTTGGCTTCTCCATTTTCCAACATTTTTCAGTCAGGTCATCTGGACAGTTTTTTTTTTTTATTTTTTTTTCTGAAACGTTTTGCCTTCGGTCCGGAAGACTACATCAGTCAAGGAAACACATAATTAAACACACAGGATTATTGAGCATGGACTTTGTTGTTTTCATCCAGTTTGACAAGACTGTCAACAAGGAAGAGGGCCGGCAATGGAGGAGGGGGCGTACCAAAGAGACCATCTTATCACAAGCAAAACTGGTTTGTTCCACTTTGGAGTAAGCTGTTGGGGGAAGAATCAGATTTGTTGTGTGTTTCCTTGACTGATGAAGCCTTCCGGATCAAAGGCGAAACGTTTCAGCACAAAAAATAAATAAACTGTCCAGATGACCTGACTGAAACATGTTGGATTGTATACCTGGATTATTGAGCATGGACTTTGTTGCTTCTCCATTTTATTTATTTATGTACAAACATACTACATGGTTTTATTTATTTTTTGGGGGAGTCTGAGTCATTTTTTTTTCTATAGTGAACTTATAAAATGATCTTTTGATTTAATAAAGAATGCAGCCAAATAATAACCTATGTCTTTGTGATGACACAACTTAAGATCACCAAGCTGCCTTTTATTTACAGATCATTTCACACAGGTAATCACCTTCCTAAGCACACACAAAAATAAAAAGATAGCTCAACTGCAACCAAGAGCTTCTCATCATCATGGTCTCTCCTGGTTTCACTTTCCTCATTAAAGGCATCACTGCCTGTACTTTCTAAGTCACATCATGCACCCTTTTGCATTTTAATGTTTAGTGGTGGCAGCAGCAGTAGTAGTAGTAGTAGTAGTAGTAGTAGTAGTAGCAGTATTTGGATGACAATGTTCTTGACAGAGAAGTTTGAACAAATGTCACTAAATTACCAGGTTTTCAACTGATTCTAGTTTGCTATCCGAACCAAAATGGTATCATTGTAATATTTTGAAAGTGCTATTTGCATTCACCATTTCATCATTTCTGTCATCTGATGTCTGATCTGTGTCACAATACATTTGTGAATGTTGTCAAAACATGTATAATTTTGTCTTACAATTCTGACTGTTGGAGACACTTTATTTAAAATTAATTTTATCAGTGAATGAAAATGTCACATTTACATGCAAAATACTGTGTTATGAAGAGATAATAACATTTATATCCTAAGTTGCAATGTTTCTTCTACAGGTGCCACATTAAAAATAATAATAATAAAAAAAAACATCTAAGCACAAGTGCAAATACTTCAGCTCTCCTGCACTGCGTGGTGCAATTAAGCATTTAACACCCAGTCAAGCTCTGCAGCATGAATGCAGATAGAAAGCAGACTCACATTATTCTGATTTATGTATCAACATAATTTTTCATCACAAAGATAAAGGTGCACAGTGCACCAAAAGGAGAATACAGGTCTGAGTTCTTTGCCATCTATTGTCACAGGATCTGGCGAATCTATGACTTTCACAGTCACCAGACTGTGTCCCAATTTAACAATCCTGAAATATTATGGACAGTTATGCTGGGCAATTCTTAAAAGACCAAATAAGTTTTTTTTTTTTTTTTTGTTTTGTTTTTTTGAGGGAAGATAATTATTTTATCCTTTCCATAAAGCAATGAACACTAAAAATCATAACTAAGCCACAACTTATCTGATCTGATATGGCTAAGTAGCACAGTGGATCAGGTGGTAGAACTATTGCCTCTCAGGAGGAAGGTTGCCGGATCAAATCCTGGCCAGGGACCTTTCTGAGTGGAGTTTGTACGCTCTCTCTATTCATGCATGAGTTTTTGCCAGGTATTCCAGTTTCTACCCACAAATCAAAAACATCCATGTTGGAATAGAATAGAATAGAATAGAATAGAATAGAATAGAATAGAATAGA
>NC_056511.1:34392324-34394040 GCF_014905685.2 Nematolebias whitei
GAATAGAATAGAATAGAATAGAATAGAATAGAATAGAATAGAATAGAATAGACATAACCTTTATTGTTCCTCTATGAGGAAATCCAGGTGCACCATCAGCAACATGACAGGTAAATTAAACAATACAGGTTCATGCAAAGGTAGAAAATGTAAAAACAGTTAAACATAATATGAATGAGACTTTACATTAAGGACATATTTACAGCATAAGAAAAACGAAAATAAACAAAAAAACAACAACAACTGTGCATCTATTAAAAATAGAATACCTAGATTCAAGAGATGTGAATAAAGTAGGTTTAAAGAATGTACAACATGCGCATGTGTTTTTGCACGTAAAAGAAAACAACACAATATGTCCAAGAAATGGTAACACTGTGAGTGACAGCAGGGATGTAAACACAGTCTGATCGGTAACTCTAAATTGTCCCTTTGTGAGTGAGAGAGTGAATGAATGCTTGTTTGTCTTATTGTCTCTATGTGTCCCTGTGATGGACTGGAGACCTGTCCAGAGTGTCCCCCGCCTCTCACACAGTGACTACTGGTAAAGGCCACCAGTGACCCCCGTGACCTTAAAAGGAAGAAGCAGGTAAAGATAATGGATGGATGGATGGACGGATGATGAAGGCCCAATACAGTACTTTGAGGATATGTATCTTTTAATCTGCCACCAGTTGCAGGGCTTATGGTTGGTACTGGAACCAGTCATGCAGGCCACGTTAGAGTCACAACAATAACCAAAACCCTTTTTTTTATTATGTTTAAACAGACCGTGTTCATGTTACACACCATCAGCAGCCTTTAATATGTGACATTCATATCCAGGTTTAAATTTTAAATTCATAACAAAATCTGACTTATTTGCTTTTGCTCGTGGCTATTGTTAAAACATGATCAGATAGAATCTGAAAGAATGATAGGGCCCACAGGCAAGCAGGAAAAAATAAGAAATGTAAGATCAGGTGAAAAATATGAAACAGGGCTATAATAAAGTATTATCACATACAGCGTGGCATTAGCATTTTAAGACGGTTTCACACAAATTTGCCTCCTGGCTAAGGGCGCCACGAAGGATATTTGTGCTGTCTCCTCCAATATTTGCTATTTGTACAGCTAAAGAGATTCTTTTGGTTTACAGTGGAAAAACGCTGGAGAGGCTCAGCATTAGTGTGGCTCTGTGACTTGTTTACAATACCCAGTAATAAGCCACAAATTTATTTCCATTTGCTCAACACATAGCAATTGTTGTGCTTTCCAGCACTGACAATAAATAAATAAGAGAACAAAATAAAAAGGTATTCCGGAACAATATGTGGGGGGGGGGAAAATGGCTTTCAGGTACAACAACAATAAAAAAGAACAACATGACGCCTGTTTTTTATTTATTTATTTTTATGCAAGCATTAAAGGGAGAAACAGGCATGCCAGCTATAGTCAACTAGACAAGAAAGCAGCCACGACTGCACACTGTAAACTGCTTTGTTATTTTTACAGCATATTCTGAAACTTATTTATAGGTAATTCAGGAAGTCTAGGATCAAAACAATAAAATACATTCTCAGAAAGCATTGTTATGGTCATCAATATACATATTCCTGCAACAGTTAAAGTAGATCTAGACATGGGGGGGGGGGGGGGGGGGGGGGGCGCACACAGAAGCGAAACCACCCCCACATACCGGCGGGCACCCCCCCGGGGGTCTGTTTCTTTTTTTTT
>NC_056511.1:34394140-34409140 GCF_014905685.2 Nematolebias whitei
GGGGGGGGGTGACACAATATTAGGAAGAAAGTATGTGTACAAGCAGGTAACATTACCAAACAGAAAATTATGTCAGATTTGGACCAGTGTCTTTTTTTTTTTTTTATACAGTTCCTTATCTATTTTGACAACAACTAAATAAATTGTCCCACACATAAACCCAACTTGGTAATTTCCTCTTTCGTGTATTAAAATCAATTAAACAAAGCTAAGCATGTAGACCTACATTCCTGTGGTTCTACTTTCCAACCTTCACCCATGGTCAGAAGCTATAGAATGTTACAAAAACAACAAGACTCTGGATATAAGCGGCTGAAATGAGCTTTCTCTATAGGGTGGCCAGGCTCAGCCTTAGAGATAGGGTAAAGCACTCTATCCTCCTGGGAGAGCTCACAGTTGAGCTTCTGCTTCTTTGCATCAAAAAGCGTCACCTAAGGTGATTCTGAAATCTGATTTTGATGCCTTCCTGGATGCTTCCCTTTGAAGATTATCTGGACACATTCCACAGGGAGGACCTTTGGGGGCAGACCCAGAACTTGCTGGAGGGATATTTTATCCTCTCTGGACTGGGAACAGTTTGGCAAATCATAGAAGCAACTGTGTAGTCAGATTAAATAATTGAGTCAGGGTTTCCTTCCTGGACATGTTGTCATAAACCTGATCAATATAAGCAGCAAAGGTTGATGGATGAATGGAAAACCTGAATTATATGCAGTATCTTACCTATTTATTAAACATTACTCTTCTGCATCAGTTTACCATATTTTTCAGCCTATAAGTCACAGTTAATTTTGCATAATTTACATGTCCTACGATTTATAGGCCAAAGCAACATATTTATGGATTTTTCCCCATATTTATAAACAATATTTTGGCTGAGATATGACCGTTCTAATTCCTTATGACAAAAAAAAAAAAAAAAGAGCATTACCATTTTCAGCCACTTGATGACAGCAGAGTATTAATAGATTTATGTCATGCTGTTGTATCATGTAATAGGTAAATATGGCTATCCATCCATCCATTATCTTTACCCGCTTATTCCATTTTTGGGTCATGGGGGTCGCCGGTGCCCATGTCCAGCAAACACTGTGCGGTGGGTGGGGTACACCCTGGACGGGTCACAAGTCCATCACAGGGCCACATAGAGACAAACAACCATTCATGCTCTCACTCACACCTAGGGACAATTTAGAGTTACCAATCAGCCTAACATGCGTGTTTTTTGGTCTGTGGGAGGAAACCGGAGTACCCGGCAAAAACCCACTCATGCACAGAGACAACATGCAAACTCCACCCAGAAAAGCCCCTGGAGCAGGGTTTGAGCCAAGGACCTGCTCACTGAGAGGTAGCAGCTCTACCAGTTGTGCCACTGTACTGCCCAATATGGCTATAATGACAAATTCAAAAAAGTTCAAGAAAAAACAAATAGACTTTATTTTATCTTTCTTGTTTTTTTTTTTTCTTGTATTTTTTTTAAACTACTATATCCTTGATGACTGAGAATCTTCACCATCTATTAATGACTCAACTGGCCTGCCATTGTCCCCCCACCTTCATTTTGCTCGTTGCTTGGAACCGTCAAAACAGCTGCACCGCCCCGGCGAAATGCAGTTAATTAATTAAAGTGCATTTATTAAGCAAATGTTAGACTGAGACACACCTTTGCTATAATGAAGTTATTGAAGTTCCATGATTTGGTAGATTATAGTATTTTATCAGTTATGTATATGGCTCAAAATAACACATTACCGTTAAATATTCAAAGAAATTTTGTTAAAAGACAAAGTTGTTACAATCTTAAGGGGATAGAGATATTTGTCAAACCAACATTCAGAACTAGTCTGAAGGGAAGGTCTACCTCAATCCAAGGAGTTGGATTGATGAATGGTCTAGAGAGTGATGTTAAAAATGCCAAGTCAATGTGTACATTTAAGAAAAAGATCAAAACTGGATTGTTAAAAAATATATATATGAAGTAGCATAGTGTGTTTTTTTGTATTAGAATTAGAAAAATTAGAAAGAGTTATTCATTTTGTTCTGTTACTTGAAAATTATTATGATTGAAATAATTGTTTGAAAAAAGGGGCAGATATAATAAGATTTTTTCTTCTTTCTGCTGCCTTTCATTTTAAATCTTTTGTATCTTTTTTTATATATTGTTATGGAATTGTTTTGTACTTTTTTAAAATGAATAAACTTTATACCATACCATACCATAATTTTGAGCAAACAAATAATTGTTTATGTGCTTTTCTTGTTAAATTTTGATTAAGCAAGTAGCATTCCTCCTCCCTTTTTTTTCTCCCTGTCTGCGTGCTCCTGGGAGCACCTCAGCTGCAAAACTATTTTTGAAATACAGCTGATTTGACCATTAAAGTGCATTTATAAAGCAAATGTTAGACTGAGACACACCTTTGCTATAATTTTGAGCAAACAAATATTGTTTTTAAGTGTTAATCTTGTTAAATGCTTGTTAAAGTTGTCCCATGCATGCTCCCGCGGCCACAATTTGGCAGCCCATCAATTTTTGGCACAACACCGATCCACATTTCCGGGTTGACCCACATTTCCGGGTTGTCAGCGGTGATGCATAACAAACGCAACGCGTCTGCTGTGACATATAATAGATGTGACGTATACGGAAAAGCAACATATTTATGGATTATTCCACTTTATTAGACAAATATGGACTGATGCGACTTATATGGCGAAGCGACGTGTGCTGCGGAAATTACCTTAATCAAACAATATGCTGGAGCTACTCTCGCCGTAACCAAAACCCAGTTTCTGTTAAACCTTTAACAATATGTAAGCAATATAGCTAAAGCTTTATGTGTATATATAAAATTACAATTGCAAATAGATTGCAGGAAACTGGGTAAAAACTAAGTCTAAAGATTAGTTGTGTACATCCTTTAATAAAATATATCTTTATCTGGTTTGCAAAGAAAATAATAATAAAATAAGAACTGTAATGTAAATGTGTCACACTGTTAAGATAAAGTTACATGAATACATTCCCATTCTCTTTCAAGGTAAAAATGTTGAGTACGTTAAATGACACTCATTCTAATTTATCAACTCGACTGTGATAGAAACTGGAACAAAACTTGAAATGTTTTGTGCATTAACACAGTTACAAGCCTTCACCCAGCAGCATCACACAAAGAAGTGAAAGAATTGAATGAAACCAGAATAAATGGGCCAACAAATTATTATCTCATTGTTTTTGTTCTACTCACTATATCATATGAATCTATACATATAAGCATATTTTACACATCCTTACTCTCCACCACATGTTCTATCTTTCTAATAAATGTGTCTTAGCTATTGTCTTAGCTAGTGACAATATTTTCTAATTGTCTAAACAATATGTTCTAATTGTTTCCTTTTTTTAATGACATCCTCATCTTGATTCTCAACAGTTTACAAATGCTCTTTATTTTTTTGTTTCTTATTGCAGAGTCACCATTCTTATCCAGAGTCATAACATTACCACATACTTGTGTAAAATATTCGCATATATCATTAATTTATCCCAGATTAAAGCTCTGTCTATCACATGCAGTGTGTAGCCAAGTCCTGGTCGAATATCAGTGACTCTCTGCTTGTCCAGCATTAACAAACTCATGTATTTTTTTTTTTTTTACAAGCACAGCTCAATTTCAGCCTATATTATTTCTGTCAATGGAACTTGTTTGAACCATTATTATAAAATGACTTTTATCTATGCTGTGTACCACATGCCTCTATGCAACTAAAAGGCAGTATTGTATAGAACAATTTCTGAACAGCAGAAAATTGTTTCACTTACCCACAAGTCAACTATTATCCTTCTCTTTTAGCTGCGTGTTTATTTTTCAATGGTCATATCCACATATAAGTAGATTACATCCAGATCACAAGCTTTATTAGAACCAATTGGTTTTAATCAAAGGCCAATAACAGAGAGAACAGTGCACATCATTAACAGAAACAATGCTTCCACTTCTATGACCTCTCAGTTTAAATGCTTTGTGGCTGAAGACATTGTGTAATAAGCTTTCAGACAAATGTTCAATAATGCTTGATTTTGCAGTACATTTGCAGCAACAAAGCTCCGCTATAAAAAAGCCATTTTCAACTCTATCCATTCACTAGAGCAAGTACATAAAACTAATACAGAACCAAAAGGCAGTTTTAAATTAGTTTAAATTATCCTTTGTTTTCAGATTTGTGATTAAAAAGAGATTGCAGCTTCATCTAATGAAAAATTATAAGTAAGTCTTCAGACCCAGATATTTGCAGTCAGATGGCAAGGACTTGGAGATCAGAAGGTAAGTGCCTTCATTTACAAGTGCTTCAGTAGATTTTCTGAAAAGGGAAATAAAGTATAGGTTAGCATGGGCAGGATTGAATGATAAATAGATTGATGATTCCTCCCTAAGGGATTTTAAACAACTATTGAGTTCAATGCTAAAATAAATGCAGACATGTTCCTGATTTTAGTATCTTAAACCATTTTATAATGTAGTGTTTTTTTATGTCACTTATTTTATATACTTTTCATTTTACATGTTTTTATATAAGTAAAAATATCCAATAAATATATGAGTTTATATGTTTTTTGTTGTGTGTACCTCGACGCTCAATGAGACTAACCTGTATAAATAAAGCTTGAATTAATCTGAGTGTTAGATGGAGAAGTCTTACTCTCGTTGTTAATTTGCAGGTCTGGAATATGAGGGGAGCTGGTGCTTTCTATGAAAGGATGTTGTTTGATCCAGAAAGTTAGTAGAGTTAGACAGAGTGACAGGGCGATGGTACCTTGTGAATTGATCCAGATTAATGTTCGGTTCACAAGTTGATGAGGTGGTTGCTATGTGGTCACAAGGAGCGTAGAGGACTTAGTGGCCAGGGATGAGCAAGATTTATAATTGCAGGGGAAAAAAGACAAAAAAAACCCACCAATGTTAGTTTTTCTCATACAGAGACGTTCGCAGGGCTGTTAGTAGTTACCATAAGGTAATGTAGTGTTCCAGCGTTGTAGGGCTGACTCTCAAGTCTTTAAATGTCCCAACAGGTTATTAGCCAAGATCAGGTACACATATGGAAGTGTGGCTCTGTCCAATTGATTGCAGGTTGTTGGCAAAGTGACTAATACAGTAACCTAGAAAAACTCAAATCATGCTCTCATTGTGTGTACAAGAATTTTGTAAAATATTTCCACTAAAGCTAGGGGGGATGGAAAAATGTATTTTATTCACTGCCTTGTATATCACAAATTAATAAATATTATAAATTGAAGTAAATGTTTGATAATTAAAATAAATGCAGCAATTATTTGTTCTATGATTTTCTGCCAGACAAATAGGCACATTTCATCAGACTTGTCCATCCATCCATTATCTTTACCCGCTTATTCCATTTTGGGTCACGGGGGTCGCTGGTGCCCATGTCCAGCAATCACTGTGCGAGGGGCGGGGTACACCCTGGACGGGTCGCAAGTCCATCACAGGGCCACATAGAGACAAACGAGACAAACAACCATTCACTCTCTCATTCACACCTAGGGACAATTTAGAGTTACCAATCAGTCTAACATGCATGTTTTTGGTCTGTGGGAGGAAACCGGAGCACCCGGAGAAAACCCACGCATGCACGGAGAGAACATGCAAACTCCACCCAGAAAGGCCCCTGGACCGGGGCTTGAACCAAGGACCTGCTCGCTGAGAGGCTGCAGCTCTACCAGTCGTGCCACCATGCTGCCTTCATCAGACTTGTAAAAAACAAAAAAACAACAACTGGTATTTGAATACCACTTACAAACTATCCAATCCAGTTGCCAAATGGTAACTCATAACACACCCATGCAAGTACAAGGCAGCTGTGGCTGAGTGATTAGAGGAGTCGTCCTCCAATTCAAGAGTTGAGGGTTCGAATCCACCAGCAGTCACATGCTGAAGTGCCCCTAGGCAGGACACTGAACCCCTCATTGCCTCCGATGTGTGTCCCATCAGCGTATAAATGTGATCTAAAGCTCTGATTAGTCTCTTCAGAATTATTTGTTCAATTAGCTTTGTATAGATCTAGTAGAGTGCTGTATGAATGGGTAAATGAGGGCACAGATTGTAGTGTAAAGCTCTTTAAGTGTCTTCATAAGATAGAAAGGTGCTATATAAGTACAGTCCATTTACAAGCAAATGAGAAAATTAGCAAATAGGTGCTACCCTATCATTTAGGAAGATTAGATTTTTGTTAGTTGTTTTGTGTTGTGGGTTTTCTCTCAGTGGACACACATGGGCACATTTATGTTCTCCTAATCTCTGCCTTAAGATTGGAAGCTGTTTTGTACAGTTTGTAGGGTGCATCTTTGAGGCATACGCGTTTTATAAATGAGCCCTCAGAGATCCGCGTCTATGATCTGTGATGTCACATTGATGTACAGCCCGGAGCAGTTCTTCTCTTTCAATGGATGTGAAACTGACTAGGTGGGTTTTCTAACCATCATTCATCCTGTAGTGGACTAAGCCTACGTCGAAACCCAGTCTAAGGTCAAAACTCTTGGCCTTTAGAACCTTGTGGGACAGAAGCTGTCATTTCATGTATTTGACTCCATAAATACAGGTTCACCCATCCTGAGACTTTCTTTCTTGAAGATTCAAGTGAAAAGAACACTCTCTTTTTATTATCATTACTATCTTACAAATGTTGATAATCAAAGTGTCTTAGTTCAAACCATTTTAGATGTTGCAGTGAACTAATCAATTTTATTAACTGAGTAATGATTTTATTCTCATGTTAAAAGCTGTGCAGAGTAATTATGCATTTTTCTGATTTCTGCTTTTGAATGAGCAAGTGTGTGCGTTTACAAGGTTACAGTCAAACGAAAAACAAGTTGTTATGTTAAAACTGTCATGTTTTAGAATCCTCTCAGACGTAAATAGAGATGTTTTGCACCTGTGTCTTAAGGCACGCCAAAACAGAACCCTCTCGGTCTGTGAGAACATTTCTGAACTGTCTCATAACAATTCTCGCTGTCTCTAACCTCTTACGTCACAAAAACACACCCCTTCTGGTCGTTTCTGACCAATAAAAAATCCCAAAAAGTGAACCGGGAAAGAGCCTTTAAAATGTCAGTACTTCCTGGTCTACACAGACTCTACAGGAACTCACAGGGACACGGAGAGACACACAGGTACTCAGAGTTGGAGAGTTGTCAGACTTCTAGAGTTCTGGAGTTCTGATGGAGTGCTGTTGGAGTTCCTGACATGACAACGAAGCTCTTCCGAGTTCCATGGGATTATACATTTTCCACTGAGGTGAGCTGTGGCTGACAGAACCTCGCAGCTACTCCGGACGAGTAACAGCATCCTACGGAGACGCTGAAAGGGTGCGTTAAACGGAATCTCGCCTGAGACATCTCCAGGTAAAAGAGTCGTTTTCACCACCTAAGTGTACTGTGAGGAAAAGCTGAAGAAAGCCCGGAGAGTGCCGTTCTGTTCAACACTCTACCTCAAACACCATCTTTCTCCCCTTTAAACTTCATCTTTCATCTTAAACTTTTCTATCAAGTAGAAATTCTCCCAGATATTTAGAAATGTCTGTGTAAAGTGCTCACCCACATTCATGTGGGTAAAAGATCATAGTTGTACAGTTATAAATGTCTGTTGGTGCAGCAACGGAGAAATCATGGCCGTATGATTTTTCCTGATTGATTGCTTTGTTGTTATTTTCATAATTTGCCAAATTAATGTAAATGTTTGATGTTAAATTTGATTCTGTAAATAAATGACCGCATTCATTTTGATGGGTCAAATTTAAATGACGTCTCCCGTTTGCATTTCCTTAAATTCAGTGCACGTTTTATTCAGTCCAGAAAAATGAGGAACTCGCGTTAAATGATGAATATATCCCAGCATCTGTTCATCTACAATCCAGTGAAACTTGGATCAGCACACAAGTTTCTTGTTCTTCAGCGACTGTACATGATTCCCACGGCTATATCTACTTCAGTTGTAGCACAGACTTATCGATCCGTCAACCTCTGCACATCACTGCTCTATTATGTTGAAGGCTAAATTTGGAATTCAAATGCTAGGAAAACCATTGACCCATAAGTAAATGTCAAAATCTCAGATTCAGACATTTTTGTCATATTGATAACCAGCTTTTTTCACTACAAAAATGAAGCCCAGCTGCATCAAATTAGGAGTGTATGATGGTGGTTAAAGAAAGGATTAGCACTGTATCACCAATTCAAAAGGCAAGCTTTTTTTTTTTTTTATTACAGTCAGTAAGAGCTATAATTATAGTTGAACATTATAGTTGGGTGTATACATATTTTAAATATTGTTTTTAATACATTTACTTATTTTATACACTAAGTAATGTCTGATGCATGCTCAATAATCCAGGTTGAAAAATCTAACAAAGTAAAGTTAGGTCCTCCGGACAGATTCTTCTTGTTCAAACGTTTTGCCTTTTATCCAGAAAACTTCATCAATCTGACGAGCTGTAATAAACTCAGTCTTTTAAATAGCACCTTCTCATGGTGGATCAACCAGTTTGCTGTTGTCAGCCAAAACTAGTTGTTCACATGATAAAGAGGAACATCAGCCTAACAACTGACCGTTAGTGCCCTGATGGCTGCTTGCTCTTTACAGAGGGCTGACTGATACTAGCAACATTGTAACAGCATTGTAAGAAGGTGACAGTTGGACATGGATGCCTACATTTACTGTATATTGAGTAATCTGCCTAAAAGGCATAACATTATGTCTTATTAATGTATCAAACGTAGGGCATGTTAAACCTTAAATGTAAAGTTAAATGTTAAATATGTTTGCAATTATCCTGATCCATGCTCACTAATCCAGGTAAATAAATCTAACATGGTTGAGCCAGGTCCTCTGGACAGATTCTTCTTTGTTCTAACATTTTGTCTTTTACCCAAAATTCTAATTCAGTCCAAGAAGCTGCAACAAACTCATCTCCTTCTCATAGTGAATCAACCAGTTTGCTGGTGACAGCCAAAACTAGTTGTTCATATGTAAAAGGAGGACCATCAACCTAAGATAGAACATTAATTTCCTGATTGTCACATGTCACTCACAGGGGGCTGATTGATACTTGCAATAGCAGCATTATAAGAGAGTGATTGTTGAACCTTGCCCCTGTTTAAAGATGGGCAATTTCTCTCCACAACGATGACTTCCTTTACTCTCTCAAACCATGACTCAGCTTCAGTTCTCGGTTTACTTTCACTTTCGTGTTTTTCTTTGTCACACATACAGCATCTTTCAACATATAGTCTCATAGTGCCCACTGGTGACCATTTTATGCAATAACCATTCAATTCAGTTTCAACAGCACAACACAACATCTTCCCTTTCCCTGAAGCAATTACTTATACAGTATGTAACATTTTCTTGTGTTGTACTTTAGCCAAACAGTAGTACCATTTTACTGGTCTTAAAGAATACTTGTATCAGTCTCAGAGCAGTAATTTACATTTTGTTTTCACTTTATCTTACAAAACATGTTAACCATCTTGGTGTATTTCTAGATCTCTGACTTCTAAGTGCAGCAGCAGATTCATTAGTGTTTATACGAAGTGCAAAGGTATCCAGCACATTGTTTTGTTCTGAGCCAGTGTGCACGTTTTGAAGCATTCCACTTGTGTCCATCATTTATTAAATATATGTTTTGTCCAACTTTATTCATGACTGTTTGTGGTTCTGTAAATCTTGAAGATCCTTTGGGAACATGCCCAGGTCTGCAAACACGAACAGTGTCGCCCACTTTGTTGATGTTTTAGCTCGCATTTTCTTGTCTGTAGATTCCTTCATTTTATTCTGCTTTTGTTTCACCCTCTTTTAGATTTGGGTGTGTGTTTTGCTTTACAGTGCTAGTGGGAGTATGCTTAATTTGGTGCACATTTTTCTGTTTCTCATGTAGTGAACTAGGCCTGAGGTCAAATCCTGACCGTAAGGACCTTATGGGACAGAAACTGTCATTTCATTGATTTGAATCCAGAAATACAGGTTGACCCATCCTGAGACTTTCTTTCTTGAATTAATCAAGTGAAAGAACACTACTTTCGATTATCATTACTATTTTACAAATGTTTGATAATCAAATTGTGTTAGTTCAAACCATTTTTAAATGTTGAAGTGAACTACTCATTTTTAAATCAACTGTGAAACAGTAATAACGATTTTTAATCCTCATTCAAAGTGGATATCAAGTTAGAATATGTTACAGAGTAATGATTCAATTTCTTGATCGTCTGTCTGAAATGAGCAAGTTGTGTAAGTTGGTCAAAGTTCAAGTTTCGGTCAACTGCAAGTTTACTGAAAAAGAAATGTCATGTTTAACTTTTACAGCAAGATACTAGAGAATTGACTCCACAAAGTCTGAGTTCTTCATAATATCTTCTGTCTGTTCTTAAACAATCTTAATCTTTTTCCTTGACTCTTAATAACCTCTTACATCACAAAACACACCTCTGTTTTGGTCCATCGACCAATCAGAAAGTTCTCAAATGAACCGGAAGTGAGCTCTTTTAAAAGGTGCAACACTTCCTAGTTCACAGAAGTTCTGCGGGAGGTTCCAGCTCCAGTCCAGTTCCAGAATTCAGAAGGCTGGAATTCAGGATGCTGGAGGAAGAAAAATAAGCTGAACGAGAGAAGATCAGGGAATTATGAAATGTCTTTTCTGGATGATCTCACGACTCCCGAGGTTTAGCTGTTCTTACGGAGACGCTGGAAGAGTTGAAAGGAAAGCTCTACACCAACGCTGAAACTATCATCTGCAAAGGTAAAGAGTAGATCTCAACCAAAGTGTACCGTTGGGTTAAGCTGGTCCAAAGGAGCGTGTTGTTCTGGTATAACAGACAAATTCCCTCACCCATCTCTTTCAACTTAAACTTCATTTCCATCTTTAAACTCTTCTATCTGCTAGCAAATTAATCCAGATATTTCCAGAAATGTCCGTTGTGAAGCAGGGAAACAATCGCCGTATTGTTTCCTCCTTGTAAAACTGATTAATAAGCTGTTGTTATTTTCATATTTTGCCAAATTAATGTAAATGTGTGATGTTAAATTTTGATTCTGAAAATAAATGACCACGTTCATTTTGATGGGTCAAAGATAATTAACGTCTCACGTTACATTTTTAACCAATTCAATGCACGATATTATCCAGTCCAGAAAAATGAAAGAATCCGTTTAATTTATGAATATATACAGCATATGTTCATCTACACTCAGTAGCTCAAGTGGGTTTGCTCCCATGGATGCATGAGGAGTAGCTCAATAGTTGTGCAGGAACTCTGTTACAGTTTCTTTCCACGAGTTGTGACTTATTTTGCATGTCTGTATGCAGTCCTTAAGTACTTTGTTAAATCTCTCTACATGACCATTTTCTTTAGGGCTGTATACATTGAACCTTAAGTGCTACATCTCTCTCTCTCTCTCACACAAAGTTTGTAATTGCATGATAAGTAAACTGACAACCGTTATCTGAGACAAGGTACATTGGATTACCTTCCCTACTGAACACAGTGGCTAAAAAGTGAATGATGACGTCTGTAGTTACAGTAGAGGTGAACACAACCTCAGGCTATTTGCTCTAGTAATCTATAAGTACAATAGCGTAGCAGTCCCATGTAGCATTTTCAAATAGGCCTGTAATGTCCATTGCAACTTTTTCCCATGGTTTGCTAGGCAACTCAAATGGTGTAAGTGGAACAGGAGCAGTTATAGCCCCCTCATCACTGAACAGGCAGTTAACACAGGAAGCAATGACAGAATGTAGAAGTTTGTCAACGTGTGGCCATTAGAACAGTTTCCGCAGTCTCTGCTTGGTACGGACTATGCCTCGGTGTCCCTTATGTCCTAAATCAGCAACTCTGGCACATAATGAAACAGGAACAATTAGTTGATCAGTCCCTCTCATTATCGGTGAACCCTGAACTGACAGCTCATCTCGTACCTGAAAATATGACGTAAGGTTCTCGAGCAGACCTTGTTTGTATTTGGGCCAACCTTTTTGAATCTGGTTGCACAGCAGTGACAGTTCTGGGCAGGTTTCACTGGCAGAAGTGAACTCTGAAAAAGAATTGGCACACAGTGACTCCTTAAAAACAGCAGCAATCGTGTCAGGTTCCTCTGTAGCCTAAGTTGCAGCAGGTACTGGTAGCCTGGAAAGGCAGCCCGTAGTGATGTTTTGGTGTCCTGGGCGATAAGTGATGTCATATGTGAGGCAGAGCAGTCAAGCTGACCATCTGGCAATCATCAGTCCAGCACATCCATAACCTTTGGAGATGAGTAAGATTGTAAGTGCTTGGTGATCTGTATGAAGAACAAAAGCGATAACCCCAGATGTAGGGTCTCCACTTTTCCACAGCCCGCACGCAGGCAAGAGCTTCACGTTCAACTGTGGAGTACTTGTGTTCAGCAGGAGAAAGTGTTCTGGATACAAAATAGACAATTCTCTCACTTTGATCTGAATGCAGTTGTGTCAACACCACACCCAGTCCATGATCAGAAGTATCAGTATTAACATAAGTTGGCAACTCAGGATCATACAGAGCTAATGCAGGACTATTGATTATCAGTTCTTTAAGTGCAGTAAAGCTAGATTCTGCTTCCACTGTCCACTTGAAGTTTAAGTCCATGGAGTCTCTGAGCAATGTACTTAGTGGCTCAGTAACAGTTGCAAAATATGGAACAAACGTACGTTACCAAAATGCAAGACCAAGGAAAGCTCTCAGAGAAGATGTGTCGTACAGAGCTGGAGCATGGGTCACAGCAGTGACTCTGTCCTGGTCTGGTTGAAGACCTTCTGTTGAAATGGTGTGACCCAGGTAGTTGAGTGAAGGTTGATTGAACCTGCATTTGTTCATGTTAAGTTTGAGTTTGGCATCAGTCAGGGCTTAGAGCACTCTCTTTAAATTTTCATCATGTTTTCTTTGTGTAGAGCTGTGGCAAATTATGTCATCCATGTATGCTTGTACGCCTAGCAAACCTGTGACGGTGGTTGACATCATATTTTGAAAGGCAGATGGGGCAGAAGCTAAGCCAAACAGAACTCTGCAGAAATGAAAAAGTCCATCATGAGTGATAAACGCAGTAATATCACGACTTTCAGGATGCAGAGGCATTTGGTGGTAGGCAGAGACTAAATCAATAGTAGAAAAAACAGTAGCCCCTCGTAGATTTGAGAACAGTTCATCTATGTGTGATAATGAATGGCAATCAGCAACAATAACTTTATGCACGGCTTTCCACCATTTCTCCTTTGTGTCACGACTATAGGAGAAACCCAAGGTGCAGCATCAGTACTTCAATGATGCCCTTACCTTGGAGATCTTTGAGCTCCTCTGAAACAGCTTGTCTCACTGAAAATGGCAGTCCCCTGAGTTTTTGTTGCACTGGAACAGCATTTGGCAGTATGTGTACTTTGTGTATGAAGTTTTTGGCATAGACTACTTCCTGAATTTACACTTCTGGAGCATTTTCTGGTACAGTCTTTGGCACAGCAGGTTAAAAAAAGTAGGAGGAGTATTAGTGGTAATAACTTTCCATCCTTTAAGTTTCATATGTAATGCCTGAAATAAATCTAAACCTATGAGAGCAGCACCTGACTCAACCACAACTAGAGTACCTACAGTAGAATGATTATCATGAGATATAACAACTTTTAAGCACCCTTTTAAAGCAATTTTCTCTTTTGCACAAGAGCAAATGTATGTTCAATTAAGGTACATTCTGAGAATAAGGTGTGGTAAATGTTCTCTAGTATAATGACACAGATGAACCTGTATCTGCAATCAGCTCAACATCTTTACATTGTCCATTAGCAGTACTTAAACTGTGCAGAGGACCTTGTCTTGTACTGTATTGTCCATGTAAAGAACTGTGGGCTCATTAATGACGACTTAACATACCTGCTTTTGGGTTGAATGGCATACTTGTGAAAAATGTCCCACTTTACCACACTTGTTGCAGGTCACTTTGACAGCAGGGCATGACGGTTTGTTAGCAAGGTGGTTCGAAGATCCACAACGGAAGGAGCGATGATTACCAGCAGCTATAGCCGTGGCAGGAGCAGGATTCTGCGGCTTCTTCTTCATGTCCCAGTGGCAGCTTTGCTTTGATTGTTTCTTTATGTCCCTTACTGGAACAGAAGCACCAGCAGCAGTAGCATCAGAGAGATCGTTAGCATCCCTTAATACACTTTCAATTTGCAATGCCAATGTAGTAGCTTTAGAAAGTGTTAGGGCCAGTTCAAGTAATACTTGTTCTCTTATGCGAGTGTTAGTAACATGCTCGATCAGTTGATAATGTAGCATTTATTTTTCCATGTTGGCAAAATTACATAAAGCAGCTAACTCACGTAGAGAAGCTAAGAATTGTTTTACCGTCTCATCCGGCCATGGAGTAGAACCGTGTGGTTTCTTTCATCGGGCCAGCTGTCCCCTGACACTGCTATCACCAACATGTAGTTTTCAAACATTTTTAGGCATTTTGGAAATGCTATCACTTGTTTTCCCAGGCATGACATGAATAGAGCAGTAAAGGCACAGAAATTGACATCCTCATCGCCAATGTTGTGGGTTGTAAGACTGAAATAAGGAAAAATAAGCAGACACGAGAATCAGCTTCAGTTTTCTGTGTACTTTCACTTTTGTTTATTTCTTTATCCTGCATACAGCATCTTTCAACATACAGTCTCATAGTGCCCACTGGTGCCCTTTTTATGCAATAACTCTTCAATTAAGTTTCAATAGCACAACACAACAACACTGGCCTGCAAATTGTGGTTTATGCTCAGCTGCAGGCAAATGGTAAATGGACTGTACTTATATAGCACTTTTGTATCTAATCAAGATACTCAAAGCTCTTTACACTAGAGTCTATGTCCTCATTTATCCATTCATGCAGCACTCTACTACATCTTTACAAAGGTGCATCAGTGCTTTATCACATTCATACACCGATGAAGCAC
>NC_056511.1:34418842-34431083 GCF_014905685.2 Nematolebias whitei
AAATTGTTGGATTGTATACCTGGATTATTGAGCATGGACTTTGTTGGTTTTGAACCAGTTTGACATGACTGTTGATGAGGAAGAGGGCCGGCACCGGAGGAGGGGACATGTCAAAGAGACAATCTTAGCACCAACATAACTGGTTTATTCCACTTTCAAATAAGCTGTTGGGGGAAGAATGAGTTTTGTGTTTCCTTGACTGATGAAGCCTTCTGGATGGAAAATGAAATGTTTTAGCACAAAAAGAAAAAAAAAAAACCTGTCCAGAAGACCTGACTGGAAATTGTTGGATTGCATACTTGGATTATTGAGCATGAACTTTATTGGTTTTGAACCTGTTTGACATGACTGTCGACGAGGAAGCAGACCAGCACCGGAGGAGGGGACGTGCCAAAAAGACAATGTTAGCACCAACATAACTGGTTTGTTCCATTTTTGAGTAAGCTGTTTGGGGGAAGAATTAGTTTTGTGTTGTGTGTTTCCTTGACTGATGAAGCCTTCTGGGTGGAAGGTGAAATGTTTCAGCAAAAAAACCCCCCAAAAAAAAACAGTTTTGATGACCTGACTGAAACTTGTTGTATACAGTAGTCCTTTGTTAATTGTGGGTGTTAGGTTCCAGCCTGCCCACCCCCGCGATACGTCAAGTATATATCAGCGTTTTAAACTCTTCCCACACTCTTACAATGTTCTTAACAGTTTTCTAATCTCTTAAACCTTTTTTTTTAAATATGAATTTTAAATGGTTACTCACCAGAAAAGATGAAGAAGAGATTGAGATGAAGAACTAACTGTCCAGTGATGACGATGAAGGTGATGAAGATGAGATGAAACCAAGGGCTTTGACTTTGTCCTTCTTAATAAAAGTGTGAGATGGCATCCTTTTCCAGAACAGGCCTGTTTCATCCACGTTAAAACCTTGTTCAGACCTGTAGCCCCCCATGGCGATCAGATCTTTGAACATTGTGTTAACAAACTCCTTCGCTCCTGCTGTCAGCGGACACAGCCTCTCCGTGCAGAGAAACACTTTAATCCAAATCGCTTTTGAAATTTGTCAAACCATCCCGCTCCACTTTTTCTTTAATCGGCAGCATCTTCCACTGGTGTTTAGGCTCACTGCCAGAAACTTTAGAATGCACAGCCATAAGAAGTCCAGTTGAAAAAGAGCATAGGTAAACAGACGGTAACAGCCAATCAGCAGCCAGGTTAAACAGAGCTGACAGTAACTGAGCCAATCAGCGCCTGACTTACTGACTGACTGACATTTCGGTTACAAAGCATTTTTGGCGTTTCGGTTCACCGCCAGAAACTTTTGAACGCACAGAACGTTTAGGATCCATAATGCAATAGTAATGCTAAAAGTTTAGTTGAAAAAGAGCAAAAGTAAACAGATGGTAACAGCTATTTAGTTGTATGTTTTCTTCTTCTCTTTTGTTTTTACTTGTTGCTTTTAAAGTTCTTTTACTTGGTGTGCTTTTAATATTAGATTTTTTTTTCAGCTGCATTTTGCAAAATAAAAACTTATTTCATCATTATTGCCTGGTATCCTGATCATGTTGTGACAGAAAAAGCAACATATGCTGTCTTCAAAGCGACATTTTTTCCAACCCATTACTGCCGAACACCTCTGGATGTGTTGCAAAAATGGTACAAAACAAATGCTAAAAAAGTGTTTATGGAGTGATTCATGCAGGGTGCAATTTATAGTGTGACATTTTAAGGTGTGTGTGTGTGGGGGGGGGGGGTAGTTTTTCTTCACATGAAAGCAATCCCATCCAAACTAGACATGTGCTTCTGGCTAAATTCTTATAACAGAACCA
Source organism: Nematolebias whitei (assembly GCF_014905685.2). Taxonomy (NCBI): domain Eukaryota; kingdom Metazoa; phylum Chordata; class Actinopteri; order Cyprinodontiformes; family Rivulidae; genus Nematolebias; species Nematolebias whitei. Next base: position 34,420,660 of record NC_056511.1, read on the forward strand.
ATATTTGTTTGTGCTTAAATGTTTAGTCTGCCATTCTTACTGTGTAATATATGTTACAATAAATTGCTTTCAGTCCATCAGTTCACATAAAACACAATAATGTATGTGTTCAAATATTGAAAGCAAACTATTCTGAATCAAATTTGATCTTTGACATCCAAAAGCAGGGCTCCATAATGTTTCAAATATCAACATAAGCATGGTAAAAACGATACCTAAGGACCAAACACTTCAGCTTGTTCCTTATGATCAAAAATGGCAAAGACAAACACAAAGTATTGCTTTTAATTATAAAAATATACAAAAAAAAAATCAGCATTGTCAGTTCACATTATAAAAATAATTTAATAAAAATTAATATACCCACAATTGAACTGAACATTTTTTTAAACAGATTTTTTTTTCTTCTTCTTTCGGCTGCTTCCTTCGTCAGGGGTCACCACAGCGAACAAACTTGCACACGGAGCGGCTGTGGCTGAGTGGTTTGAGCAGTCGTCCTCCAACACAAGAGTTGGGAGTTCGAATCCACCAGTAGTTACATGCCGAAGTGTCCATGGGCAAGATACTGAACCCTTCATTGCCTCCGATGTGTGTCCCATCAGTGTATGAATGTGATGAAGATTAGTCTCTTTAGAAGGATTTGTTTAATTAGCTTTGTAGAGATCTAGTAGAGTGCTGTATGAATGGGTAAATGTGGCACAGATTGTAGTGTAAACCGCTTTGAGTATCTTGATTAGATAGAAAGGCGCTACATACAGTTCATTTACCATTTACAAAAACTTGGAAATTGTTTTTATGCCAGATGCCCTTCCTGACTCAGCCACAGACCACCGAGTTACCACAGCTCTCTGTATGGAGCAGAGAACTGCCATCTAGGGCATCTGGGGGAGCAGATGGTGTGGGTTAACTAAGGGCCTTGCTCAAGAGCCCAGAGTGGGGCAAATGAGGGTGGAGGCAGGTGTGGGTGTTTCATCTTTCCCACCAACATTTTGATGTTGTCGGTACCGGGAGTTGAACCAGCAATCTTCCGATCACAGGTCCACCTTCTCTAACCTCTGTGCCACCACTCCTTTTTAAACTGATATCATAGAAAACAAACTAACTAACAAACTAACTAACTAACTAACTAACTAACTAACTAAAACAACCACATACGTTTTGTTTAAAAAAAAAAAAAAACTTCAGACCAGGATATTAAAGACCTCTAATTTTTAGTTTTATGTTTTATTTTTGCTGGGTTTTTCTTCCATTTTTTTTAAGTTAAAGTATTTGTTCCAGTTTGACAGATTTGGAGAAACTATTTGGAGAAACTTTAGGTGCTTCTGTACGTTTTATCTTTTGTTTGACTTGTTAAAAGATAAGATAATATAAGCTAAGATAGAACTTTATTGATCCCGCATGAAATTGTTTAAGCTAATTAACCATTTAATTAATTTTAAATTAGTTAAAATTTATCACGAAGTTAGATGTTTTATTATTACAATTCTGAAGTGTTGATTTATGTTGTATATATTCAAAACAAAAGAAAAAAAAGCAAACAAACAAAATTAACATTACAAAATACTAACAATGAACTATAGTTCTATCGCAATGTCTGAAACGAAAGTTTATCTTGAACTATATCAATTGACGAATCTTGGAAGAGATTTCTTCAGTAGTTTTCCAGATATGTTGATAATCAATGTTGATATATGGGTACACACTCTGTACAACCAAGAACCAAGTAGAAAACTGAGATACATGATTTACAAATATTAGGCTGACCAATGACGCAGGTAATCAAACATAGCAGCATTAGACAAGCGTATGGAAAACACGTTCAGTTGGAATTATAGAAGAAAATTACAAGCAGTTGGTAAACACAGAAGAAAAGAAAAACACATGACAACTTTCAAGAATAAATATAAAGGATGAAGCCAAAAAAGTTCAATCTGGTCCTCTAGACATTCAAAAAAACAAAAAATAAAACAAAGCATTCTTTGTTTTGTTTTATTTTTTGTTTTTTTTTGAATGTCCAGAGGACCAGATTGAACTTTTTTTGGATTGTTCTACCTGGATTATTGAGCATGCATCAGGATAAAGGATGAAGGTGGGCAGTGGAGTCCCAAAAACAAAACGTCTAGACTCGTGCTTAAATCTTAGCCTATCTCAGTGGTGGACTGGTCATCAGGAGCAACGGGAGATTTCCCGGTGGCCTGGCCCACACAGTGGTCGCCAACAGACTGGACTAAAGGCTCAGTTTGGGTTGTGCTTGATTATTTTAAATAAACAATCGGCTCTTGCCCAGGCTCACTCAGATCTCACTGAAGCTGTAGCGATGGGGAAAGACAGACATGCCCCCCCCCCCCCCTCTTTCTTTTTCTGAGGTTGTGTCTGTCACAGCACAGCAGAGAAACACAGGTTGTGCATCTCGTACTTGCGAGGGTTATACTCTATGATTGTGCTCGGCCTACAGATCTCTGTACATCCATCTTTTCTCTGGTTTGAGTGATATCGCTTGTATAATGGAGCAAGAGAGACAACCAAAGAAGAGGAAAAGTGGAGCAGAGAGAGAGGATGAAAAACAGAAAAACACTGGCTGCTGATGCAGAAAAGTGAAGTAAATTAATGTTTGTTTGTAAGCGAGCAGGTAAGACAGAAACATCCTGATTCAGGTATTCAGGTCATGCAGGTAAAATAATCCAATGGGTCCTCTGGACTTAACTTTATCCTTTGTTGGCTAAGATAGAAACACTGGCATGCATTCAAAGTGTGCTCAATTTAACTCAGTCTTGGTGGTTTGTGTTAATTAGGTGGTGGTGGCCTGGGATGGTATCAAATTCACGGCCTGGATTATTGTCCCAGTCCGTTCCTAGCCTATCCTAACTTTAAAACTGTATGTTTTGCTCAGCAAATCAATTAATGTTCAGTAGGTTAAAAAAAAAAAAAAACTGTCATTGGCCAATGTTCACACATTTTGCCTTCAACTGACCACTAACCAATATCATTATTTAACCTTTATTTAACCAGGCAAATTCACTTAGATCTCAGATCTCTTTTGCAAGGAAGGCCTTTGTCTGAAGGCAGCCTAGCATGCAACCATTATCCTTTACCATGAGAGATAATGTTATGTTATAATTTTATTCAGGCTTTTATTTGAATTTATTATTTATTGACTGCACTTCAGGACATTGCATTAACTTTAGGGAAAAAGTTGCTGAAGTTAGCACACACGGTTAGCAACGCCACTTAATTTATTTCAAAATCAAAACTGAAAAGTATCCAATTGTGACTGTTGGTGAAAGACATTGTTAGTCAGAAAAGATGTAATTTAACTAACAATGAATTCAACAGGGTAGAAGGGATTCCTTCTACACAATATGGTCCACTTTAGTGGAGCTGGAAATCAAATTACAAGCTCTGAGCAATGCAAACATGGTAAATTACATTTAACATCAAAATGACAATAAATAATATAGATATGTACCTATTCTAAACCTGTTGGCCCCTGCTTCTTTCTCCTGCAGTTAAAACCATGATGCAGGGTTGAAATATGTTCATATTAACAAAGTATTCAGATACGATCAGATACTTTCAGTTCAGTTTGTCTGTACGAAAGAAAAAAAAAAAAACAAGGCATGTTAAAACTATTTTTTCCAGTTAAGTCTAAATGTTGTTTTTTTTTGTGGTTACTTTTTAATCAGGTTGTCATTAATGACTTTGAAAACAGATATACAAATGTTTAAACATTACAACATTAGCAAATTGGCAAATTAGCATACTTTCTTTACCTTAAAGAAAACAATAGTACACTTCTGGAAATGATAAAGGTAGGAAGAAATAAAGAAACTGATTAGAAGGTACACATTTTATGTAAATGATTCTAGCCTTGCAGCTTCCCACACAAAGGTCCAACAGTGTTATTCTGCCATCGATGTATTTTGAAACATGATGGCTGCCTTGAATGGCTGTGTTAAAGGAAGGCAGAGCAGCTAATGGAGACAAGCTTTTTCCATTACACCATCTGTTCTGCTTGCAGCTGTACACATGCTGAAGCTGAGTCCCGACAAACCAGAGAAACAATGAAATTCTGAAATAAACCATTTTAGAATAAAGGCAGCATCATTAAAATTTGTGAAAATCCACTGTTTTAACTTGGTTAACATATTGCAAATGAATTAAAATTAGTTGATTTATTGTAGAAATTTTTAATCTGACATCTTACAGATTTTATTGTTTTAAGCTTCCCTATAAAACACATGAACGCACGGAACAGAAGATGTTGATTTGGTCATAGGGATTTGCCACAAAGCCATCCTTTAACATGAAACATTTATTTCTCCTAATTCTCCTTGCAAAACCTTTGAGTGGTAATAACACGTTTCTTTCCGCTTGGTCGTGCCAGACGAGCGACAGGAAGACTGTAGGCCATAATTATCTTGTTTGTTCAGAGGCCCACTGCTTTTTATTATTTAAATCTCCTAGGGCTGTGAAAGTGCTGGGAGGCAATTCTTCCTCCAATTCTTTCGCCATGCTGTGTTAGTCAGTGTTAATGCCGCTCTGTAATTTTTGGATGCTCTGTTTGCACAGTGTTCATCAAGAATCTGAACGATGCCTCAAACAAGGAGAAGACGTGGCATGTCAGTGTAAACAAATAACTTGAACAAATTGCTCTATACAGACATAAAAGAACTTATAATACAATACATCATATACCTCTGCCATTATGAGTAATCAAGAATTGCATTGGATGCACGAAGAATTGATTGCATTCAACAGGGTAAGCACTAACCTTATAAAAGCAGCTGTAATTGTCCACTGTCCTTCAGGCAGTCAAAGTAATTGTCCTTGAGCAATCTTTTTCATATTTATTTTACCAATTTACACATATGTGACATTTTATGTTAGCTACCTGTCATATAATTATTTTTATATTCATCACTTATTTCAAAAGAAGGCGCAGTTTATGGAGCAGTATTTTACAATGACTGCAACAAAAATAATAATAACAACAACAGCAATAATAATAATAATAATAATATAAATATCAAAACCATAACTGAACCGTATCACATTCTAATTTGTTTGTTCAGCTATATGTTATGATATTAAATTTGTATCTTCTATCAAAATATGTGACTTCCAGTGTTTCCCCTAGATAAGTTCCCTTGGCGGGGCACTTGTCTTGTTTCATTTTTTTTTTTGTCGATGGGGACATGGGGGTTGAGGACAGGACGGAGAGACGTCTGTCTTGTCTGCCTGCTAGCTTAGCGCCATGTTGCTGATGGTTTTATTGCCAAGGGGATCCTGTCTATGTTTAGCGCTACGTTGCTGATGGTAATTGGGTAATTGTCGACGGGGGAGCAAAGTGGCATGTAAGTAGCATTTTTGCTAGCATGTATGTATTGCGCAGCACGCTACATCAATACATACAGTTGAGCGGATTGGAGGGGGGGGGGTGTGTTTGGTAGTCAAGGCGCTTTGTTCTGTTGACGGGGCTACGCGCCCCGCTTGTATAACGGTAGGGGAAACACTGACTTCCAGTCTAGATATTGTGACAATATTTTAACATTCTATAATGACAAAAATGTTTAAACAATACATTTGCATGTAAATAGATTTTGAAATAACGTAACATGCTCCCTTCTTCAGGGGTTGCCACAGCAAACAAACTTTCATGAAGACTTGACCATTGTTTTTACACTGGATGCCCTTCCTGATTCAACCATAGACCACTGAGCTACCACAGTCATGGTATAATGGTAGTCATGTCTGTGTTGCCTGACTGCTAGCTTAGAGTGGAGTGGAGAGATGCTATCTAGAGCGGCTTAAGGAGCAGATGGTGGGGGTTAAGGGCCTTGCTCAAGGGCCCAGAGTGGGGCAAATGAGGGTGGAGGCAGGTGAGGATGTTTCACCTATCCCATCCACATTTTTGATGTTGCCGGTACTGGGAGTTGAACTGGCGATATTCAAATCACAGGCCCACATTCTCTAACCTCTGTGCCACCATGTTATTAAACTATATATTTATTTTATTTTCACATAGTGTGTAATTTAACAAAAAGTCACTGCTTCTAATACACATATTGTGCCAGTAAAATGATTCTGATTCAAAATACTAAAAATGATGATGTTAGACTCAATAATTAAAGTAAGGTGGCAAAAATACAAAATTTGTCAAATCATTGACCCCCCCCCCCCCCCCCATACACACACACACACACACACACACACACATTTTCACTCAAACTAAAAAGGTAACTGTGTGGAAGTTTTGACAGACATGGTTAATGAATAATTAATCTGCTCCTTCCGTTGGTAGAGTTGTTTAATTGCTCTGTGTCAGGTCTTTGCATCGACCTTTACCATTCTAAATTGTTGATCTATAACTAAGTTAACTTCCTCATTTGTCTTTGTCAGTCACTGTGTCTTTTACAGAACTTTGTAGTCTGACTGTAAACATATAGTGTTTTGTAGCTGCTGCTAAAATAATCAGTGTTGTCATGCTTTTTTAGGACAATAACTCAGATAAATAGTTAATTGAGGAGCTTGCAAATAAGTTTATCTCAAATACAGACCTCTTTGTTTTGTATCTTTCTCATAAGAAAGTTTCTTTTCAAAAGTTTATCTTCATCCCAATGCCCCAGACTCCATGAACTGGACTTATAAAAGCCAATATGTACAGAAAGACACACCAGCTGAATTAATGCAAAACAAAGAAGCTTGGATTGCAGCTCAAACAGACAAGGAGGGGATAGATCTTTGGTAAAGTTTCGAACACTCACCTAAATCCCTCCACAACAAAAACATTATTTGGGGTGGGGGGCAAATTAGCAACACATTAGGTAAATTACAATATAGTGAATATGTTTATGTAGGCAGTTAATTTTATTGTTTTCTTTGTATATTTTTTTGCAGTCTGGTCTAAATATTGGCACACTGTTTTTGTGTCATATTAATTCACGTCATAATTAAATTTACTCATGTCTAAAGTAAATAAATGAATAAAAAATATATATTGTCAAACTCTTAGAAAATTGCTTTTTTGTAAAAGTAGAGTGTGTTGTTTTCAGTAAGATTGCAATTAGATGTATGTGCATGTGCTTGTTCACTCACCAACTACTGACTGTACCGTACTCTAAAGAGGATGAAGTACATATTATTGATAGACAAGTGCTTTTGGATTTCAAAAACTACTTCAGTGCATCTCAACGATGTAATTCTGTACCAAGTATTCACAGTTATGTTTCAGCTAAAAAAACTCTTTGCAGAATCCATCAAAATCTGTAACTAAATTTTAGGTTATAGCAAAACTTTGTGGTTTTTAGAAATTGTATTTATCATCATCTGTTTTAATAATCCATACTATAAAATTGGTTACAACAATATGTGTTGTTACACTTTGTAATTGATCATTTTTTACAAGCAGGTAGTGCAGCAGTAACTTCTTTTTTCCTGACTTTCTCTCGACAAAGACGGTCGCTCCTCTTCTCTCTCCTGCCTTCCTCCTGCTTTTGCTCTTTGTCCTGTGTATCAGAGTCTTTCTACGCACCTTCTGAATCGTAAACTATGGATCTGGTCAGCTTGTTGCTCAACACAATTGATAAGATTTTCTTGACGAGGAGACAGGGTACAAAAGAACCCTCATGCCCTGAAGGGACACATGCAGCTGGATATGTCATGGATTCCTGGGCTGAATGGAAGATGTGCCTGATTGTATTGTTCATTGAGGATGTTGAAGATGCATACATAATTGGATTTATGATAACAGGGTTTCAGCTTTTTGGAATTGGCGGATACCTGGGGCGAATGTGGCTGAGTGGTTAGAGAAGTTGTCCTCCAGTGCAAGAGTTGGGGGTTCGAATCCACCAGCAGTCACATGCCGAAGTGTCCCTGGGCGAGACACTGAACCCCTCATTGCCTACGATGTGTGTCCCATCAGTGTATGAATGTGATACATTGACTGATTAGTCTCTTTAGAATGATTTGTTCAATTAGCTTTGTATAGATCTAGTAGAGTGCTGTATGAATGGGTAAATGAGGACACAGATTGTAGTGTATAGCGCTTTATCTTGTTCAGATAGAAAGGCACTATATAAGTACAGTCCATTTACCAAATCAACAAACTGGGAAGACGTCAGCAGCAGTTTTGACAATAATGAGGCTGTCTGCTTTATGTGAAGGATTGCACCGTGCTTCGAGTGCTCAGACTCATATGCTTTGTGAACTGAACCAGAAGCTGGATGCAATTTATGAATAGCGTAGGCCACTTGCGGCTTCTAGAACTCGCTGGCATGAAGGAACCAATTTAAACTGTACTGCAAAATGGTTATAAAGTGACTGGACAGTTCAACAGTTTAAGAAAAAAATCTTCAATTATGATTGTCTGTTTCTGTTTTGTTTTCAAAGAAAATTTGTTCTGGTACGCAAGACACATCAAAACACACACGCATCAAAACATACACTGAAAAGATGAGCAGAGCTAATAGTCTGACCTATGCATGCATGGATGTATGTATGGATGCAGTGCCTTGCGAAAGTATTCGGCCCCCTTGAACTGTTCAACCTTTTGCCACATTTCAGGCTTCAAACATAAAGATATAAAATTTAAATTTTTTGTGAAGAATCAACAACAAGTGGGACGCAATCGTCAAGTGGAATGACATTTATTGGATGTGTCAAACTTTTTTACCAAAGGGGGGGGGGGGGGGGGGGGGCTTTACTTGGTTGATATTGTAATTGCAGTAGGTAAGCATTAAGCCCCAAGTATACTGCTGCGTACATCCATACGCAGAGGTACACACCTATGTACGCAGAGGTATGAGCGTACCCCCCAGGGCATGTCCGTGCAAAGCTCAAATTTTACGACTGCATACGTGTACGCGGTGTCACACAATAAACTGCCCAGCGACGGACTGTTTTGTATGCGACACAAATGTATTAAATTCCCCTTCTTCATCTCTGATCTGGCATTATCTTTTTTTTTTTTTTTTTTGCCAAGAGGCAGTGATCTCTTCCTCCTCCATTGATGCCATGACTGAAATGGTGAGAAATGAAGGAATTTGTCACAAGTGAATTAAACTCAGGTCCAGCGTGGCTGCGGGAGGGTCTAGAGATTTACTGGTGGGCTGGTCTGATGTGTGGGCTGTAGAGCCAGCGCTCTCTGTTTTTTTTATAGATATTTTTATTAACATATAAACACAGAACACCGCTGTGTGAGGCTGCCAGCGCTCGCTTTTTTTTCTTTTTTCTGACCTGTCAATCAATCCAGTAGGCGTGTCAGCAAATGACCAATCGGCGACCTCAATTTGTCCCGAAGGTAAATGCCCCTTGTCTGTGAAGCTGCTCTGTAGCTGCTCGGGGTGTACGCTGGAGTATAAAGTCTGAACCCTCTGAGTACAGTACACGCGTACGTACATGTGAACGGACGTACGTGGCAGTATACTGGAGGCTTTAGTTCTGCAGGACCAAACCCATGCTTTAACAACATAACATCACCTACTCCTCTGATATGTATTTATCACCCACTGTGAGTGGCAGGTGTCATATACTTGTGTGTGTGTGTGATTGTGCTAACATGTGTTAGTCTGTCTGTCTGTTAGCAAAGTATATTATAAAAATAGGTTGGATTTTAATAAAATACTCTGAAAGAAATCATTGCTCGTGCATTTGCAGCAGATTCAGTTTTTGATTCAAACCCATTTTAGTTGCCATCACACTTAATGGACCTGACCAAACACAATGATGACTATAACACAGTGAATTGCACAGCTGTTGAGCTAAAACTCTGTGTGGTAGAATCTGACCATCATCCTCATCCCTTTCTCTGATTGCTAAAATAAAAGGCAAAGTCTTTGTTTAAAACTTTGTCATGCAGCAATATGTATCCTTCCAAGGAATTTGAATTTCATGACTGTCTAAATATTTCTAATACCACCCTATTTAGTGCCATATTTTGGTTGTCAGCTCTTGTAAATAACGTCAATCTTTTGGATGGTTTTAGTTGTCAGGAACAATAATGAGATAATTTAATAGAAATCCATTGCCAATGCTGGAAGCTGGTACTTGAGTATGAAAGGATCGTCTAAATGTCATTCTTGGAAAAGGACATGCTTATTATAAAATCATTTTCTACAACAAGACTGCATCTGAATCTGAACTGAACATTTCCCTGTATTACTTTCTCTCTCTCTCTCTGTGTATTTTTAATAACAGGAGTTTTTAAAAGGTGGACTTTTACCTTTCACAAATGAGACCACATCCTCTTAGCCTTAAAAGAAAGAAACAAAAAAGTAAAATAGAAAATTAAATAAATGGAATTTGGCTTGTGCTTCTAATTGTACACCCCTAATTATATGCAATTCTAATCACCAAATGTTCTCAGGCCACTGGTGTCCATGTCATGGTTTGCGGTTAGGAGCGAACCCAGAGTGCAGAACAGGGAC
>NC_056511.1:34436083-34442582 GCF_014905685.2 Nematolebias whitei
TTTTTTTTTTTTTTTTTTTGTCTTTGTCAAATCTTCAGTGGGAAATTCTTTAGAGCTGATTTTGAATGGGTGAATAAGCTCCTGCAAGGCACTTATCCCCAAGAACATGAGAATTAAAGGAAGTGGAAGTCAGGGAGAGAGGGCGTATGCTGCAGAAAGCATCGGCGTGTCTTATGGTGCTTGGAATTAGACCCCAGTAGAGTCATACTGTCTCCTCTGTTAACTCAGCTGTGGACCAGTGAGGGACTTCAGCAGAAATGGTGCACCAGTTAAACACTCTGTCATTTAACGCCATGTGTGTCCTCTTTAGGCGCCGTGTACAGTTTTTATTCTCCTCCAGAAAAAAAAACAAAAAAACACTTTGTCTGAATTTTTGAACAAACTGATTCCAGCAATTATTCATCCATGAAAGAAACTTATCATGTTCTGACCCTCATTATTCTGCTATATCTGTTCCTCATCAGCTTCTCAGCAGGAACAGCAATTTATTATGTTGCAGTCGATCAGTGTTACTGAGCTTCTCCTTCCACAGCAGAAATCATAAAACCTTTAATTAAATTGCTGCTTTTTGGATTGTAGAAATGCATTTGAATTATTCTGTTTCCATGTAGCCAAAAAACAAGTGAACATTTAAATATTTATGTGTACTCATAAAATCACTTCATTAGATTTTTTTATTTGATATACCATTGCCAAAATATTTTATTTGTAGTAAATGTATTGAAATATAAATTTGTTTTTATTAGATACATTTATGTTTCTTAAAAATAAAAAGGTTTATTTTTTTTAAGCGATAAATACACATTGAATGCAAAAACTATTTTGAAACACTACTTAGATATTTTGTTTATCATTTGAGATTATCCATCCATCCATTATCTTTACCCACTTATTCCATTTTGGGTCACGGGGGTCGCCGGTGCCCATGTCCAGCAATCACTGTGCGAGGGGCGGGGTACACCCTGGACAGGTTGCAAGACCATCACAGGGCCCATTTGAGATTATTTCTTTTATTTTTCATTTTAGCACTTAATGCTTTGGAATTGATCGCACTAAAACCATTGAATGTAACAAATGATTTTCAATTTTACATATATTTACAGTATATAGGTCGAGTGTGAAGCGGCTGGGATGAGAATCAGCATTTCCAAATCTGAGGTCATGGTCCTCAACCAGAAAAGGGCGGATTGTTCTCTTCAGGTCGAGGGTGAGGTTCTGCCTCAAGTGGAGGAGTTCAAGGATCTTGGGGTTTTGTTCACGAGTGAAGGAAGAATGGAGTGTGAGATTGACAGATGGACTGGTGCAAAATCTGCTGTATTGTGGACTCTGTACTGGTCCATTGTGATGAAGAGGGAGCTGAGCTGTAAGGCAAAGCCCTCTGTCTACCGGTCGGTCTACGTTCTTACCCTCACCCATGGTCATGAATTCTGGGGCAGTGACCAAAAGAATGAGATCATTATTTAATCATATTTGGGGGAAAAAGTTATGATCAATTAATGATTTACCTGTTGTGATACATATTTCAAAACCTGCAGTTAAAAAATAGAAAAAGTCTAATTTTGACCAGAGTGATGAACTAAAAGCTATAGTCAGTGGGCCAAGACCTTGATAGATTGTTGCAATCTTAAAACAACTCAAATCTAAAATAATCTGAACCAGATTATGCAAATGTTATTTTTACACATTTAAGACCCCAATTTATTTTCCATTACATGTTTTTTTTCATTTGTTTTTTTTTTTCTGAAATAAATGACTACAGTCAGCTTCTGCCATGTGTGCTCACAAATAACACAAAAACACAATATTCGTAGAAATGTTGAATTAATAGAAATGTAAAGTTGTATTGAAAAAAAAAAAAAAACACTAACCACTATGATTTTTTTTTGTTTGTTTGTTTTGGTATTAGAACTGTTTTTATTTTTTATTTCATTATTTTTTCAAGACAGTCACACTTCACTTTGGTCTTGATCTCACTTAGACTAACAATAAAGTTGTCAAAAACTGGTCAGAATGAAATGCTGTGTTTTCTCAACTTTAAACAGAACAACAACATTAGGGATCAAATCAATGATTTTTTTTTTGTAACTTGTTTTTCATAACAGAAGAAAAAGATGACAAAATATACAAGGAAGTACACATCTGTTATCAGTTCTAAAAACAAACTGGATCTTACAGTGATGATATGAATTGGACTGAAAATGTAATTTATCCCACAGAAGCTTAGATCTTTTACAATCCTAACATCTGGCTGCTGATAGGAGTAAACCTCTTCTTCATGCAAAAATGCAATATTCTGCATCATGTCAATTTCACAAATAATAATTAGATTTTTACCACATGCCAAGAAACTTTTGCAGTCCAGTCAACCCCACCAGTAGCACTCCTCGCCTGCAGTAGAATGAAAGCAAACATTATAAGAGTTTGTAATGGGCACCACCACTTCCTACAGTCTTCTGCTGTGAGCTAAAAGCCCCCATAGGTGGCGAGCACCAAAAGACTCAGAAGTCTTAATAGAAAACCAGCTTGATCCTGAGAGGTGCTGGACAATCTGCCTGCAACAGTGCAGAGGAGGCTGTTTTAAAATTCCTCAAAGAAATGCAATCCTCCCATCCCCAACACAAAGCTTTGGTTAGCTGGAGGAGCACGAGCATCCTGGACTAACAATGAGTCACTAAACAGCAGATGTTCCTGACCTTCTGTGTCCGCACTGTTTTACTTTATTGCTTAATGATGATAAAGTGGTGCGTTGGGTTTCTTTTTTGCTCAATGACTTGCTCTGGATGATGTTTAACTATATGAATATGTACAAATTGTTGCCTTTTTGTGGAAAATCAAACCAGAAGATAAACGTTGATATCAGTTTGCCTCCAAAATAACAGCACAAGTCAGATATTTTTTAAAGCTCTGAGACACTAACTTACAGTCTGACATTAAAATATAAGACCTTAGGATTGCACTGTCCTTTGGTAAATGCTGAGAATGCACAATGGCATCTCTTTCCCTCCAACTCTGAGTATTTACAGCAGGCTGAGTAACAGAGTTCGGGATTTATTGGCAGTTGTGATATGAGCAAATACAAAGGCATGAAAATGTCACTGTTTGTCAAATGGCTTGTGACTTAGAGAGAAAGCCGTTTACAGAGCTGGGTGAGTCCATACAGTATGCATGTTGCATGTCCACTGTATGTTGTTGCACAGGCATTCTGTATGGGGAAAGTTGTTGGTGTTCTTTCAGGTTTCTTCAAATTTGAACACGGAACAGCATCTGCTCGTCATCATAAACGCTACATCCCAATGAAAACAAATGTACTCACATGTACAATATTCTATTGAATAGCAGCACACGCATGAATACATTATTCCATAAAACAGACTTTGCTGACAGAAAGTCTCCTTGTCAAACTGTTCACATCACCAACAATAAACAATTAGAAAATGTATGAAGAAAATGTGAATGGCGCCTATGCTAGAAATGTAAACATACATATGTTTTCTTGTTTCAAAATTCAATATGTCAAACTGGTTCATGCATTTGTCACATCTAGGCTGGACTATTGCAATGGTTTATTTTCTGTCTGTCCAAAAACGTATTTAAAAAGTCTTCAGTAGATCCAAAATGCTGCTGCCAGAGTCTTAACTGAAGTTAGTGGAAGATAACATATATCTCCAGTTGTAGCTTCTCTCCATTGGCTCTCTGTCAAATCCAGGAATTAATTCAAAATTTTACTTCTAACCTACAAAGCTCTCAACAACTTAGCTCCATCTTATATTACATATCTTATTGTTCCATTTGTTTCCTATCAAAGCACTTCATTCTCAGACTGCAGGTTTACTTGTGGTTTCTAGAGTTTCCAAAAGCAGAATGGGAGGAATATCGTTCAGTTATCAGTCTCCTCTCTTGTGGGACCAACTTCCAGTTTATGTCTGTAGGGATGACACATTGTCCAGTTTTAAGACTGGGCTTTAGACTGGCCTTTTTGATAAATCCTGTAGTTAGGATTAGCTTGGGGTTCCAGACCTAACCCTTACTTATGCTGCTATAGGCTTAGACTGCTGGATGACAAATTGACCTCATTTCATCAAATGGTTAGTTACTAATGAAAACAAATTAATAATTTATATTTGTAATTGTTTCTATCTTAACATGTGTTTTCTTGTTTTCTTTCCTCCTAGTGAGGACCTGCTCATCTGCTTGCCTCCATTCTGGACCTGCCATCCTGTGTTTTTTTCTACTTCCTGTTCTCTCAAACCCAGCTGGTCGTAGCAGATGGCCACTTGTCCTGAATCTGGTTCTGCTGGAGGTTTCTTCCCGTTATGAGGGAGTTTTTCCTTTCCACTCTTGCCTTTTTTGCTAGCTCAGGATGGGAGACTGCGATAAAATGAAGACTCAACACGTTTGCTGGCTTCCTTAGATAGATACTGTAACTTTACTAATTGGTATTTATAATGTATGTAACTGTTTTTGTTCAGTGCACTGAGACAAGTATGTGTACTATATGTTGTCATTATTGTATGTTCACATACAATGACAAAATTAGTTATCTGCATTTAACCCATTGCACCTTGGTAGGTGTCTTGTTCAGAGACACCACAATATGTGGGAATGACTGGGAGTCAAACTGTGACTTTCTGGTCTCAAGTTGGCTGCCCTACCTCAACCCCATCTTGGCCCCTAACAAGATGACTTCTGTTGTGACTTGGCACTATATAAATAAACTGAACTGAATTGAATATTCATTTGATGTTCACTTTTGGAACAATGTAAGCTGAGAAAGTGTTGATGTTTGGATGTGTAGACTGTATAAGTGAAGAGAGAACCACAATCAAAGGGATGTTTGGCCAAATACACACCAGAGTCAAGTTGGTCGGCTGCTTCATTAGAAACGTACTGATGGACACAACTAAAACATATACAATGGTTTTTTTTTAGTTTTAGGATTGAGTGATGTTAAATAGATTGAATTACATAGAACTTAATGAGATGAGTTGTAGAATTGCGCCTCTTGGGGTGGCTGCATGTTGGAGCAGCTCTGTTACTTTCGTTCTGAGATTTTTCTTTTGGAAACTTTAATTCCTCTTTTTCTGGATATATATATATATATTTTTTTTTTTTTGGATGATTGTTTCCTCTGTGCAGCTGGAAGGATTTTTACTGGAACGTTTTTCATTTTATTTTATATTTTTACTTTTGTACATTTGTTATGATGTGTAACCATGACGATATTTTTTTTTTTTGTTTGTTTGTTTTTTTACAACTGGAAGCAGCTGATTAACATCGCAAAAGCTCAAATAATATCTCAACTACAGCTCCAAATCTCAAATGAGTTGAAAAGCAGGTGCTGTGGATGCATTATCATCTACCTGTCTGCTGTGCTCCAGTGCCTGACCACTGAGATCCTGGAACTAGCATGAAATGCAACTCGTGATAGCAGAAGGACGGGTTTATACCCTAACACCTGCAGATGGCTGTCCACAGCGATGAGAAGCTCGGCAGGCTGATGGGAGGAGTGGCCATCACTCTGGGAGGAGTTCTGCCTGGCATTTGGGTGGTCCTGCAGTCCAGAGGAACCAAGAGGACAGCAGAGTCTGGGTGGATGGATCGAACAGCATCTGTGACCAGTTTCTTCGGATACACTGTAAGACGGACCTTCTTGCCCACAGCCACCAGTATCTATAACATCTCTTAATGAAACAAAGATAACAAGTTACGTCATTTAATTTCCCTTTGGGATTAATAAAGTGTTTTTGAATTTGAATTGAATCTGTCACTCTAACACCTCAATTATAAAAATGGAGTATGTTGACCCCAGGGTAAGTTATATATCGTATTTGTTTGAAAACATTTTTTCCAGGGGTGTTGTGTCTTAAAGCAACAGGATGCTCAGCTTGTTGTTGGCTGGTTATTACACCATCTGTTTAATCTAATTACACACTACACAGTTGCTATAATATCCCCATGTTTCCTCATGTGTTATTCTACCCTTTGTATAAAATGTGAGAAGATGATAAAATAATAATAATAATAATAATAAAGCAAAGTAGAATCTAGTACAGAAACCTGAATGTCCAAGCAAGGAGTGAGTGCACATTTGTTATATTTTTCAGGAAGAAAAATCTGATTAAAAAAATTAATAAATAACAGCGCTGAGAAATATTAGATGCCTTGTGACATAAAGTAGTTGACTGCCAGCTGCTGCTGGTGTGGGGATCAGAATTTAAAACAGAAGAGGCAACACTTTGTACCTGATTCATATGTCTCATATGTGTTTTGCCATTTGAAACTGCTGGTCCGTTTGAATCACCATGGTAACTACACATCTGTGTGTGTCACTCCCTGACAGCAAACGTAGGAAGACAGGCAGACAGAACAGCTGGGTTGAGTTTAATATTTAGACAGTCCCTTTGCAAAAAAATGAATTGTACTGAAAAAACTCCAGAACTGGAAATGTCTAGTGACCATGCACGTACATATTTATGTGACTCCAATGATTTATTTAGAA
>NC_056511.1:34442682-34451417 GCF_014905685.2 Nematolebias whitei
ATAAAAAAGAAAAACAAATTCCTTCCATTTTTGAGAAAAAAAAAAAAATCTGAGCTCAGATACAAAGGAAGACAAAGAGAATGTGCCTGTTTACTCTGAGGGAATATTATAAACAAAAGACCAATAAGTAGTTAAATCGTAAATTTTAACAGTGATCTTAAACTATGGATTTGTAGAAAAATACAACAACACCAAAACTCTAGTTGTGTTGCGTAACATCCAACTTTGCATGACCTGTTTAAACTTTGAATGACGCTGGATTTTATTTCCACTTATTATGTGACACTATATATTATGACCAAAAGCTATAGTGCATGATCCAGCTGTGCATTTTATTGTATTTTTGAAAAAAAAAAAATAGTTTTTCTAAAACTGAAGAAAGAGTAGCAAAATAAAATTTGTAATGAAAACGGAGTCAGGTGACCCAGTAGCACAGTTGGTAGAGTTGCTGCCTCTCAAGTTGCCGGATCAAATCCCAATGGTGTTTGCATGTTCTTTCCCTGCATGCTTGCGTTTTCTCCAGGTACTCCGGTTTCCTCCCACAGTCCAAAAACATGCATGTTAGGCTGATTGGCAACTCTAAATTGTCCCTAGGTGTGAGTGAGAGAGTGAACGGTTGTTTGTCTCTATGTGTCCATGTGATGGACTGGGGACCTGTGTGACCCCCGCGACCCGAAATGTAAGAAGTGGGTAAAGATAATGTTTGGATGGAAAACTGAAGCATAATTATTCAAGTGCAATTACTGGCACCTTCATTACTGTGATGCTAAAATTGACTTTGCAAGTCAAATATTTGAGTGATGATATTCTTTGTCAGGAGAGTTCTGAGGCACCTTCAACGCTGTAACTATTCAGAAAGTGAAATATTTATTGTACTTGTGATATTTTATAGCTACCTATAAAGAAGCTCATTGTCCTCAAGCATCTTCTTTCTTTGCTGAAGCAGGAGGTTTTCGCTTATGTGTTGAAACGTGTTTACAAACCAGCTGTTGTATTATTACCATAAGCAACACAGTGAGGGTTAAAAAAAAAAAAAGGTTAAAAAGAAATGGGTCATGAATACTGTCTGATTTTCCCACAAAGTGCTTCAAAACTTTCATTTAACAAACAGTCTCATACTGCTGTTCTAAATGTGCTGGCACATGCCTTAATGTGCTTGTTGTGATCCAATATAGTTAATGACTCTCACTGAGTGGGCCGAGTTGAGGGACCAGCTGTGCAAATCTTCAGTTTTAATAGCCGATTCTTGCAGATGATTGTTTGCTTATTTCAAAGTGTATCATTGCTCCTGCAATGTGAAGGAACTATTCGACACAGAACTTTAGCTTTTATTCTGGATCTTGGATGAGAGACAGCGATGGCACATGAGATTAACAAGTGAAGGGTGATGTCTCCTTCTGCAACATGACAGTTACCGACGGAAATTTGCAGCAACAGTGGATCTGATTAGGTTGAATCCCAACTGGCAACATTTGGCAACAACTATAAAAGGACTGCCAAACAGCGTCTTCCAAAGCACAGTGAGTCAACAAGATAAAGAAGCCCAAATCATCTGACGCCAAGCTGAGTGAGAACTGGACCACCTGTAGTGCTTTCATGAAATGTTTATGGTTTTTAGTCTATTACGGAGCAAATATTTTTAAAAGAGCAGCATTTTCAGTTGTCAGTTCCAATTGCGTTCCCCTGTCATCCTTTCAATCCTTACATTTAAGCCAATTACCTCATGTGCACCCCCTGAGATTTAAGGCAATTAAATGTCAAGAAATGTTCACAAGGAAATAGTAGCATCTTGGATGTGAACATGTGAAGCTGCCCTCCAGGGAAACCTGCTTGTTTCTTCTCTGGATTCATTCCTACTTGTCAACAGCCCTTACCACTCGTGTGGCAGTGATGCGGCATGAAATCATCTGAGGTAAAACGTCAACCTTGTGACTAAATCTACACATTTAAGATTTTAATGTCTTGGATATTTTTTAAACTCTCACAAAAAGAGGAAGCTGGTTTACATATATAGCATAAGATTTATTTGCAACATGCATCGCTCTTGCAATGAATACAAGAAATATTGTTTCTTGTTTATTTGGCAATGAACCTCACTTATAGTCCTCGGTCAGCTTGCTTAGCAAGGTCAGACCAGAGGCAAGAAAGGCAAAATGTGCAATAGATACATAGATGAATAGATGGATAGATACTGTATGTGGGTAGTGAAACTGTAAAATGCAACACGTTTGCCAAATTCAAAGAAGTGCTCCAAGGTTTTACAACACTCTACAGAAGAAAACAATCCTGCCCTGTACTGGTACTCTGGGACTGGTACAGCCTTAAGACATAACTGATTGTGAGAGTAAAAAACATTAATTTTTAAGGTGCAATGTGGTGTTAGAGACAAATAGAAAAAAATAGCAGTTGATATGGATATTTAAACACTGATATAGAAGAGGTGAGAAAAAGCCTATGCTGAGGTTTTTTTTTTTTTTTTTTTTTTTTCCCTGCAATCACAGAGGGCTAAGTGTTTTCCAACCATACATTTATAGTAGTGAAAGCTGACTAAGTTTAATCATTTTATAACTAACAAGAACACATTCTTTAATATTCAATTGTGACCTTTGTTAATAATAGAATAACGAATTTGATTAATGTTGCTTAACACAGGAAAGTCGATATTATGTTAAAAAATTGAACAAAATGTAATGCAGTTTGATTTGTGACCAGCAGATGGCAGCAAAACTCATTCAGTCACTCCATCAGAAATCATCCAATAAAGATCACAATATAGACTTGTTTTAAATACGATTTTAGTTTTAATATTATTACATTTTTTGAACATTAATTTGGTGTTTTTCAGTTTGAGACACATGATAAAAAAACGCATAAAGCTGATATTTCCCTGACATTAACATTAACATATTTAATTTGGAACCTTATAAAATGGTTCAAATAGCCCGATTTTTTTATACCTTACATTTCACTTAATATTTATTTTTTATTTATCCTAGTATAAATTATGACATAAACCAAAACAAAAAAGTACACAATAAAAAAGGACAATGATCCACCTTTTAAGGCTTGAAGTCATCCATCATTTGGTTCTCCTCGAAGAATCATAAACAGCTTTTAGTGACTGCACTGAGTCTGGGCTGCAGGAACAATCTGCTTTTTTTTATATATATAGTCTGTCTCCATGCAATACAAAACTAACTGTTTTAACCACTTGATGGCAGTGTAACTGTGGACATCAGAACTCATGGATTAAAAAAAAAAAAGAACCCTGCTTTAAACTATCCAGGGGCAGTTTACCTGTGGGGCAATCAACAAAATTAACAGGAAACAATTTTCTGTATGATTTTCAGAGACATGATAATCCCACCATCACCATCATCATCATCATGTGAAATGATAAAAAAAACAATGCAGAGGTAGATAGGAGCTCTGTAGAGTCACTACAGACATTCATTTTATCTGCTTTATCTAAAAACAACCATTAAAAAATGAACCAAATTAGCAAATGTGTCAGCACTAGAGGTCCTACCTTACTAATAATTGGCATTTCCTTTAAACAACACTTCTGAATAAGAAGTAGTTGCATGTCTGTCTATTTATGTTTGCACAAATGCACATGCCAAATGTTGCTCATTTCATGGCAAACAAAGCCTAATTGCAGCAGATATGTCAGATGCTGTATGTACACCAGCACACTATGTTTAGTCGTCTTCATTCTGTGCAGCAGTGAGAAGTCCAGCTGACAGCCCTGTTTAAAATGGTAAACGAAATCTTCTGATAAAGCCACCGTCCGCGTTATTAAACACAAGGCAGCCTGCTGGGGAAGTTTTTATGTTAAATACAGCTCTGTGCACTGGGCTAAGATGAATATTCTATTCTAAATGTCGTAGCATGCAGTGTTTTGACCTCAGCACTGCATAAAATGACCAGCTTTCTGGCATTTGGTCTACATTGCTTTGGAAAGGATAATTAGATGAAGATTGGGCCTGAAGTTGTTGTTCTGGGTCAATGTGTTGTCCGGTCGTGTGCAAGATGAAAGGAATATATTGTAATAATATAGATCATTTAAAGCCAAGAATGCTTTTTATAGACTTTGCTATCTTCAAGGGGCAACCCTTTAGCAGTATAAAGCATCAAGCCAACAGTACCCCGGTGCTCTTTCCGACTACTTCTACTTCTTTATACAGTACAAATACACAATATTTTGGCAAATAAAAATACCTTTCTCTTCTCACCAAAGTTCTTATTATTTTGGCAGTTCCCTTATTCGGGGGTCACCACATCGAACTAAGTCGCACAAAGATTTGGAAATTATTTTTACTGTGGATGCCCTTCCTGACACAACCACAGGTGGAGAGCTGCTGTAGGGCACCCGGAGCAGATTGTGGGGGTTAAGAGCCTTGCTCAAGGGCTCAGAGAGGGGCAAACAAGGGTGGAGGCAGGTGTGGGTGCTTCACCTAGCCCACCCACATTTTGATTTTTACGGTACTGGGAGTTGAACAAGCGATGTTCCGATCACAGACCCACCTTCTCTAATCTCTGCGCCACCACTCCCCCTGTGTCACCAAAGTTCATGCTCAATAATCCAGTTAAAATCCAACAATGTTCAGTCAGGTCATCTGGACGGTTTAGTTTTTTTTTTTTTTTTTTTTTTTTTTAGGGTTTTTTTCCTTCATCCAAAAGACTTAATCAGTCTCAGGCCCCACAAACAAATTTGAGCCCCCCAAGTCCCCCACCCCCATAGTGGACCCCCCCCCCCCCCCAAAAAAAAAAAAAATGTTGCTGGTGGTAAGATGGTTTCTGGGCCTGCCATGTCCCCTGTCAACTACTCTAAGGCGGCCAGACCAAAATATTCAAAACTGCAAAGTTCATGCTCAATAATCCAGGTAAAAATCCAACAATCCAGGTCATCTGGATGGTTTCTTTTTTTTTCTTTTTTTTTTTTTCTGAGGTATTTTTGTCCTTTATCCAAAGGACTTCATCAACTTGTAGTTGATAGAGTGACAGAGCGGGCCCCAGAAACCGTCTTATCACCAAGAAACTGTTTTGTTCCACTATGGGAGTTTGGTACTTGTGGGACTCCAGTTTGCTTGTGGCTCTTTGGACTGATGAAGTTCTTTGGATGAAGGACGGAACATCTCAGCAAAAAAAAAATAAAAAAATAAAAAAAAAAAACATCCAGATGACCTGACTGAACATTGTTGAATTTTTACCTTGATTATTGATCATAAACGTTGGTGTTCTGAACAGTTTTGCATTAATGCCTCAGAGGAGTTGATGGGATAAAGGACAGGTCCCAGTAACCATATTATCACCAGCAAAATATATATTTTTTCCACTACTGGAGTTTGCTGCTTGTGGGACTCCAGATAGTTTGTGACTCCTCAGACTGATGAAGTCCTTTGGATGAAGGATGAAACATCTCAGCAAATAAATAAACTGTCCAGATGACCTGATTGAACATTGTTGGACCTTTCTCTTGTGTTTTTGACACACTGAGATTCAACATTTAAATTTTATCAAAAGTCATCAGCAAATAAACTTTGATCAAACTCCATCTGTCAGTCCAAGTTAGGTCTCTGCAGCTGTCATTCAGCGGGGGATGTGCTGAGACTGTACAAGGTGTGTCAGTGAGATACAGCCGAGTGGAAAGCCCAAAGCGCAGCGTGCATTAAGGCTAATTTGAACTGATTTGCTTTAGCACTGGGATTCTTGCTGTGGGGAGTGAGAACGTTGTGGGGTCTCCTGCTGGGAGGGGTGTGTCATGTACTTCATATCTGACTTATAAGCATGGTGCTTCATCCTACGTGACATGAGTTCATCTCTTTATTAGCACATATCCATCAGCTTGACACGACTGAATAAATAAGCAGCATATCCAGCAAGCAAGCAAGAAATAGAAAAGGAAACACACATGTCTTAATTTTGGATACTTTATTCTAATAATTTATTAATATGAAGTGTATTTCTTCATTCTAAGATCTCCTCATTCCTCTGAGATTTCTTTTTCATTCAGTTTTTAGAAGCCAGTAGGTTTCTTCACATAACATAGCTCTCTGCAACATTTAATTTTAGATGGATTTCAAGCTGTTCTGAAACATTTTTTTAAATCTGTTTAACAACGTTTGAGATTTTTTTTATTTATTTTTAATGTACTTTTCTATTAATAAGAATCAGACCCTGTTCAATCAGCTATGGTAAGTTTGTCTGATCACATAACAAAATAAGTATTAATTGTGAGTCCCCCATGCTCTGTCATGCAAATTATTAGTACTTTTTTTTTTCTGTTTTCAAACTTAAAATGTTTGTTGTTTTTTTTTGTTTGTTTTTTTATGAAGTTACCATTGCGACCTATCTGACTTTGCAGCATGTGTTGCATTCGACCATATTATCAGTTACTTCATTAGTGTATTTGTTTATTTCAGACTATTTAAAAATAATCATTTCTCAGTCTGATGACAACTACCTGTCAATTTCTTAGAAATCCCTTTTTATCATGGCTTGTTTAATACATCAAAAAAAGGTGTTGCACATCCTTTGACACACAGTTCTTTAAATAAATCGTAGCTTTCATTCATGAACATTTTAACCAAAAGGACTTGTTTTTCATAAAACTACTGTTATCTGATTCATACATATGTGCCAGATGCAGTTATTAATAGCTGACAACTGCTTTTAATACACTTTAAAATGTATATTTTGTTGAATTTTGAACAAGTCGTTTAAAAAAAAGTATATTTAAGTAACATGCGTGCACTTAGACGGCTTCACAAATTGTTTGGGACAACTTTAAGTGACCCATTACAGATAAAATCCATTTTTTCTGCTGCTTTCCTTTTTTTACATTTAAATGGCTGCCACACAATAAAAGTTACAGTAATCACTTTATATCTGCCTGTGTGTGAGAATGGGCGGCACGCTGGCACATTTTTTAGAGCTACTGCCTCTCATCGAGAAGGTCGCTGGATCAAATCCCGGCCGGTGGCCTTTCTGTGTGGAGTTTGCATGTTCATGCTCTGTGCATGTGTGGGTTTTCTCTGGGTACTCCGGTTTCCTCCAGCTAACCAAAAACATGCATGTTAGGCTAAATGGTAACTCTAAATTATCCCTAGGTGTGAGTGAGAGAGTGAATGGTTGTTAGTCTCATTTGTCTTTATGTGTCCCTGTGATGGACTGAGACCTGTCCAGGGTGTTTCCCAACTCTCGCACAGTGACTGCTGGATATGGGCACCAGTGACCCCTGTGAATTGAAAAGGAAGAACCGGGTAAAGATGATGGATGGATGGATGGATGGATGGATGGATGGATGGATGGATGGATGAATGGATGAATGGATAGATGGATGGATGGATAGATGGATTATGGATGGATGGATGGATGGATGAATGGGTGGAATCCACCCATTCATCCATCCATCCATCATCCACCCGGTGGATGATGGATGGATGGATGAATGGATGGATGATAGGTGGATGGATGAATGGATGAATGGATAGATGGATGGATGGATGGATAGAACTTGCACAAACAGTTAATACTAAAAAATGTGTCAGTAGGTGCAGCTGTGGCTGAGTGGTTAGAGCAGTCATCCTCCACTGCAAGAGTTGGTGGTTTGATTCCACCAGCAGTCACATGTTGAATTGTCCCTGGGCATCACACTGAACCCCTCATGGCTTCTGATGTGTGTCCCATCAGTGTATGAATGTGATCTAAAGCACTGATGGGTCTTTGTATAGATCTATTAGAGTGCTGTATGAATGGTTGAATGAGGACACACGTTGTAGTGTAAAGAGCTTTGGAGTATCTTGATAAAATAGAAAGGTGATATATATATATATATATATATATATATAAGTACTGTCCATAGTGTCTTAGTTATACCCATTGCCAAATGTCTGTGAAATAAATGTTTAAGACATTTTTGTTTGTGCGTTTGGTGAGGTTGATCAGCTGTCGCAGTCATCTTGAATCTGGTTTACTCCAAAAATGTAGTCAGTTGAAGACATACAGTACAGTCAGTGGTTGATTTCTGAAAGTTTCATTAAAATCTGTCCAATGTTGCATGGGTTGTTTTATAACAAGCAGACAAACTAACGCACACATAAGAAATGACATGGTTGCTCATCGTTCATGGTAACAGCCAATATTCAAATGCAATCAGACAACAATCAGTGTGTTTGCTCAGAGCACATCATCAGAGGCAACTTGGACGTTGACACACAGGAAGGAAACCTTTCACTGAGCCTCGTGGGATGTTTTCACTCTTTAGTTCAGAAGGATGGATTAAACAATGAAGGTTGAGCTCAATGACACTAAATACTTGTTTTATTATTGTATGTATTTTTTCATTTGTTTATTGTCAAACTTGGCCAATTAGTTATTTATGCTTTATTTATTGGAATCTGCCTATTTTGGTGGATTCCCAAGATTGTTTGAAGATTAACAGGTCATGTACATCAATTCACAAGTAAAGCCACAACCAAAATTCTTAGTCCAAAAACATTTTTTACACAAATATTCTTGAAAGCATGGCAAAAACGTATACATGTATGACACAGAAAAGATGTAATAAATAAATCTTAAAGGTCAAAATTACTAAAGCTATTATTATCTAATTGAAGTTAAAGAAAAATAAATTATTGCTGAACAAATATTATTCACCTGTGTCATTTATGCTGACTATAATCTGGCAAACTTCAACAAAACATTTCTTCAAAGTCCATATAAATATATAT
>NC_056511.1:34451517-34460146 GCF_014905685.2 Nematolebias whitei
AAACAGCTACATTATAAAGTGATGTAAAATACTAAAAACAGGAACATGTCTGTTGGTTTATGCCATGAACTTAGCAGATGTTTAAAGCCATTTAACATTTTATTTTATTTAATTAATTTATTCAATCATTAAAAAGAAACAAAACAAATCAATCAAAAAGAAAACATTGAATGAAAAGAGTGCAGAAAGAAGACAAATCTTATATCTGCCCCTTATTTAAACAAAAAATAAAAAATAAAATAACTCTAAACAATCACTTAAATCAATCACTTTAATATCCACTTTAAAGCTGGGAATAAAAAAAAAACATGTTTTGTGTTAGCAGAATTTAATTCTAACTTTAAAACTTATCCAACATTAATAAAACTTACCTGAAGTTGCCTTTTTGGACATGCATGCATATATTTGTACAAATTGTACTTGAGAGGAGATTATTACAGCCTCATATAAAATCAATAATGATGATGATGATATCGATAATTCAACCATGTTTACATGTATCAAATCGGTATTGGCCGATACCAGGCCGTCGGGAATCGGAATCGGATCGGAAGTGGAAAAAATGTGGATCAGTGCATCCCTAATATGGATGCAATTAGAGAGGACATGGAGGTAGTTGGAGTGAGGACAGAGAATGCAGAGGACAGAGTGAGATGAAGAAGGATGACTCGCTGTGTTGACCCCTGAAGAGGGAAAAGCTAGAAGAAGAAAAAAAATAGTAGCAGCAGCTACCTGGATTAAGGGCTTCCAGTGTGATTTGTAACATTTCCTATAATGATTTTTAAGTATTTCTGATGGCATAATCACGCAACACAAAATATCCGTTATGTATGTGACTAGCTAGAGAAATATAAATGGTAATATTTAATAAGTATGCACTTTCTCTTACTCCTTCTCAAGCTCAAAAAGATTAATATATTTTGTTCTTTGTCTTTTTTTATTAATGTAACTTGACAACCATGGTAGTATTGACATCAGTGCAATTCCTTTATTATTTGTGTTTCTCCAAACTGGGGCTGTTCAAAGAGTTACCCACATCAGGAGATATTATTTATGAACTTTCCACATAACCCCATTCTAAAAGGTCTGACCTATCATCATAATGTTTCTTTTCTGTGATAAAATTAAATCCTGGCTGGTGTTTTGTTGAAATAAAATCTGTAATTTGGACAGCTGTTTACTTTTATGGTGACAAATGACTTTCGGATCAGAACCAGCATTTTAACAAGGTTAAGAAATTGTTGCTGTAGTAACAGCTGGGTCATTCATTAAGCATTTCCTACTTTGTTAAACAAAAGAGCTGCTACTTTCATGAATCCATCTGTGTTTTCTGAAATTTAGTTTTGCTTGTTGAATAGAATAAACACACAAAACATAGCTTTGCCACGGACTGAGTGCTGTTGAGTGGCTTTCAAAAGGGTAATTATAAGGAAGCATTGAATTTGCTTAGATGGGAGTGTGAGAGTCACAAAGAAAGTTGTGATTATTTAGAAACGATTACCACTGCAATGTCATTTTTCCTGCACTGCATCAGCAACTTCATAAAAATAATAACAAAAAAAGCCAAATTAAATACATCTAATTTATTACAAAATGTTCTTATTGACGAAATGCGTCTTCAGTATAGGCGAGTCTTGCCATATAACAAGCACTGTATGGGTTTCAGAAACATATACAAAGGACAAACAATGTTGTTTGATTATATTTGCACTGTGTAGCATAAAGGCTGCAATTATTTTATGCTGACTAAATTGCGTTAAATAAGATGACAAAGTTGTTTGCATAAAATGAGCAATAAAATTAAAAATATGCTGGAAATCAAGGCAAAATATGCTGCTCTTAAATACCACATTATGAGATTAGCTACATTTCTCATATTTGGTTTCATGTAGGCAGCCATGGTATAATACTGTTCTGTATAATCCATTTGCATGAATATTAAATAAGATGATAAAGTTGTTTGCATAAAATGAGCAATAAAATTAAAAATATGCTGGAAATCAAGGCAAAATATGCTGCTTTGAAATACCACCTTATGAGATTTGTTCTATTTCTCATATTTGGTTTCGTGTGGGCAGCCATGGTATAATACTGTGTTGTATAATCCATTTGTATGATAATTATTCTTTTTTTCTTTCAACTAAAAATTAGAGTTCCCTAATTGTGACTGTGTTTACCCTCTTGTTGCGAGTATTCCTCTGCACAATATGCTTTAAAGTTCAGTTCAAATATCCTCAACTGGAAATTACCATGAGCTTCTCTAATTGCTTAACACCGTAATTGGACTGAGGAAATGGCCCCAGAGTTTCATTTAGGAATCTCAGATCCTGAATTCAAAAATAAGAGGCAAAAAAAATAAGTCACCAGAAGACATCTGGATGGTCTTGCCCTGAAAGCATATCCATAATTAATGCACAAAGGATGGTGCAAGGTGGCCTTTTTTTTTCCTTTTTTTGATTGAAATGCCTTTCTGCTTTACCCAAACTAAATATGAAAGAAGCTGTAAATTTAACATGCAGGGATATGACATTTGAATTAGTGCATGTGGCATGCCTCATTAAAATTAAAGCACAGAGTCTGGATGTAATCTGTCTGTGCATAGCCTTGTCTAAATGCAAGGAACTAAAAGCCTATAGTACATGATCATGTACTTGTACTAGTTTTGTAATAAAACTTCATTACAAAAATCAAGATTCTCAAGTACAACCATCCATCTCACACTGCAGCAGGAAGGCTATTTCAACTTTCTGAAAATACATACAGGAGGCTGTCCAACATCTGTGCATTCATGGAGTGACCAAACATTTACTGTATGTCTTGCCTGCTACATCTAAATGGTAAAAGAAAGCAGGTGAAACTCATGACAATGCCATTATAAAACAACAAATAAGTTAATAATAATAATAACATGTCACCTGGTGTCTTTCATGCCACAAATGTAGAATGAGAATATTTTATGTATATATATTTTGTATATATTATGTATATATATTTACATCGAACATGAGGACATTTCAATCAGTCACACACTGCCCAACAAATCAGATAAAGCCAAACCATCCATAGTCATCAAGTTCATTAGCAGGAAATCAAGAAACAAGGTAATAATGCAAGCAAAAAAAAAAAACTGAAGGGAACAAATGTTTACATAAATGAACATCTAACTAAAAAAAATGGAAATATTGCACGTGAAGCAAGGTGGTTGAAAAAAACGGAAAAAAAAAATAGCATCAACTTGGACAAGAAATGGAAACATTTGGATCAAAATACAGGAAGGATCTCAGGCTAAAATAATAAAAGACGTGAAGGATCTGGAAAAACTAAAATGAGCTCAGGAGATGATAGATGATAAATCATTGACATAACGTCACAAACAAGAAATTTACAAAATATAAAATAAACAAATACATTAAAACATGGCAACATACAAAGACTTAGAGTTTAAAATATACAATGTTGAAGATGTGATTGGTACAATTTCCCCCCCGCAATAAAAGACTGTGACTATTACAATGAAGAACATTTTAATGACATCAATATAACAAATGGAGGTCTCTCTATTATTCACTTTAATAGTAGAAGTTTAAATGCAAATACATCCAAAATAACGGATTATTTAAAACAGCTAAACAGAACCTTTACAATAATAGCACTGTCAGAGACATGGCTCAATGATGAAAACGCAAATAATGTTCACATGGAAGGGTATGAATTATATCATGTGAACAGAAGCAACAAAAGAGGTGGTGGAGTGGCTCTATTTGTTAAAAATGAAATAAAATGTAAATTAATTAATGAAATGTCAATAATTGTTGATAATATCATGGAAATAATAACAATAGAAATAATAAACAAGAATGATAAAGACATATTAATATGTTGTGTATATCGATCTCTAGGATCAAAGAAATAGTCACTGATAAAATTGTACAACTATTGGACAAGAGTTTTAATAAAATCTTTTTTTTTTGTGTGTGTGGAGACTTTAATATTGACCTGGGGAATAAAACAGATTCAAATAACATCAGCACATTTACAAATTCATTGTATAGTTTAAATCTTTATCCGTTAATATCAAAACCAACAAGAATTACAACTCATAGTGCTACAATAATCGATAATATTTTGACAAATGTAACAAATGGGGATGTGATGGGAGGTATTTTAACGAGTGATTTGAGTGATCACTTACCAGTTTTCATGATTTATAAAAATGATCAAAGCATTACAAAATAAATCATAATTAAGAAAAAAACAATAAACACATCAAAAAAGCAATGAACAAATTAAAAGATGATTTACATAAACAAAGCTGGAAAGACGTGTATGTTGATGATGTGAACAGATCATATGATGAGTTTATGAATATTTTGGGAGCTCTGTATGAAAAGAATTGTGTGCAAAATAATTATAAAATGAGAAATGTTGTTGACCAACCATGGATGACGAAAGGGTTGAGAAATGCTTGTAAAAAATAATTATTTGTATACATGTTTCTTGAAATTGAGAACACAAGAGGCTGACGAGTAATATGAGAAGTATAAAAATAAATTAGTAGCGATTATAAGGAAACAAAATAAGGAATATTATAGTGGTTTATTAAATAAAAGTAATGGTGATATAAAAGCTACATGGCGAGTAATAAATAGTGTTCTGAAAAGTCACAAAGCAAAAACAGGTATTTCACAATATTTTTTGAAGGATGACAATGAAATCCATGATGAAAATGAAATTGTAAATGGATTTAATCATCATTTTGTGAACGTTGATCAAGCCTTGCAGCTAAAATACCAAAAGTAGACAATAATGTGAATCATTCAGTTATAGGTTGTGACAACAGTATTTTTCTTAATGGAACTGACAAAGAAGAAATAATGATTGTGATAAAAAATCTTACAGATAAGAGATCAAAAGACTGGGTGGACATGATGTTTGTAAAGGACATTATGAGTTATGTTATCGAGCCGTTTACATATTTGTAATTTATCATTTTCAAAAAGAAAATTTCCAGACAATATGAAAGTAGCTAAGATAGTGACTCTCTTTAAAAATGGTGATAAATGTATGTTCAATAATTATAGACCAATATCCTTATTACCACAATTCTCAAAAATTCTAGAAAAACTATTTGTGACCAGATTAGATACATTTATTACTAAAAACATTTTAAGTAGCAGTCAGTATGGGTTTAGAGCAAAAAACTCTACATCAATGGCTCTCATGGAAATAATAGAACAAATAACTACTGCTGTCGATCAAAAACAGTACTGTGTTAGTATTTTTGTTGATTTTAAAAAATCATTCGATACTATTGACCACACTATTCTCCTTGAAAAATTAAATAAATATGGTATAAGAGGACCAGCATTACACTTAGTATCTAGATATTTGAAAGATAGGAAACAGTTTGTACAAAACAAATGGTGTAAGATTTGACCTGTGCAATATCACTTGTGGAGTTCCTCAAGGCTCTGTACTTGGACCAAAGTTATTTATTTTATATGTGAATGACTTAGTGCATGTATCAGGACTCCTCCAATGTGTCCTTTTTGCAGATGACACCACAATTTTTTTTTTTTTTTTTTTTTTGGGTAAAGATGTAAAATGGATGTTGGAATTGATGAAGACAGAATTAGATAAAGTACAAACTTGGTTTAAAATTGATAAATTATCATTAAATTTAGATAGGGCAGCACGGTGGCGCAACTGGTAGAGCTGCTGCCTCTCAGCGAGCAGGTCCCTGGTTCAAACCCTGGTCCAGGTGCCTTTCTGGGTGGAGTTTGCATGTTCTCTCCGTGCATGCGTGGGTTTTCTCCAGGTACTCCGGTTTCCTCCCACAGACCAAAAACATGCATGTTAGGCTGATTGGTAACTCTAAATTGTCCCTAAGTGTGAATGAGAGAGTGAATGGTTGTTTGTCTCGTTTGTCTCTATGTGGCCCTGTGATGGACTTGCGACCCGTCCAGGGTGTACCCCGCCCCTCGCACAGTGATTGCTGGACATGGGCACCAGCGACCCCCGTGACCCAAAATGGAATAAACGGGTAAAGAAAATGGATGGATGGATGGATGTGAATGACTTAGTGCATGTATCAGGACTCCTCCAATGTGTCCTTTTTGCAGATGACACCACAATTTTTTTTTTTTTTTTTGTTTGGGTAAAGATGTAAAATGGATGTTGGAATTGATGAAGACAGAATTAGATAAAGTACAAACTTGGTTTAAAATTTATAAATTATCATTAAATTTAGATAGGGCAGCACGGTGGCGCAACTGGTTGAGCTGCTGCCTCTCAGCGAGCAGGTCCCTGGTTCAAACCCTGGTCCAGGGGCCTTTCTGGGTGGAGTTTGCATGTTCTCTCCGTGCATGCGTGGGTTTTCTCCGGGTACTCCGGTTTCCTCCCACAGACCAAAAACATGCATGTTAGACTGATTGGTAACTCTAAATTGTCCCTAGGTGTGAGTGAGAGAGTGAATGGTTGTTTGTCTCGTTTGTCTCTATGTGTCCCTGTGATGGACTTGCGACCCATCCAGGGTGTACCCCGCCCCTTGCACAGTGATTGCTGGACATGGGCACCGGCGACCTCCGTGACCCAAAATGGAATAAGCGGGTAAAGATAATGGATGGATGGATGGATGGATGGATAAATTTAGATAAAACTAAATACATGATATTTAGCAACAAAAAGAGAACTGTTGATGACCCATTTAAAATTGAGGGTGTTGAGATTTGTAAAGTTAATGAGATGAAATTTTTGGTTGTAATCATTGATGAACAGCTAACATGGAAAAATCACATAAATTCTGTAAGAAAAAAAATATCTAAATCTATTGCAGTACTATACAAAGTCAGGGAATTATTACATGATAAAGCTCTGTATGTTGTATAACACAATCATTGTTCCACATTTAATCTATTGCATTGATGGTTGGGGGAAAGCGTGTAAAACATTTACAAAACCTATTTTTATTTTTCAGAAAAGAGCTGTAAGAATTATCACCAGAAAGCATTACAGTCACCCATCAAGCACATTATTTTATCAACTGAAGTTATTGAAGTTCATGATTTGGTAGATTATAGTATTTTATCAGTTATGTATAGGGCTCAAAATAACACATTACCATTAAATATTCAAAGAAATTTTGTTAAAAGACAAAGTTGCTATAAACTTAAGGAGATAGAGATATTTGTCAAACCACAATTCAGAACTAGTCTGAAGGGAAGGTCTACCTCAATCCAAGGAGTTGGATTGTGGAATGGTCTAGAGAGTGATGTGAAAAATGCCAAGTCAATGTGTACATTTAAGAAAAAGATCAAAGCTGAATTGTTAAAAAAAAGTATATATGAAGTAGCTTAGTGTGTGTTTTGTATTAGAATTAGAAAAATTAGAAAGAGTTATTAATTTTGTTCTGTTACTTGAAAATTATTATGATTGAAATAATTGTTTGAAAAAAGGGGCAGATATAATAAGATTTTTTCTTCTTTCTGCTGCCTTTCATTTTAAATATGTTGCATTTTTTTTATATTGTTATGGAATTGTTTTGTACTTTTTAAAAATGAATAAAGTTTATATCATACCATTATACCATTATGTAGAAAAAAAAAGAAAAAAAAAAGCTTGTTTATGGCTGTTTGGGTCAAACATTGGAAATAATATAATGCACAATCACATGCAAAACTGGAAGGTTACATTTAGAACATGTGTGGACTGTCACCTATATTTACAAATTTCTACTCAATATTTGTAAATTTACTCAAATTAGACATTTTTCTATCGGTTAATGTTGATTAGATGTGATGGTCATCTTGAAATGGATTGATTTAAAATGGTAATTGATAGTGGATGTTCAAACAATCATTACCGTTTAAATGTTTCAATAAAGCCAAGTGGTACCAGCAACATTTGACTAACAGACAAACTGGTTTGATGCCAACAGTTATTGTTGAAGTTATAGACCGACATGTTGCACTCTGAGAAGTGCTTGGAGTGTGTGTTAAGGATGTCGCTCAGCTACAACACTGAAATTTAGAACTGTATTTTCAAAAAGGACTGCACTACAGCAGTTGTTCTGAATTTTATCAGATCAATCGGCTGTGACGGACCTTTTGAACTAGATTTGCTCCAAAGGTCAATCAGTTGAAAATATCTATCCACTAAATGTGTCTATTGAAACTGAGCATGCATCAGGATATCTATTGAAACTTGTTTTGTGGTTCACGAAATAGTGTGTTAATAGAAAGAGTTGCCTGCAAGTGTTTTTTTTTTTTTTTCATTCAACCTTCATTTATACAGGTTAGTCTCTTTGAGCCACGAGGACTCATTTACAAGAGAGACCTGATTTAAACAAAGAACACAGACAAAAACAGACAATCATAAAAAAAGGCATATAAAATGAAAAGTAAATAGAATAAATTACATTAAAAAATGAAACAAAAGCAGCTATGTTATAAAGCGATGTAAAATACTAAAAACAGGAAAAATGTTTGCATTGTTTTTTTGCTGTGAGCTTAACAGTTTTGGAAAGATTTGAAGCATATTTGTTTTCCACTATTTGTTAGGACGCAGAATTTGTGTTGGTGATCAGTCTCACGTACCACCACACCAAACTTTAGGGCAGTGTCTGTAAACA
>NC_056511.1:34460246-34464228 GCF_014905685.2 Nematolebias whitei
TGGGCATACATACATACATACACATAGACAGACAGACAGATAGACATACAGACGGACAGACAGACAGACATATAGATTGACAGACAGACACATAGATAGATAGACAGTCAGACGGTCAGACAGATGGATGGATGGATGGATGGATGGATGGATGGATGGATGGATGGATGGATGGATGGATGGATGGATGGATAGATAGATAGATAGATAGATAGATAGATAGATAGATAGATAGATAGATAGATAGATAGATAGATAGATAGATAGATAGATAGATAGATAGATAGATAGATAGATAGATAGATAGATAGATAGATAGACAGACAGACAGACAGACAGACAGACAGACAGACAGACAGACAGACAGACAGACAGACAGACAGACAGACAGACAGACAGATATATAGATATACAAACAGACAGACAGATATATAGACAGACAGATCTATCTTCAGTGCATGAAATATCTCCTTCATCAGTTTTATATTTTGCACCAAACACACATTCTATAAGCATTTTATTTCCCATACAGGCTTTTGTGAATAGCCTGTATTGGTTCTTTTATGGATCATTTTAATTCATGTTTCTTTTCTATTTGAAATTCTACTTGGTCTGAACTGAATGACATTAGTTAAAATAAAAAAATAAAAAATCTTCATTGTGTTTGACAAACAACAGGTTGGCTTGAATAACCGTTTATTGACTTGTGTTTCTGAAGAGTTGTTAGGGAAGCACTTAAGGCCCTGGCCTTCACCCTTCCCTACAAACATGCTACAAAGTGTAAATGCAAAGATCAATTTCTTTTTATTTTATCTGTTAGAAAAATGCAGAAACTGCAAACTTACAGAAAGTCCTTTGTGGAATTGGATCTAAAGTTTCTTTTCATGCACTTTCCTTCAGCTCTATTGGGTAAAAAAAAATAATAATTATAAAATCTTCTCTTTGCCTTCATTTATGTCCCTTTGACAAAAGAAACTTGGAAAAAAAAAAGACTTAAAAAGATGAAGAATATATGCATTTGCAAACCTTCACAACACAATATGTGCTCTGGTGTGCCTGCCTACTCCAGATTAGTCTAGTTGCATAAGACGTGCAACTGATATGTTCATTAATGGCTTTGGATAATATTCACATATCACAGTCTTAATGAAACTTCAATAATTTTACAGACATGTCTAAGTAACAGACCACAGACCTGGCTTTTGTTATAACAGTTAATAAACACAGAGTTAAAAATTAATAGAAAAAAAAAGTTCAGGAAGCACAACTTCGACTGCTATTAGTAAAGATTGAAGGAATAATCTGCAATAGTAGGTTAAAAAAAATCGTATACATATCTGTATTCATGTGTTGTATGCATTGTGTCCATATGATACATGTGCTTTGTTTTGGTGGTTTATCAATTTACTCCAATTGTTTCAGGTTTACAAACGTAAAATGAAGACTTGATCCTTTAAGACTAAAGAGAGTGAGTAAGCATGTCCTTACCACCAGGCAGAGAGCTAGAGTGGAGTTTGGAACAATGTTTGCAGCTGATTAAAATCCAATACTGATTGCTACTTGCTCACGTGCCTTCGAGTGGGTGGGTGGCTTACATTAAGCTAAGTGAATATTTGGTACCACATTCAGCCTCAACAGTATTTGCACAAAAGAATTTAAAAAAACGGTGCAAGTTGTGTCTCTTTGTTCTCTTTTTTTATTTCAAACTATTCAAACAGATGATGTTAAAGGGGTTAGTTGTTTTTATCCATTTAGAGTATATTCAGAATTAGATTAATATTCAATGAAGTGCTCGTTTTTTCCTTTTTATTTTACTGTTAGAGCCATTATGTTCCCGTGATGTCTGTAGGCACAAGTGGCTCTCCATAAACAAGGGGCTTGTTGTAAGTTGAGGCCAGCAGCGCTGAAGTACCATCACCTGTTCAGCCCGATTGCCAGCACATCTCCTCTCTACCCTGGCAAGCGGCACCACAACCAGCTGCTAGCGAACTTCAATTACAACACCTGAACTGCATTAACTTGTCAGCACTGACCCTTTAAGCCAGCAGGAGCACAAGCGCACAAGGGAGAAGTGCAAGAATTTAGTGAAAAATGCTGGCAAGTACTGGCTATGTCAAGGACACAGGAGTTTTATGGTTTTTATTATTTTTTAATGTATTGTGAAAATGTTCTATCATGCAAATTTGTAAATGGTTGAAAAATAGTAATATGTAGCATTAAAATATTGTGGCAGCTTCCAACTTGGAATGATTTATGTTTAAACCACACTGTTAATACTGATGATCTTTTAATGTGCCAATAAAGTCATAAAGCACAAGAATTTACAGCCTCTGGCATTATAATAATAATAATTTAGATACAATATAAACCCCATTGATGTAATTGATGTTCCCTGTGACTGATGTACATTTCATCCCTACAGTGGAAGAATATTAGATCTTAGCATTTCAGCAGCATTCAGTAGGATTATAGTTTTTTTTCATAATGTTTGTTTTATAATCATTAGTGTTATTATTATTATTATTATTATTATTATTATTTTTGTGGAGCTTCTTCTATATCAACATATAACAGTTATAACATTCTAAAGAGGAGTTCTTTGGTAGGGTTATGAACAATCTATATTTTACGTGTTGTAAAGAGATTTTTGAAAATCCTGGAAAAAGAGAGTTTATACCGACTTTCATTTATGTTGGAATTTAGAACTCAAATTTAGGAAAGACCAAACTTATCTGTGTTCTAGTTGCAAATAAAAAAAACATCAGGATTGTCTGAGTATTGTGCTTAGTCACCAGGATGTCAACCATTAGCAAAATAAATTTACAACAACAGAATTCTCTGCACAATTTTCAGTCAGGTCATCTGGACAGTTTATGTTTTTGTGCTGAAACATTTCACCTCCATCCAGAAGGCTTCATCAGTCAAGGAAACACACAACACAAAACAGATTTTTTCCCCTAACAGCTTACTCCAAAGTGGAACAAACCAGTTATGTTGGTGCTAAGATGGTCTCTTTGGCACGCCCCCTTCTCCGGTGCCGGCCCTCTTCCTCGTTGACAGTCTTGTCAAACTGGTTCAAAACCAACAAAGTCCATGCTCAATAATCCAGGTATACAATCTAACAAGACACCATCTTAGCACCGACATAACTGTTTTGTTCCACTTTGAGGTAAGCTGTTAGGGGAATAATCAGTTTTGTGTTGTGTGTTTCCTTGACTGATGAAGCCTTCTGGATGGAAGACGAAACGTTTCAGCACCAAAAAAAAAAAAGAAAAAGAAGCTGTCCAGATGACCTGACTGAAACTTGTTGGATTATATACCGGGATAACTGAGTATGGAAATTCTATGTACATTTAAATACCAACATGTTCATTAATAGTAGTTGTAAAGTATGATGTGTATGACTTAATTTATGAGGATAAAACCAAAACAAGGGTAAGTAAATAGTTAATCATGGCAGCTAATACAACCATTTATGAAAATGGTTGATTTGTTAGACTTTATTATTAGGGCTGGTCTCCAACCTCAATCACTGACTTTTCAAATTTAAATTCTCACTTTCAAGATAAATATTTTTTTTTTCTAAGTTGAAATGTGCTCATTCTGATATTTACATATAAATGAAATACACCAATACTTCTGATAAGCAAAAAGCTAGTCCAGACATGTTCCAGACCAAAGTGGATTTATGCCCTTTTAAAACAACCAGACAGCAAAATGTAACTGATCCCACACAGGTTGGCAGTTAACTTATAAGTAATGCAAAGCACTATCTACAACAAGTAAGATAATGATTGTTCAGAAATTACCACATAGCCCCACTTCTGATAATATGAGCAATAGAGAGGCATTTGGGACTTTTGCAGACCACATCTGGGACATACAGGTGCATTACATTAATAGTAATAATAATAAAATAAAACAAATAAATATAAATATATATATAGATAGATATATATAGATATATATATATATATATATA
>NC_056511.1:34464328-34468944 GCF_014905685.2 Nematolebias whitei
GTCCAGGGTGTACCCCGCCCCTCGCACAGTGATTGCTGGACATGGGCACCGGCGACCCCCGTGACCCAAAATGGAATAAGCGGGTAAAGAAAATGGATGGATGAAAGTGTTACTATGAAAATGTATATGTGAGGAGCCACACGATGAACACTCTGTCATTGGTGCTAAACATGCTGAATGTATTCGACTACCTTAATCATCACATCTTGCTGGTCGAAGTTTTACTCTACTCCTGTCTGATTGATATATCAAGCAGCCTTAAAACCAAAGTCTGACACACAGTCATACACTGTCTATGTGTCATCATTCAGATGTATTTTATGCACTAATGTTTGTTTTTGTATTCAGGCTAAGTTCTGTGATTGTCACTTTCAAGCAGTTGGTCACAGTCGATTCTCTACGTTGCGTCTATCAAGCTGCCTACAGTTTACTCCTGATTGCTGTGGGGATACTTGAGGCTGAGCCGAGTTTATGTTCTTGATTGGAGCGTTGAATTTCACTGGTGACTACTAACATTACAACCCCTTAGCTGTCTACTAGGTGTGCTAAGTAATCCATGTTAATTCAAACTTACCATTGTTTTTCTGCAGCACTCGTGCGTTCCTGTCAGCTCTCTGTGCTTTTGTTTCCCCTGAGATATCCTTCCCCTGTGTACAGACTTCCATGCTCACCATTCGTCGCTCCTGGTTGAACTTCACAGTTGCTTACTCCTACAAAAGCCTCTGTGATCTCTCACCTGAAAATAAACAAGGAAACCAACTCAGCACCCCCTTCCTACCCACAGACTTTTTCTCTCTCTCTCTCTCTCTCTTTCCCCTACTCAATGACAGTAACTACCTTCTCCGACTCCTGAAAAACCTGTAAACCCCATTTAGTAACAAACAAAATATGAACTTACTTTATAAAACAAGTCACCCAATCAGCCAGCTATGTTCCTTTTCCCTGTAGATCATTACACTTTCAACTACTTGCCTTTTTTAACCTACTGCAGCTTCCTATTAGCTAATGTGGTGTTCTATCACACCAGTACAACATATTTCAATTAAAAAAAAAAACAAAAAAAAAACAACAACAAACAAACAAAAAAAGCTTTATCAGCACCAAAGAAAATGCATTAAAAAAATGCCATTTGAATATCGATTAATGTAGCCTGATGAATGGTTTGCACCATTTCATGTAATTTAAAATAGTATCAAAAGATCAAATAGATTAATAATGAAATGCTTATGCTCTGTTTTTTTTTTTACTTCATACCACAATAGGGCCTTATTTTTAAAAGCCACAACCACTAGCAAGCAACCACTAACAAGGTGGCATGATGGCTTTCCAGCCTAGTGCCTTTTGTGTAGAGTTTATATGTTCTTCCAGTGCTTGCATGGGTTTTCAATGTCTAGTCTTTTTTTTTTTTCAATAAAAAAACGTTTATGTTTGGTTAAATCTGTTTTTACTGAGACTTCCTAGCGTCCTCTCACTCCTGTCTGTACGCATGTATTATTCAGTGGGATGTGAAGGTTGTATTGTGGTATGCTATTGATGTTTCTTACCAAAGTTGCCAGATAGTCAATGACACACTATTGTAATTGAATTTAATTGAATACTATTTTCACAAAAAAGTTAAATCAGGTAATCTGGACAGATTCTTCTTGGTTGAAACATTTAGTCTTTCAACTGGAAGACTTCATCAGTCTGAGGCCTGCCACAAGCAGTCATATAAATAGCACCCTTTACAAGTGGATCAAACCAGGATGCTGATGACTTCAATAAATTAACTTTTCACATGTAAAAGGGGGCATCAGTCTAACAATCGATCGTCAGGTTACTAACAATTGATTGTTAGTAACCTGACGGCCGCTTGCTATTCACCCAACCAGCCTGAGGACAACCTGACCAAAGTGGTTCAAAAATATCCTGATGTGGCTCCATCATCCAGATAAATAAATCAAAAAGTTAAGTCAGGTCATCCAGACAGATACTTTCAGACTGGTTTGATCCACATTTAAAATGTGCTATTTATAAGACTGAGTTTGTTTGAGTTTGACCTCAGTCTGATGAAGTCTTTTGGATGAAAGATGAAACGTTTCTACCAAGAATAATCTGTCAAGATTACCTAATTTAACTTTATTGTGATTTTTTTACCTGGACGATTGAGCTACAACAGGATAGTGTACTGTTGCTTTAAAAATGATTGTATTTCCTTACAAATAATTGTATGTGCTGAATGTGGGCGCTCTTTTTCATTTAGCACAAATGGGGTTGACTTTTTCAGCCTATGGGGGAGCAGTGGAGGATAGATTAGGTGTGCGTAGTGACTGACAAACATGCACTCAGAAGAGGTTTGGTCTGTGCCTGGCCAGCATACGCTCTGGCTGGCTGGACTTCCCCTGCCTCTGATTGGCTGATCTCTTACCCAATCAGTAGCATGATTTTACACAAGATCTGGACTAGATTATAATGCTTTTGATTTAAAACTGGATTCACAATGTTAATGTTAAATACAGGACAAACCCAAATTTCAATTGATGTTTGACAACACTAAATACTTCTGCTCTTTTCTTCATAATCTGTGTTCTGTGACTGATGTCAAGGTCGATAAGGTACTAATCAATGATAACTGTTTGACAAAACGCTGCTTCAAAAATCACAGTTTAAACCAAAAAAGTAATTTAAATTTGAATATAAACATGGGACAAATCAGAGCAAGGAGAGTGCTTTGTTGTTACGAGACTCCCAGCCCTCACTCAGTGAGATGCACATGGAAATTAAACCATTTCAAGGCCAGCATAAGGAATGTCGAGATGGTTTGCAAAATCTGAGGGAACTTGTCTTTTCTGCACAGTGTCCCACACACGTGAATGTGAAAAAGGAAGGACAAAAAGCTTGAAAGCCATGAATATGGATGCAACATTTAAAAGGAAGTCACAAGAAAGCAACATTGAGTAGGAGAGCCAGAATGCAACAGGAGAAGTACAAATTCAGGAAGATATTTACAAAATTTGACACCCAAAAATAAACTTTTGAAAGCTTTACAAATCCATCCTCAGACAAAGTAGAGTTCTCCAAAGTAGTGACAGATAGAACTGAATTAATTACAGTGGAACATCCCGGTGCGAGCCAAGTTTGAATCTCTTGAGGCAAAAGAATTTGCCCCTTTCATCTCAGACACAATGCCACAACTCCGCCTTTAGGCTGCTTGAGCGCCGAGTGTGTTCGGGAAGCATCTATTTGTGTAAACAAATGTTCTCCGTGATGAGGTTCAACAATCATCTCACAGGGAGACAAGACCAGGTGTCTGCTTTTTATTTTATATTTTACCTCTTCTTTTTTTTCTTCTTCTTCTTCTTCCAAAGGTGTCTGTTGTCTGACTACAATGCATTATTTCAGTAACTGCTATTGCATTTTCATTGCTTTTGTTTTCAAACGCGTGATCACAGTCAAGTCTGTGAAATCAAACTGGAAGGGCGGCAGATGCAAACTGAATAAGAGAAAACACACAAAAAAGTTGACAAAAAGCAGACACTTTCATTGAAGTGAAAAAAAATATATTAAAATGCTGGATTTGGAGAGGCTTTGTGTGGCTTCATTTACAAAGAATGATCCCAAACTATTCATTTCAAACTATATATTGACAGTGTGAGCCTTTGTCTGACAGCGTGTGAAATGAGGGAAAGGTCAAAGCCATGATTTCTGTCTACATGTTCGACAAAAGGTTAGTGACAGTGTCAAAGTAGTTACCAGCTGTCATTCTAAAATCAAATAACTGGCTCGTTTGAAAATGTCACAAACAGGGTTTATTAAGCTGTGAGTCTGAAAACGTGCACTTTGTTCATAAAATCTTTTTTATTTAGCATCAAGTTGACAGTACTTAGTCTGTGTGCTGTGGCAGCTAGATCGCACGTTGCCTTTTTTGCTGTGCCAGTAGGAGTCAAATTTGACAAGAATATAACATTCACAGTAACCATAT
The DNA here is from genome assembly GCF_014905685.2 of Nematolebias whitei. NCBI lineage: Eukaryota > Metazoa > Chordata > Actinopteri > Cyprinodontiformes > Rivulidae > Nematolebias > Nematolebias whitei. The sequence continues at coordinate 34,468,290 of NC_056511.1, forward strand.
CTGTCAGCACTAAAACAGACTGAGAGTGTGGCATAGTCACTAGACGAAAATCAAAAGGTCTGAGTTCAGAAGGTGCCAAACAGCAGGTGAGCACACTTCATAAATCACCAATAAAACAAGTGTGGTAAAATGATGACAACAGACTTCATTTTTTCAGTGTTGAAACAGAAAAATAATACTTGAAAAATGCAACTGTATCACAGTACTCCATCGCTGCTTTGCGCTTTGTTTTTCGCGGACTCGCTCTGTCGCGGTTTTTCAAAATATGATTGGACATGACACACAATGGCTGATTGATGGATGAGCCACACGATCAGCATGGATTATTATTATTTTTTTATTTCAAATACATTATTTTAAATGATTTAGCGTCTGTGTGCAGCCCACAGCTGTGGAATAAGTTTCTCCTGGAGCTGATCAGCTGATCTCTGCTCTGCACGGAGATCAGCTGATCTTAACTGCAAAGCAGATATCAGCTGATCTCCATGCAGAGTGGAGTAGTGGACGTGGTCGAGAGTGCAGCCAGAGGCAGAGAGCTGCAATCATGACATGCTGTGCCCTTTTAGAGCATTTAGAGCTTAAAACATTGTTTAGAATATCGAAAGTGTGGGGAAGGCTTAAAATGCCTTTAAATGCATATGCATATATATATATA
>NC_056511.1:34469044-34469631 GCF_014905685.2 Nematolebias whitei
CCCTCACTACTTCCTGGTTTGTTTATTGCAGATTCGCTCTATTGCGGTTTTTCAAAATTAGATTGGACATGAAACACAACTGGCTGATTGATGGATGAGCCGCACGATCAGCATGGGATTTTTATTTAAAATAAATTATTTTAAATTATTAAGCACCTGCTGCTCCCTTGTGCAGCACAGAGCTGCAGAAAAGAAAGAAAAAAAAAGCTTCCTCTTATGCCTCTGTGCAGCCCTTCCTGCAGAATAAACGTCCTCCTGCAGCTGAACAGCTGATCTGCATGCAGAGCGGAGAAGTGGGCGTGGCCGAGAGCGCTTGCAAGTGGCTGAGAGCAGCGGAGACACAAAGAGGGAAAGCTTGACATTCTGTGCTCTTTTAGAGCATTTAGAGTTCAGAAACGGTGTTCAGAATATAGCAAGAGTGTGGAAATGGTTTAAAACGCCTTAATATCTATATACATATATAAATACTAAAAACAAAAAAACCTACCACTTACTACTTGTAAAACAATTCCTACTTTGCAGTTTTTCACTTATTGCTTTTTTTTTAGGATATGGATCCCCCACAATAAATGAGGGACTACTGTATA
>NC_056511.1:34469731-34471602 GCF_014905685.2 Nematolebias whitei
CGTAACCATGGCAACAAGGCAGTTTTCTACAACCAGCAGCTGATTAACATCTCAAAAGCCCAAATAATATCTCAACTGCAGCCCCAAATCTCAAATGAGTTGAAAAGGATGTTCTGTGGACACATTCTCATCTACCTGCCAGCTGTGCTCGAGTTCCTGACCACTGAGATCCTGGAACTAGCAGGAAACACTCGTGACAGCGGAAGGACTGGATCCTCCCACAGCAGTTGGCTGTCCACAGCAACGAGAAGCTCGGCAGACTGCTGGGAGGAGTGGCCATCACTCTGGGAGGAGTTCTGCCTGGCATTTGGGTGATCCTACAGCCCGGGGGAACCAAGAGGCCAGCCGAGTCTGGGTGGACAGATCAGACGGCATCTGCAGCCATTTTCTTAGGATCCACTGTGGGATGGACCTTTACAAGAGATCCTTCCTGCCTACAGCCATCAGCATCTATAACATCTCTTAATGAAATGAGGATAACGAGTTACTACAACAAATAATTTCCCTCTGGGATTAATAAATTATATTTGAATTGAATTGAATTGAATTGTATAGAGAAACAGACAAGGCACAAACATCACTTTTCCATCATAGCCATCAAGTGATAAGGCGGAAATAATTCCAGGGACATTATTGTTTCTGTATGTTTTCTTTCAAACTGTTTTTTTTTTTAAATATATTTATGCTTTTTTTTTTATTTTTTTTTTTCATTCCAGGATATTTATATAGAACTTGTTGAGAGCTTCACAAATATTCTTGATATGCCAGACTAATAAAAAACAACATTGAGTTTCGAGTATAGACAATCAAAAGCACAACAACAAAACATTTTCCGTAAGCCATCATCTTCTCTCATTTTCTCTGTAAATGTGTTTTCATTTAAGGTCACATTCCTCATTTCACAAACTTTCAGGCTTGCTTAGAAGAAAACTGAATCCAAACAAAACACTGTAATCTTGGTAAACAAAGAACATATTTTGCAGAAATCTATTCAGCAAAACTCACATTCTACCTCTGTTTTGAAATAGCCTTAAACACTGTAATGAGTAATTATCATTGGCTTGTGCTTTTGCCAAGAACACATTTAACTTCAAAAATCTGGTCGGTGTTTGCAGAAAAAAAAAAAAAAACACTTTTAATCAACTGAGTCCTGATTTTTCCAAAATGATTAGCTACTGCCACTCAGTACTTGGCAGGAATCATCCCCAACTGTTCAACTTTCAGTGATGCAACTCATATTTGTTTCTTCTTTTTTTTTTTTTTTTTTTTTTTTTTTTTTAAGTTTATCTTCAGACGTGAAATAGAACAAATGGTTTGAGAAAGTTTTATCACGTCCGGTTATCTTTGAAATAGGCTATACAAATGCACTACTGGGAACTTAAATTTGGCTTATTTGTGAGCAGGAAGACTTTCAGTGCAGAATAAATCCGCGAGGGAGGAAATGTAAAGTTCAATTTTTCACCTGGCAGCCAGACAGGCTGCATGACTTCCCTGAAATACTTGCTGCTCAGTAGGAGATAAACAGCCAGGCTGGGGGGATGTGAGCAGGTGCCTCAGCCTAACATTACATCTTGACTCCACCATAAAACACCCCTTTTCCTTAAAGCATCCCCTAACACCCCCCCTCCATCACAGCCCTTACACCTGCACAGCATGAGGAGCAAACTTCACAAGAATGCTTCAAAGAAAGTAAATAAAGGTATACATTAGTTTTGACCTTTTTTTTTCTAACAAAAGAATGCAATTACTGTATTCCAATTCATAAAAAAATACAACTATAAACACTTATTTTTTTCATTCAACTTTTATTTAGACAGGTCAATCCCATTGAGCCTTGAGGACTCATTTACAAGAGAGACCTGATTTCAACA
>NC_056511.1:34471702-34475445 GCF_014905685.2 Nematolebias whitei
TTTTTTTTGTTTTTCTTTGTTTTTTTTTTTTTTTAATGTCCAGAGTTCCCGTTTTATATATATATATATATATATCGTACAATATGATTTTGTTTACTTTAACATTTTCAGAAATATTTTTGTACCTTTCAGTGCAGTTTCTTTTTACAGAAAAGTGCCTTCGCTCCTGAGATGAATCTCATTTTGGCTGAGAGGTAGCACACAGCTTTGCATGATTGGCTGTATTGCTGTCCTCTCACACTCCCACAGACATGCATTTGATTTGTCACTAGCATCCAAAGTCTTACCCAAACAGTGCAAAGATTCTCTGAGTAAATGTTCCCTGTTGGCACATTTGAGCTGCACAGAAAGGCACTATTCTACAGAAGCCTTCGCTAAGAATGTTTCTTATAGAGGGAGATTAGAATGCACGGCAAAATAAAGGAAATAAATGATGTGAAGATGACTTGGCATGTAAAAACACGTAGAGCGTGGTACATAATTACCATATGATAAGAGGACTGTGGGAAGTTTTCATTCAATCTTTTCTTACAAGAAAAGATAGGGGAGGAAAAACCAGGCAAAACTTAAGTAATTGGCTTCAGAAGTTGCAGCTTTCTTGCCTTCCATTTCTAGGCTGAGAGGCAGAAACCTGCCATGCTTGTCAAATCTTCTTGTCTGTTAGCTTGATGGCCAGAAAGAAGAAATGGCCTCCATCTGTAGGAGTACAGAGGGAAATACAGGTTTACTTGAGTGTGAAGAAATGCCTCACTGTGAAAAGAAACTACTGTATATAATACCCGTACCTATACTGAATACCACCGACCCCTTAATACTTGCCACACAGTTCAACAACTCCATAAATAACTAATTACACTAAGTTATGGTCTTGGAAATAATTTTGTTTGGCATGCCCAGTGATGTTTCAAATAAGAGCAAGGTGACAACATTTGCATTCAATGAAAAATGTGCCCTTTGGCTGTGTGTATTATGTGGCACGCATGTGACAAAATCTGATTTATGGTCTGACGACTGCGAAATCTGTGTGAGCGCTGGCTCGAAACAAGATCACAAATGAGTACAATCACTAAAGAAAGATTACCTGTATTGTTTTTTTCCCCCCTTTTCTCTTAGATTTTGTTACATTTTTGTATTTATTTATTTAAACCTTTTTTGTAAAATTGCTCAGCACAGTGCCGATACAGTGCAGATAAAAATTCCTGGCGGAATTTACATGGTATATGCATACAACATTTGGCCTCTTCAAAGGCTAGGAATTCCTTAAATTAAATAAATGCTGCCTGTTGATTTTTTTGTGTGTTTTAATATCAAATGTTGACAAATGACAATTATAACTATGTCCATCAAACCTTGAAATAAACCCTAATGTCATGCAATACTGCAATTGTTCACATGTCTCTGCACATCATTCTGTTGCATCTCATAGAATGTATTGTGAATGACTGTCAGCTACTACCAGTGGTGGGATGCAACTAAGTACAAATACTTTGTTACTGTACTTAAGTACATTTTTTGTGTATCTGTACTTTACTTAAGTAGAGTTAAATGTGGGTACTTTATACTTTTACTTCACTACATTTTACATCAAGTATCTGTATTTTCTACTACACTACATTTCTATAACGTGCTGCATTACAAGTTACATTCATGTTGCGGCTTTTTGTTTTGTTTGTTACTTTGAAAGTAACCAATGGTGAGAGGGGAGCTGGTCCAGTGAATCACTGCAAAGTGGGCAGGTAAAGTTAGACCCACCTTCAAGAAGAGCTGTGCCAATGACATATATTCTAGTATATACAGTATGTCAATGAGCTGGGTGCACCCGCAGCACCACTAACACACCCAAAATGTATTCCACCGCAAGAGAGTCAGCCAGAAGATATGCTCCATCCATGGCCTTATTGAAAGACTGCTCAGCACAACAGGACAGATTCTCTCTTCCAAAAGAGCCAGACTGACTCAAAAATCTTTGAAAACCAACTTCTTCTGAACTTGAACAAGAAATTCTTGCTGCAGTATTAAAATGTGTCAGTTCATGATGTTAGGACAGGAGACAAGAGATGTCTCCAAATGGCTCAACACTTGGGTCCAAGTTTTAAAAATGGTGTCAGGAAGTTAAAATATTGGTCAATACTGACCCATTACAAGGTCGACTAGACATTTTTTTAACTCGAGTTGATGACAAACTGGAGTTGAAATATCAGTGGAAATGATCGGTGCCTATTCCTTTGTTAGTTGTGTCTAATGCCCCTTTTGTTCAGGCAGACAACTTTTACTTAAATGTGTTTACTGCAGTTAAAACGACACATTGGTTTTGTTTTGTGTTAAATAGAAACTTTCAAAGGTAAAATCATTCATTTCTTATTTTGCTTAATGACATTTAACTCTGCAGGTCATCCCTGAATTTCTGACTCCAGAATCACAAGTCCAAGTGTGAACTGTGTCACAGAGTAAACACAATAAAAAACATGTATTATCTGCAGCATTGTTTATTAAAATGACTCAACACTATTAATGTATTACAGAAAATATACATATGGTACACAGACTTAAATATATGTATACCATTACATTAGGTAATACATTCAGCAAGTACTTTTACTTTTAATACTTTAAGTATTTTAAAAGCAAGCACTTATTTACTTTTACTGAAGTAAAAATATTAATGTGGTACTTCTACTTTTACTATTGTACATTTTTGTCTGTTTATTTGTACTTTTACTTAAGTAGAGTGTTTGAGTACTTTCTCCACCACTGGCTACTACCTCACTGAATATTGGATCTAAAAGTATAAATGTGACTAAAGTATTGTAGGAGTTCCAGTTTTTTTTTCCCTACAGTTCTTCAACACCAGATGGCGCCAACAGGCTTACACCTGCAGACCATTATCCTGATGAGCTGTAGGAGTATAAATGGCAGTTGATGACTTCACTTTGCATTATCTGCCTACCGCTTCCACTCCTGCGTTCCTCCTGTGCTCTGGTTCCATCATAAACCTCGTAGTGATCTCTCCAATCATTTCTCGCCTTCCACCACCTGTACACCAATCTGTGCAACCTATCTGTGACCTCCTTGTTTATAACTACTTGAACTATTAGACCCTCACCCATGAGAGAAACTCTTCCTCCAACAATAAGTGACTAACTATATTCTGAACCATCCTAAAGGAGCCAAGCTACCATAGTAACTTTTGTCCTTACTCTACAGGGTTCCAGTCCCTCCCACCTGAGTTTCAGCCAATTGTTGACTTTCACTTTGTAAATGAACACTGTTGATTACAATATTTATCTGTTCTTAGAGTTGCTCTTTTCGGTCACTGACTATCTGGATGTTAAGTAAATACTTACATGTATTGTCTGTTTGTGGAAGCTAAAATAGATTTTCTCTAGCGGTCATCTTGAGTTTGGTTGGGTATGAAAGGTAATCAGTTGTAGATGCAAAACCAATAATTATGTTCTGAATGTTTCATTGAAACTTAGGTGATTCAGGTTAGGTGATGTATGAGATATTTTGCTAAGAGACAAGCAAGTTAAAAGTTTTAAGCAAACGTGTTACACGGCGTGTTGCACCCCATATATGTGATGAGGAGGACAATCAGCAAAAAACATACCAAATCTTAGCTCTGTATCTGTAAAGCTAACTGATTTACATCCATTTTTTGTGCCGCTAAAATCATTTTGTTTATGGTGGCCATCTTGAATTGGGGTGTCTACAAAAGTTAATCAATTAACAAATATCTACACTGA
>NC_056511.1:34475545-34475956 GCF_014905685.2 Nematolebias whitei
TATATATATATATATATATATATATATATATATATATATATATATGTGTGTGTGTGTGTGTATGTGAGAAACATGAAATAATTAGCTAGCGTGTACAGAAAATTCACATACTGCTGGTAATGGTTGGGGAATGATTGGGGGGGGGGGGGGGGGCCCGGGTTTTCCCCAGAATGTTTTTTTTTTTTTTTTTATAAATTAGATGCCATTTTCTGCATTCTGGTGTATTTTATTGAGCAGTCCAACATCTATGTTTACCTATATAAGTAAACAATTGATTCAATAACTATTTTAGAGCCTGGCCAATAGCTCCTGCACTCCACCCCCATAGACAACTACCGGCACTAATGTTAATCTAGCGGCAGACAATACAGACGTGCTGGCTAAGACAATACAGACATAGCGCTCCACTTC
>NC_056511.1:34476056-34477364 GCF_014905685.2 Nematolebias whitei
AAAAGGAAGAAACCTCCAGCAGAACCAGGCTCAGGACAAGCGGCCATCTGCTTTGACTGGCTGGTTGAGAGGACAGGAAGGAGAGACAGACGAACACAGAATGGAAGGTCCAGGTATAGGTCCAGGTGTATCTGAAAGACAAAAAAAAAAAAAAACACAACTTAAGGATAGAAAAAATAATTACAAATACAAAACAGGTTGAGCAGAGTAAGTAAAGACAGTATTAGAGTAAAAATTGTGGTCAGTTTGTCCTCCAGCAGTCTAAGCCTACAGCAGCATAACTAAGGGACAACTCAGGAAACCCAAGCCGACCCTAACTATAGGATTTAGCAAAAAGGAAAGTCCCAAGCCTAGTTTTAAAACTGGATAATGTGTCAGCCTCACAGACAGGGATTGGAAGTTGGTTCCACAAGAGAGGAGTCTGATAACTGAAAGATCTGCCTCCCATTTGTTTTTTGTAAATTCTAGGAACCACAAGTAAACCTGCAGCCTGAGAGCGAAGTGCTCTGTTAGGAAAATATGGAACAATAAGATCTGTAATATAAGATGGAGCTAGGTTGTTGAGAGCTTTGTAGGTTAGAAGTAAGATTTTGAATAAATTGATTGATTGCCTGAAAATTTTGGAGCAGGACAAGGCTATTGACCGTTTTCTGTACCACAGACTGTACCCAGGGGAGGCCACACCTAGTCTGTATGGTTTACCTAAAATCCACAAACAAAGTGTACCTTTAAGACCAATCGTTAGCATGATTAACTCTGTCACTTACAATGTTTCCAAATATCTGGCGTCTGTACTCATCCCTTTAGTTGGCAGCTCAGAACACCACATACAGAACACCATGGACTTTGTAGATAAGGTGAGGGATGTCATCATGGAGACTGATGAAACAATGGTCTCTTTTGATGTCACATCACTCTTTACGTGCATTCCTGTTGATGATGCAGTAGAGGTGGTCAGTTTAAAATTAAAATCAGACACCACTCTGAGCAGCAGGACCACGCTTTCCACAGAACAACTGTGTCAACTCTTGAAACTGTGCCTGCAGTCAACCTACTTCACATATGGGGAGCAATATTATAGGCAGAAACATGGGTGTGCTATGGGGTCTCCAGTTTCTCCTATTGTTGCCAACCTGTACATGGAGGAGGTAGAAAAGAGAGCCTTGACGTCCTTTTCAGGGACACCACCAAGTCATTGGTTCAGGTATGTTGACGACACCTGGGTTAAAATTAAATCTCAGGAAGTCCAACATTTTACTGACCACATCAACTCTGTGGATAAATACATCAAGTTCACACGAGAAGATG
>NC_056511.1:34477464-34483738 GCF_014905685.2 Nematolebias whitei
AGAGAGAGAGAGAGAAAATGTAGCTGTATGAGCTGTAGACTAAAAGCGCCTCCTATCACACTGGAAGTAATTATGGTGATTCAACCGATCTCCTGGTTCAAAACTATATTAATTATTATTAAACTTTATTTAACCTGGCAATTCCCATTGAGATCACTTATCTCTTTTTCAAGGGAGGCCTGGGCCTGAAGGCAGACTAACATGCATGCTTTTGGTCTGTGGGAGAAAACCAGAGTACCCGGAGAAAACCCACGCAAGCATGAGAAGAACATGCAAACTCCACTTAGATAGACCCCAGGTCCAAACTGGGATTGAACCCAGGATCTTCTTGCTGTTCGGCAACAGTGCTAACCACTGAGCCTATTAATTTATTCAACCTTTATTTATACAGGCTAGCTTCACTGAGCCACGGGCATTCATTTACAAGAGGGACCTGTTCCAGACAGAACATATAAAGTACAGACAACAAAACAGTAGAGAATGACAACAGTAAACTACAGGAAAAAATGCAGTTAAAATAAGAGTAATGTACAAAACAATAAATCAGGGTGACATAAAACAGGGTGAAATACTAAAAACTATGGATGGGCCCGATCCGATCCATTATCGGTATCGGCCTCCGATACCAGCATAATTTACGTATTGGATTTTCCGATCCACCTGCCAATATTTCCGATCCATGAAGTATGTTGGTTTCAAACTATGGAATGGATTTCCTGAACGGCAGCGTGTCTCATGAACCCAGAGAAATTAGACCCACCTCACATTCAGGAAATCCAGTTCATAGTTTGCAGCCAGCTACAACGTGAGGACTGAGTTAGCAGCACTGTGGCTAACAGCTAACAAACTTTTCATCTAAACATGTCCGCTGTGTGGAAGTATTTTACACTAGAAACACCACAGAATAAGACAGCATCATGCAATGTCTGCAGAGCCATAGCGCCACATCAAACCACGTTAAAGTTAGTTTTACGATGGACATTCGAGCTCCGTGTCTTCAGCGGGGCGCTGCTCTTTGGTCAAACCCAATGAGGCGACTCGACCCCGGTCAGCCGCGTCCAATCTGCCCCGCTCAGTCTTCCGTCTCTGAGGAGGGACAGACTGAGCACGGCTGCCCCAAATCAGGCTGCCTGCTTCGGATTGAACAAGAAGTAGACGTCGCTGAAACCACGGAGCTCAAATGTTTACCGAGAAGTTGCTAAACTTCATCATAATTAATGACCAACCACTATCAGTTGTAGAAAACGAAGGATTTCTCAGCTTGATACTTGCAGCCAAGATATAGTTTACCCTCCAGGAGATATTCATCAGTACAACAGTAGACAATCATAAAAAACATGATTTCAAAATTATATATATTAAAAACATAAACAGCTATTGTAGGAGTTCTGGTTTCCTTCCTGCCACTAACTATCTTCCACAGTTGCTGCACTGAGCTAATTGATCATCATCTTCACCTGCCGCCTGCTCTGGAGAACGGGTTCTGCTCCTTCCATAAAAGCTGAAGCCAGGCTCTTCTCCAGTGCTGGGACATTACCCTTTACATGGTAAAGTAATGGTCATCCTGTTATTGTCTCCTGACAATCTTGGTCTAACAAGCTTCCACGCTTTGTTGTTTCTTCAGTTTTTTTGACTTCCACGTCAAGATTCGTCTCGGGCCCTCCAAGGCTTCAACACCAAGGCAGGATCCTTCTATGGGATGTCCCTTCAACCATTCATCTACCTCCAACCCGCTCCTGCCCTCTCTGTTCCTTCAGTGAAGCATCAACAAACCAGCAAAGGTACTCACCTTCTTCTCTTCAAGACGTCCTCCGGAATCCAGAACGACACAGCACGCCTCCCCTGCTTCTGCATCAAGGCAGACCCTAGCTCCACTCCCTTTTCCCCTGGAAAGACAATAAAGAGGTTTATTTTTGCAACCCGGTTATCTGTCTGTTCTTCGGTTCTGCCATCTGGGGTCTTATCCTTGATCAAATCATGTCAGCTACATTATAAAGTGATGTAAAATACTAAAAACAGGAACATGTCTGTTGGTTTATGTCATGAACTTAGCATATGTTTGAAGCCATATAACATTTAATTTAATTAATTTATTCATTAATTTAAATGAAACAAAATAAAAAATAAAAATCATCAAAAAGAAAACATTGAATGGAAAGAATGCAGAAAGAAGAAAAAATTCTTATATCTGCCCCTTATAAAATATAAAACACATTTAAACAATCACTTAAATTAATCACTTTAATATCCACTTTAAAGCTAGGAATAAAAATAAACATGTTTTGTGTTAGAATTTAATTCTAACTTTAAAACTTATCCAACATTAATAAAACTTACCTCAAGTTGCCTTTTTGGACACGCATGCATATATTTGTACAAATTGTACTTGAGAGGAGATTATTACAGCCTCATATAAAATCAATGATAATCATGATATCGGAACTGGATCGGTATCAGCCGATACTCAGATCTAGGTATCGGGATCGGATCAGAATTTTAAAAAGTGGATTGGTGCATCCCTACTAAAAACAAGAACATATTTGCTTTGATTTTTCTATTGACATTATCAAATGTTTGAAATCCCTTAAATAAGTCAAGGTGGACAACTTCAGTTCTTGTTGCAAGGTGTTCCAGGTTGCAGGAACTGAGTAGGAAAATACCTTTTTGTCAAGTTCAGTCCACACTGAGGGAACACTGCAGGTAATGATATCCTGAGAGTGCATGTTGTAACTGCAATGACAGCATAACATTTGGGAGGAGATATAAGAACGTAGCAGACCAAGGAGGGATTTATAGATGAAAATGAACCAGTGTGAGAGTCTATGAGTAGATAATGATGACCAGCTGACCAAGGAGTACAGAGTGCAGTGATGGGTATGGTAGTTACAATCAGTAATGAATCTTAGTGTCCCATTGTAGACAGCATCCAACATCTGCAAGGAGCTGGCAGCGCATTCATGCAAATAATGTCACCATAATCAATGGCCAATAGGAAGGTAGCAGTTACAAGGCATTTTTTTGCATTCAGTTAAGCATGATCTATTTCTGAAAAACAAACCCAGTTTTACTTTCAGTTTATTTATCAAGTTTTCAATATGTGGTTTAAAAGAGAGGTGTGCATCAACCAAAATACCCAAGTATTTGTAAGAATCTACAAACTCAATAAAAACACCATGCATGGATGAGATAGGAGGAAGAGTTGCTGTCACCGACTAACTGCTGTAAAACAACATCCCTTTGGTTTTGTCAGCATTTAGTACGAGCTTGAGATGGAATAAGTCTGACTGAATTATGTCAATTGCAGACTGCAGAAGCTGGAAAACATTGGTAGCTGTGCTAGCTCGGCAATAAACAAGTGCCATCGGCATACAGATGCAAGGATGTGTCAGGAATGTTTAAACCTATGTTATTTATATAAATTGTAAAAAGAGTGGGACCTAAAACTGAGCCTTGTCGCACACCGTTGGTGACCGCTAGTTAGATGAAGTACCGTTTTGTCAAACACATTGCCTCCAACCTAAGGGATAGTTTGAGAACAAGCCAACAGTCAACTAGGGTTAGCTCTCCATCTAGTTTGGTCAACTCAGCAACATACATGGAAACAGGAACCTGGCCTGTGTGAAACAGACCTAATAATCAATAACCCTGGTTTTATCAATATCACAAACCCCCATGAATATAAGCAATACATGTACATGTTTTATCATCATTACTATAGTAATATAAGTTCATAATGTAAATAAAATCAAGCTCATTATATGAGTACTCTTAAATAGTTCTAACATTATAAGTCCTAATAGTGAATCTTAGCTCACAATACAGCAATAGCACCATTTCAATGTACCTTCAGTTTAAATGTTGCAATGCTAATCTTAGGAGCCATTTATTTATTGCAGGAGGTTTATTTTCCATTATCCACATCACTACAAATGCAGGTCTTCAAAAATAGTATAACAATAGCATGTGATATTTAGTATAGAACATTTTTCATTCATTCAACCTTTATTTAGACAGGTTAATCCCATTGAGCCTCGAGGACTCATTTACAAGAGAGACCTGATTTTAACAGAGTGATGACAACAGTGGATAACAACAACAATAGATAATCATAAGAGGTATATATATATATATATATATTATTATTATTATTATTATTATTTACAAATTAAAATAAGATGGCAAAAAAAGTAGCAAAAACAGCTTAATTTTTTAAAATTTTATTATTATTATTATATTTTATTTATTTTAATGTATTTTATTTATTATTATTATATTTATTGGGTTACTTTTTATTTTATGTTATATCAAATAAATGTAGCAATAGCACTGATTTATCACCAAACCCAATACAATAACCTAGATGCTAGCGCTAGCAGGCTAGCTCCAGAAACAAACAAACAAACTCACCAGTTCCTGCATTTAGAATATACAGTCAGCTGAAGGATTTTTCACAAACAGACATCTAAATTTGAGAGGCATACCAGTCATAAATGGCAACATAGTCATTAGATAAAGGGCTTTCAATGGTTTAAAGCCTACCTGAAACATCTAGCATAGCCTCTCTCACACATAGCCTGGTTGTGAGTGTCCACGATCTGTTCTGGACTGGAAGCAAGATCTGTACCGTGCAATAAGCTCTGGGCGCAGGAGTGTTGTGCCCGAAATAGTCCTATATCTTGTAATGAAGAGGAGCTAACTGCACATGTACAACTTTTAACGAGAGTCTATGGGCATTTTTTTTTGCGCCCCAGGGCATACATACATCAGTCAGAGACAATGTTTTTGAAATAAACAACTTTACTCATCATTAACTATAACAAATTTATCTTACACAATTATATATGTAGTGAACTAGGCCTAAGGTCAAGTCCTGACCTTAAGGACCATATGGGACAGAAACTGTCATTTCATTGATTTGAATCCAGAAATACAGGTTGACCCATCCTGAGACTTTCTTTCTTTAAGAGTTCAAGTGAAAGAACACTCTCTTTTCTACTATCATTACTATTTTGCAAATGTTTGATAATCAAAGTGTTTTAGTTCAAACCATTTTACCATGTGAACTAATCATTTTTAATTAACTGTGAAACAGTAATAATGATTTTAATCCTCATGCAAAGTATAAATCATGTTAAGGTCTGTTACAGAGTAATTATGCATCTTCTGATTTTCTGTCTTTGAATGAGCAGTGTAAGTTGGTCCAACGCCTCCTTTACTCCTCTCTCAAACCATTGTTCCTCTCTGTCCAGGATGTGAACATCTTCATCCCTGAAAGAGTGACCGCTGGCCTGGAGATCTCCAGAGGAGAGAGGAGTAAAGGAGGCCATCTTTGTGAAAAGAAATCGTCCATCGTTAAACAGGGGTGGAGGCCTCCGGGTTCAACTGTCCCCCTCTTACAATGCTGTGATTGCTAGTATCACTCAGCCCTCTGTGAACAGTAAACAGTCATCAGTGTGCTAATGATCCATTGTTAGGCTGATGGTCCTTCTTGAGCATGTGATCAGCTGGTTTTGGTTGTCAGCAGCAAAACTGGTTGATCCACTCTGTGAAGGTGCTATTTAAGAGACTGAGCTGAATACAGCACCTCAGACTGAGGAAGTCTCTTGGATGGGAGACGAAACGTTTCTAGATTTTTTTGCTTTGTTTTGTTTTTTTGAATGTCCAGAGGACCAGATTGAACTTTTTTGGATTTTTCTACCTGGAGCATGCATCAGGATAGTCTTCCTGCTTGTTTTTAAAGGTTTTTTTTTCAAGTTACTGAAAAGTATTTATAATCTCAGGGACTCCTCTATTTTTTTTTAAGTACGAAAATTAAGAACTAATGCTCAGAGTCAGAGGTTCTTTATTGTCGTTCGCATCACATATGGTACATGTAGTGGAACGAAACTGTGTACACAGGGTCCCAGTTACATCAAACAATAGCAAAAATATAAAGTGTACAAAGAAACAGAAACAGATGTGTTTAAGTTTTGAGTGTTAAGCTGTGGAACAATTTAAATGAGGAAATTCAATTTAATAGCTCTTTTGGAAATAAATTAAAATGCAACTTAATGAAGAGGTACAGTTTATATTAATAAAAGTTTTGATGGTGGTTTTAACAATAGTAATACATGGAAATGTAATGTTTGTAATAATAATAATAATAATAATGATTTAGTAAATTCATATGTATAAGTGTGTATGGGGAGGACATCATCATCATTATTGTATTGTATACTGAATATTGATAGTTAGTTAGTTAGTTAGTTAGTTAGTTAGTTAGTTAGTTAGTTAG
>NC_056511.1:34483838-34488612 GCF_014905685.2 Nematolebias whitei
TTTTTTTTTAACAAGGTAAGCACCTAAAACAATTATTTAACAATTATTTGTTTGCTCAACATTATAGCAAAGGTGTGTTTCAGTTGAACTTTTACTTAATAAATGCACTTTAATGGTCAAATTAGCTGCATTTTGTTGGGGCGGCACAGCGAAATGAAGCTGATTTGACGGTTGCTCCAAACAAGCAGAAATAAGTCTTTGGCAAGCCAATTGTGTCAATAATTGCCACTTTTACCTATTGCATGACACAACGGCATGCCATACTACTCTAGTGCCATCTAGCGGCTGAAAATGGTAGTGTTTAATCCAACATTTTTCAGTCAGGTCATCTGGACAATTTATTTTTTTTTGTGCTGAAACGTTTCGCCTTCGATCCGGAAGTCTTGATCAGTCAAGGAAACACACAACAAAACTGAATCTTCCCCCAACAACTTACTCCAAAGTGGAACAAACCAGTGTTGCTTGTGATAAGATCAAAGGTGAAACATTTTAGCACAAAAAAAAAAAAAGAAAGAGTCCGGATGACCTGACTGAAAAATGTTGGATTGTATACCTGGATTATTGAGCATGGACTTTGTTGGTAGTGTTTTATATTTTCAGTCAGAATGAATGAAAACGGTCATATCTCAGCCAAAAATTTGTTTATAAATAGGAGAAAAAAAATCCATAAATAAAAAGTACGTTGCTTCGACATATAAGTCACAGGGCATGCAAATTATCCATCCATTATCTTTACCCGCTTATTACATTTTGGGTCACGGGGGTCGCTGGTGCCCATGTCCAGCAATCACTGTGCGAGGGGCGGGGTACACCCTGGATGGGTCGCAAGTCCATCACAGGGCCACATAAAGACAAACAAGACAAACAACCATTCACTCTTACCTAGGGACAATTTAGAGTTACCAATCAGCCTAACATGCATGTTTTTGGACTGTGGGAGGAAACCGGAGAACCCGAAGAAAACCCACGCATGCACGGAGAGAACATGCAAACTCTACCCAGAAAGGCCCCTGGATCGGGGTTTGAACCAAGGACCTGCTCGCTGAGAGGCAGCAGCTCTACCAGTTGCGCCACCATGCTGCCCTCCATTGAAACAAGATAGTCTAAATGGGATGCAAAATGCAGGGGAGATTTGTGATTTGCATTGCTTTGTTTGTTCAATTTCTTGTTTTTAATCTTTTGCGAGTTATATTTGCATATTGTTGTTTATTGTTTTTGTGCTTATTTTGCATCTCTTTGTTTATAGTCTGGGTGTTTGTAGCCATTCAGATTTTAGGGTTAGGATAATCTATTGATTGGCATAGTTTTGGCTTTTTTACCCACAAGACATTGGCTACCATTTTAATTGTTTTAAGCCACTTGATACAGACATATGAATAGTTCTTATATACATGTAAAGACACTTAAATCAAGTGAAGAACCAATGTATGTAATGATCTCGGGGAACCCAGATTAGCACAAGACCCGGGACGAGACAAGACTCCAAGATAAAAGTTTAACAGTGTTTATTATATACAGTGGGTGATAGTATTTACAGGTGCACTCCTAGAACCCAGGTCTGAACGTTGAGGTGGAGCATCGAGGTAATCCAGAAAAGTGTTCCAGAGATGGAGGATCAGGCAGGGCAGGTCAGGCAGGCAAGTGGCTGAAGGGCAAGGCGCGAGGAACCAGGAACAGAACCAAAGCAGAACCAGGACTGGACAGGACCCAAGGAGGGAGGATAACATGGAAAAGTATAATGCTCCAGCGGAGAGTAGCACTCGACTGCAGCCTTAAGTAGTGGTGACTCTCATAGATCAGAGTCTGAGATTCTTTATTGTCATTTATTATGTCTTTATTGTCAGATGGTCAACAGCTGGTGGCAATTAGTGGTCATCTTGAAGAGAGGAGCTGCAGATGGTGGTACTCTTGCAATGTAGGTTCAATATAAAAAGATAACTTAACAAATAACCAATTCAATTGATATTTTAGCCCATCTTACCAGCAGCTTGATGCAAAGATACAATATGTTCCTGTTTATTATGTTTAATATACAAACCGGATTTCAAAAAAGTTGGGACACTAAACAAATTGTGAATAAAAACTGAATGCAATGATGTGGAGTTGCCAACATCTAATATTTTATTCAGAATAGAACACAAATCACAGATCAAAAGTTTAATCTGAGAGAATGTATAATTTTAAGGGAAAAATCTGTTGTTTCCTAATTTCATGGCGTCAACAAATCCCCAAAAAGTTGGGACGAGTCAATTTTTACCAGTGTGTGGCATCTCCCCTTCTTCTTACAACACTCAACAGACATCTGGGGACAGAGGAGACCAGTTTCTCAAGTTTAGAAATAGGAATGCTCTCCCATTCATGTCTAATACAGGCCTCTATCTGTTCAATCGTCTTGGGCCTTCTTTGTCGCACCTTCCTCTTTATGATGCGCCAAATGTTCTCTATAGCTGAAAGATCTGGACTGCAGTCTGGCCATTTCAGTACTCGGATCCTTCTCCTACGTAGCCATGATGTTGTGATTGCTGCAGAATGTGGTCTGGCATTATCGTGTTGAAAAATGCAGGGTCTTCCCTGAAAGAGATGACGTCTAGATGGGAGCATATGTTGTTCTAGAACCTGAACATAGTTCTCTGCATTAATGGTGCCTTTCCAGACATGCAAGCTGCCCATGCCACAAGCACTCATGCAACCCCATACCATCAGTGATGCAGGCTTCTGAACGGAGCGTTGAAAACAACTTGGGCTATCCTTTTCCTCTCTGGTCCGGATGACATGGCATCCCAGTGTTCCATAAATAACTTCAAAACGTGACTCATCTGACCACAGAACAGTCTTCCATTTTGCCACACTCCATTTTAAATGACCCCTGGCTCAGTGCAAATGTCTGAGCTTGTGAAGCTTGCTTAGAAATGGCTTCCTCTTTGCACTGTAGAGTTTCAGCTGGCAACGGTGGATGGCACGGTGGATTGTGTTCACTGACAATGCTTTCTGGAAGTATTCCTGAGCCCATTCTGTTATTTCCTTGACAGTGGCATTCCTGTTTGAGGTGCAGTGATGTTTAAGGGCCCGGAGATCACGAGCATCCAGTAGAGTTTTACGGCCTTGACCCTTACGCACAGCGATTGTTCCAGATTCTCTGGATCTTTTGATGATGTTATGCACGGTTGATGATGATAACTTAAAAGTATTTGCTATTTTACGCTGGGTAACACCATTCTGGTATTGCTGCACTATCTTTCTGCGCAACAATGGTGGAATTGGTGATCCTCTTACCATCTTGGCTTCTGAGAGACACTGACACTCTGAGAAGCTCTTTTTATACCCAATCATGTTGTCAATTGACCTAATTAGTGTTAATTGGTCTTCCAGCTGTTCGTTATATGCTCAATTTCCTTTTTCCAGCCACTTATTGCTACTTGTCCCAACTTTTTTGGGATTTGTTGACACTGTGAAATTTTGAATCAACATATTTTTCCTTTAAAATGTTACATTTACTCAGATTAAACTTTTGATCTGTCATCTATGTTATATTACGAATAAAATATTGACATTTGCCATCTCCACATCATTGCATTCAGTTTTTATTCACAATTTGTTTAGTGTCCCAACTTTTTTGGAATCCGGTTTGTATGTTAAATACCGAAGATATCTCAATTTAATAGAAATTAAATAGTATTATTGGACTCTGCCAGGGCTGCTCCTCCACATCGAGAGGAGCCAGTTGAGGTGGTTCGGGCATCTGGTAAGGATGCCCCCTGGACGCTTCCCTAGGGAGGTGCTTGGGGCATGTCAGACTGGGGGGAGACCCCAGGGAAGACCCAGGACACGCTGGAGAGACCGTCTCTCGGTTGGCCTGGGAATGCCTTGGAATCCTCCCAGAAGAGCTGGCTGTGGAAAGAGATGTCTGGGCTTCCCTGTTCAAGCTGCTGCCCCCGCAAAACGATTTCGGAATAAGCGGAAGTTAATACCATACCATACCATACCAATTTATTTATATAGCACTTAAAACAGCAACAAGGCCAACCAAAGTGCTGTACAAAAGAACCAAACATGCACAGCAGACAGGAAAACATAAAATAGTAATACAGATACAAATAGCAGCAGAAGCTAACTAAAATGGCCAACAGAGTAGAGAACAGACCGGACCAAAACAAATCACACCGTGTTAAAGGCAAGCGAATAGAAGTGGGTCTTCAAGCGAGACTTAAAGACTGAGAGTGTGGGAGCCTGCCGGACACTCAGTGGCAACTCATTCCACAGTCGTGGACCTGCAACAGAGAAAGCCCTGTCACCTCTGAGCTTACGACGGGTTTCTGGGACTGAGAGAAGCATCTGGTCTGCTGACCTCAGAGAGCGCGGTGGGACATATGGCTGCAGAAGATCAGTGAGATAGGATGGGGCGGAACTGTTCAGTGATTTAAAAACATACATGAGAATTTTGAAATGGATCCGAAGGTGAATGGGTAGCCAGTGCAGGGAGGCCAAAACTGGCGTGATGTGCTCTCTATAGCCTGTACCAGTTAAAAAATCGGGCTGCAGCATTTTGGACCAGTTGTAGACGAGCAATGGAGGACTGACTGATTCCAAACAGAAGTGAATTGCAGTAATCAAGCCTAGATGTTATGAAGGCGTGGATCACTGTCTCAAGGTTCTTTTTGTTGAGTATAGGCTTCAGCTTAGACAGCCGTCTCAGCTGAAAAAAACAGGATTTGACCATCATGTTTACGTGACTGTTGAGTTTTAAGGACGGGTCCATTATCACCCCCAGATTAGT
>NC_056511.1:34488712-34492386 GCF_014905685.2 Nematolebias whitei
ATACATGTATGTATGTATGTATGTATGTTTTCTTACACAATAAAAACAATAGGTAAGTTGTTCCTGGTTCTTCTAAAATGTACTATCATCTCCTTTATCCCACTGTTGTTGTCCCTCAACACAATGTGACTCTTCTCAAAACCAAAAAGTAATCAATTGTTTTTCTGCACTAGAATTTTTGTCCACCTTCGGCACATCCTACAGTAACAGGTCTGAGTGTTTCTGGAGTGAACTGGACTCATAGTTACTCTGCCAGTTTAAGGAATAACAAACTTGGAAAAAAGTGAGTTTAGTTTTCTGCTCCTTTGCTGATGACCACCCACTCAGACACATAACTCCTAATAAGATGAAGCCTCCCAGGTAGCATATAATCCATCAAGCCGTGCTTGGCTTATTGCTATCCCTCTGTCCCTTGGTGCAAAACATTTCATGTTCATACTGAGGTTAAATTCTGCCCATTACCCATGTTCATCTTGAGGCTGTATTTATGAAAAAAATAATAATAAATCACTTATTTATTTTATTTCTTTACTTCAAATGAAATGTTAATGTCTGGATGGATGTGACAAGAGATTCAGTGAAAGAAAAGAAAAAAATGGCAACTAAACTTCATTAGATCAGGCAAAATTTGGGTGAAAAAAAATAAATTGGGTTTTCTTTCTGAGGCCTATCCCTCATAAAGTATATGCGTTTTTTTTACTAGATTATGACAAAATTATGAATAGAATTGCAGCTGTAACCAACACTACTACTTTTAAATCTGGAATCAAAAGCCAGATTATTGTGCACTCTGTGTTTCGTCCATATTTGCTGTTCTGTAACTTTATTTGCCATAATTAACAGTTTTGTCTTTCACAGTCTTTGTCTGCAATCATGAAGGATATTTTTGGGAGAATGTCTCAGCTCTCAGAAAAAAAATACAGAGCGAAAGTTATTTTGTGCTTGTTTTCTAATGAAGGTGACAATGCTTAAAAAAATGTGTTCTCTAAGAATGAAATTAATTCACTCAACACTTGATTAAGATTTTTCTTTAGGCAGAAAGATACATGTGTTACTTTCTTTTTCTATAACTTGAAATGTTTTTTTTTCTCCATCTTTTATGAATTATTTACCAAAACAAGAATCTAATTAATATAAAAATTATATTTCAGCAATAGGTCGGCACGGTGTCACAGTTGGTAGAGCTGCTGCCTTTCAGCGAATAGGTCGCTGGATCAAATTCCGGCCGGGAGCCCTTCAAGTTCAAGTCAACTTTATTGTCATTTCCAACACATGTGGTACATGAGGTGGAACAAAATTATGTACATAGGGTCCCAGTTACTCCCCAAAATAGCAAAAAAAAAAAGCTTTATGGGTGGAGTTTGCATGTTCTCTCCATGCATGCACCTGTTTTCTCCATGTACTTCAGTTTCCTCCTACAGATCAAAAACATGCGTGTTAGACTGATTGGCAACTTTAAATTGTCTCTAGGTGTGAGAGAGAGTGAATGGTCATTTGTCTCATTTGTCTCTATGTGTCCCTGTGATGGGCTGGAGACCTGTCCAGGGTGTCCCCCACCTCTCGCACATTGACTGCTTGACATGGGCACCCCCCATGACTTGAAAAGGAATAAGCGGGTAAAGATAATGGATGGATGTTTCAGCAATTATGTCGCCAGGAATGTTCAAATTATAGATCTGCTATAATGAAGTATCATGATCTGTTTTATTGTTTATAGTCTTTTCTAATTGCATTTGTGTTATTATGTATCATCATTCATTTCTCTTCAGTTAGTTTCAACTCCTCTATCCTGAAAAGCTCATCTCACCTGCCTGTCAATCACACCTGTTGTTCATATCCCTTCAAGCCACAGAGAGGTGTCGCAGAGGTTCGAGAAGTGAAACTGTGATCGCAAGTGCATTGTTGACTTACATGCCACAATCCAATATATTTTGTCTTTCTTGTTATTGTGTTCCTTGTGATTCCTTCCAAGTGCATTCAGTAAGTACAAATTACTTCCATATCTGCATTTAGTTTTGTTTTAAAATGAAACAAAGTTTTATTTGTTGAGCTTCTTTATAAGTATGCCAATAAATGTAAACATAATAAAGTATAACAAATTGTGAAAATGTTTATTTAGTCTTGTTATGTGTGAATCATTAAGTATGGCTTTATTTATTACACAAAAATAATAACTAATGTTTGACGCACCTTTAGCATTTCAAGATAACCATTTCTTAACACGTTCTAATTATCTGTCAAAACATTTAAACATAAATTAATGGCCAACAGTATGAGATCTTTAGTTTCATGTGCACAACGGTAGAAAGCAAAGCTCAGATGATGTTGAAGGTCCATCACACAGACCACATAGATTCCGTTCAAAGGTATTGTCTTGTAAATATTTTAAAAACATTAGTCTTTTTTGACATCATTTGTACCATATTACTATAGTACTGCATTGTCAGTTATGGTCATGCGCTGTTACAAATATTAGACATTTCTTATTTTTAGTGCAACAAAATTGTGTCTTTGAAATATTATACTAGTTCTAATATCTTCAGTTTACTTAACTCACATTTGGGCTTCTGCATTATGTATGAATAGTATGAAATATTTAATACAATTGGTACTATTTTGATATAATTTGGTGATTTCTAATGTACACATCTTTTATACTGTTTTTTCTTACTTATTCAACAGTGAGCGCTGCAGAAAAAAATAAAAATCAGGAAAACATCCTGGGAAGGAGGACTGATGTAAACTAAAGTGTATCCAAACTTGCTAGGTTCAGTGTATATCACTACTTATGAAAAAAGGGAAAAATATATATATACTTTTTTTTATTTAAATTTGCTTTCTAGTTTGATGAATATTTCAAACAGCGAGGCTTTGATAGAGTGCATTTTTGAGTTAGTACACGTTGTGTCTCTGCACAATTGGTTTGGTGAGCTCCAAGCTTTGAGTACGTGGGCTGCAGCGTGGCAGAAAGAGAATGGCCTCCGTCCAGCTGAGATAATGGAATTGGTGTGTTCTCCCCAAGCTGTGCTCCTGGCTGGAGTTAATTCTGTTAATAGCAAAAGCTTCTACAGTCAAAACCCTTTCACTGGCTTGGGCAGAGTTCAGTAAACACAAGCAGTAGCCTCTGAAAGGTGACTGATGGGCGTATAATGGATTAACTGGAAAGTCGTGCAGGTAACTTACAATTGTTCTCAAAGCTGCAAATGTCTAATCATGAAGGATTTGCTTTCCATATTTAAATCAAAATGATTTTCATGCAACAGCATTACGGCAAGCCAGCCATGAGTGCAGTTATCTCAGTCCATCATTTTATATATATCTTTATTTTGAGATACAAAAAGTAGGCCATGCCAAATAAAAAAAATGAAATAAGATCAAACAAATCATTAAGTAAAAAAATAAAAAAAGACAAACACATTCATCACAAAGCAGACAAACAGTTATTCCATCCATCCATCCATCCATTATCTTTACCCGTTTATTCCATTTTGGGTCACGGGGGTCGCTGGTGCCCATGTCCAGCAATCACTGTGCGAGGGGCGGGGTACACCCTGGACGGGTCGCAAGTCCATCACAGGGCCACATAGAGAAAAACGAGACAAACAAACATTCACTCTCTCACTCACACCTAGGGACAATTTAGAGTTACCAATCAGCCTAACATGCATGTTTTT
>NC_056511.1:34492486-34494564 GCF_014905685.2 Nematolebias whitei
ATATAAAAACTCAGGCAGAAAGGGGATGGACTGTGCAGCATCTTGGCAAAGACCTTAGATGCACATGAAGAAATCAGTGGGCTCTCCATTGTGCATTATGGGATGTGAAGGGTTGCAAATTTGATCAAAACTCTGGTGATTTATTAACATGAAGGCAGTCCACTGGGGTCCTGGGTGGGCTGCTGGACATTGTGGTGCACCCCATGCACACCAGCCTTGCATGGTTTGTCAAACATTAGAAACAGAATTACCTTAAATGCTGGTGTATAAGAAGCCACTACTTTTTTTCTCACACTTTGTACCCTGCAGATTATATGCAGGAGCAGCTAATTTATTTATTTATTTATTTTTTATTTCACAAGTTATATTTTTGTATTTATTTTGGCAGAGTTCCTGCCATCCCTCTGTAATTTCCTGCTAGAGAATGAGACGGGAGTGGATTTTCACTCCTGTCCTGTCCTGTCCTGGTCCCACAGAACAAATCCTGTCCTGTCCCAATCCTGGTCCAGAGTAAAAAAAAAATAATCCTGTCCTGTCCCACTCCTGGTAACATGACTCCTGCTCCTGTCCTGCTCCTGCTTTTCATTTATTTTTTTAGGAAATACATTGAATTTGATGTGATCTTTCTATCCATTCCTTTTTATATTACTTTGTGTTGTGCAATTTTATTTCAAAAGATATGGCAACAGGAACAGTTCATCTGTGGTGAAATAGAGACAGTTATTTCCTTAATCCAAACAAAAACTTTCACTAAATGTCATAAAATAAATAATACATGGCCTGTAGTCCATATCAATCAACCTTTATTTATACTGGTAAATCCCATTGAGCCTCGAGGACTCATTTACAAGAGAGACCTGATTTCAACTTCAAATTTCAACATATAATTTTACTACGGAGGATCAGCTGCTCAGTCCCTGTTTCTGGCTCTTTTGAAGGTCAGTTACAGTAAAAACAAAAAAATCAAAACCAGTACATGGGTCACACCATGTCTACCTTCGATGAAAGAACCCAAACATAACAAGTTGCATTTTACTAATTTATTGAGCAATTGTTTCCTTTAAACAGTGACATTACTGTCATGTTTTAAATTGTTTAAACAACAACCGAAAAAGAAAATAATATACAAAGCAAGATAACTCCAAAAATAGAATGTTTAAAGGCATTATTATATATTGGACGACGTTCTCAAGAAGTTCACAATCTACGTGGTTGAGGTAACGAGCTCGTTTGTGTGAAGCATGATGTTGTGCATCTTACCAGACTTCAGAGCATCATTTACAGACTAGACCATTGCAGGTCTGGTGTTCCACCTCATCTCTCCACAGCTTCAGTGACGGGTACAGCACCTTTCATAACCTAAAAGTTAAAGACGACGTGCACAAGTCAAAATAGGGTTACCGTGACTACAAATTACAATTTGTTTCTTTCTTTTGGAATTTTTTTTTTTTTATCAAAAACACGAGATTTACAATTGAAATTAAGTCAAGAAAATATGACCTTTACAAATATAAATTACAGTAGCTCAAT
Organism: Nematolebias whitei; assembly: GCF_014905685.2. NCBI lineage: Eukaryota > Metazoa > Chordata > Actinopteri > Cyprinodontiformes > Rivulidae > Nematolebias > Nematolebias whitei. The sequence goes on from NC_056511.1 coordinate 34,494,017, forward strand.
TTTTCTTTATTTCACTTATCATATTTTATAAGCTGCCTCACCAGGCAGATATTACAAGATTTTATGTATCTTACCTGCTCTTTTGAAGTGTTTGACAAGGGTCTTTGTGTCCAAAGCTGTTAAACAGCTTGTTTCCAGAGCTAACAGCCTCCTGTGTTAGATAGAAAAAATAAATTAAATTAAAGACAAACAAAAAGCTTAGTGCTACTTCTTGTTGTGCCATGCTTTATAAAACAGTTATTGAATCAAGTATTTACTTATGTAGGTAAACATAGATGTTTTAAAACCTGTTAAAATACACCAGAATGAAGGAAATACAAGCTACTTTATTCAAAAAGTTATGGGGGAGAGCCCACAGACTTCACACCAATATGTCCCCCCAACAATAATTATATAAATCTAATGCTAATACACACTGTGTTGTTCAAGCCAAGAGCCATTGTCAACACTGAGGGGGCTAAGTCTCCTAAAAAGGGCTTCTAGAATCGCCCCTGGTGTGAAGAAATGAACTGAGAAAAATCAACTCTAAAATTTAACACAACATAATT
>NC_056511.1:34494664-34495740 GCF_014905685.2 Nematolebias whitei
GGGGGGGGGTACGTGTGTGTTGCGATGTTGATTCTTATTGATTCATCCCATTCCATTTTACTGCTGTAAATTCAAATTTTCAATTCTTCATTGTGTTTATTTGCACTTTATTAATTCATGCTTTAAAAAAGGACATGCAACATTGTGACTGTGTGCAGGGGAGAAGTAGGAACTCAAGACCCCATGATCCTATTATACAGATTTTTTTTTTTTTTCAGTACAACTATGCAATTACAGTAAACTAGTTTAGTTGATTAGTTCTAAACAACTTTGAAATGTAACTGTTAATTTTAGAAAATACATTTATTAATGCTATTGTGAGCTTCATTCAAGTCAAAATACTTAAACAAAACTCAGCTACATTAAGTACATAACTCACAGTAAATATATGAACGCAATATGTCACTCATGAAATGTTCTTTGAATGCTTAATGTGATAGTGAGTTTATGTATTGTTGATTTGTAAATTATTATTCAGCATCTATTCAGCCAAAGTTTCTTTGAGCTTAGCCAGACAATTATTGGCTTATTGCTCCTTGTTTCCAAGCTCTTCATCTTTGACTAGTTTTGAGTTGTTTTGTTCATCACAGGTAAGTGTTCCTGCTTCTGTGGTGTTTTGATATTTATTCATTTTGTGAAATTAAAGCTATGAACTATCCTGCACCTGCTGCCTGCAGCCTCCACAGTTTGTACCTTTGTCCTTCACAAAGTCCAAGGTTTTGGACACCATGCATTTACATTACATAGTTCCAAATTAATCTGTCAAATACTAATATGATTATCATTGATTTATTTTGTCAGGCCATGTGCAAACATATATAAAAGAATACCTGTGTAATGTGTGTATGAGTAGATTAAACAAATGGGTGAGTGACCAAAAGGCAGCAATACAATTTAACGGATGCCAACTGCTGTTAAAATCCAAAAAAGAAGAAGAAAGAAAATATTAATGAGTAATATTAATGGGAGGGTTCACAATATAGTGTGCCTACTGCTCAAGCTTCAGAATATTCTAATGTGGCATTAAGTGGTGTCAATAAACCAGGTGTCTGTGGTGATAATGCATGAACAGCCAC
>NC_056511.1:34495840-34500503 GCF_014905685.2 Nematolebias whitei
ATATGCAAGTTAGTTTGCTGTGGTGACCCCTGAAGGGAGCAGCCAAAATAAGAAATATCTAATATCTATACATAACTTTTTCTGGTCTTATTCTATTCCAGAACTTCATGGCTACCATGACCGATGGCTCACCGGACAGAGACGACCTCACAGAACCATGTTAGTTCACTAAGCATCGTTTCTAATGGGGTCGAGATGGGTATGTCAGCCGACTTGGGACCAGAAAGTCGCAGTTCGACTCTCAGGGTGCATTCACACCAGCCCCATTTAGTCTGCTTTACTCTTACTCTAGCTCGTTTTCCTAGAAAGTCCGCTTCGTTTAGGGAGGTGTGAACGCGCCATCGAACTCTGTCACGGAACAAAAAGGCGAACTCTGGCCCGGGATAAAACCTAGGTTTCGGTCCAGTAGAAGCGAACTCCAGCACTGTTCGAGTGCAGTGTGAATGCAAACAGACCGGGCCCCGCAGGACAAACACGCATTGCTCTTACCTTATATGGAACTGTCAGCTGCCTTGTGTGGAAAAACAATATTCTCTATGGTCTTCTGCTCATGCTAAGTCCATTTTTGAAAAATGACAAAATATAACTCCTAAAACTGCTAAAAGAAAAAGTAGTGTCTTAAGAGGTTTTTGTGTTGTTTCTTTCAGTAGTTCTTGGTGCAGCGCCCCCACAGGCGAGTGGTGGAATAGGTTGTTTCGACTGCACAGTGCAGTGAGAATGCAAACGCACCAGCTCAAATGTAAACAAAATGTCATGAATATTGGTCCCGAACTGAACCGAGTCTACCGGACTATCTGGTGTGAAAACAACCTCAGGCATTCCCACATGTCGTGGTATCTGAGCTAGACACCTTTTCCCCAATTGCTCCCCGGGTGCTTACATTGCTGCTCACTGCTCCACCTGGGTGTATCTCACGTGTGATGGGTTAAATGCAGGGAACTAATTTCACCATTGTATGGGAACATACAACATCCAAAACATCCAAAAAGGATGGCCCAGCACAGAAGATCAACATCATCAGGCCAGAACTCTGCGGTCTTCACTCATCTCCAGGCCAGCGGTCACTCTTTCAGGGATGAAGATGTTCACATCCTGGACAGAGAGGAACGATGGTTTGAGAGAGGAGTAAAGGAGGCCATCTTTGTGAAAAGAAACCGTCCATCATTAAACAGGGGTGGAGGCCTCCGGGTTCAACTGTCCCCCTCTTACAATGCTGTGATTGCTAGTATCACTCAGCCCTCTGTGAATAGTAAACAGCCATCAGTGTGCTAATGATCCATTGTTAGGCTGATGGTCCTTCTTGAGCATGTGATCAGCTGGTTTTGGTTGTCAGCAGCAAAACTGGTTGATCCACTCTGAGACGGTGCTATTTAAGAGACTGAGCTGAAAACAGCAACAACCTATTCCACCACTCGCCTGTGGGGGCGCTCTTGGATGAGAGACGAAACGTTTCTACATTGTTTTGTTGATTTGCTTTGTTTTGTTTTTTTGAATGTCCAGAGGACCAGATTTAACTTTTTTAGATTTTTCTACCTGGATTATTGAGCATGCATCAGGATAGTTTAGCTAGACATTACTATGATTGTGCCTTGGATAATTTTAATATTCTATATAGGATTCATGCGCTGTAAAATACAAATTGAGCCATTGGCCAAACCCACTTAAGACAAAATGTCACATTAGCACTCTATTTGATGGTACATGAAGTTAATTCAACATCATTTCATGTTGCAAATTGTTATTTTCTCTAAGCTGACTGCATATTGCTAAACTGCATTGCAGGATGTGTTAGTTGGAGCTTTTCAAATATACATCACCTTGAGAAAAATAAATCAGGAGAAAATGTGGCTGACTGCGAATGGTACACTTTCATTACATCGGCCAGAAAAAAAAAAAAAAAAGACTGTGTCTCCATTCCAATTAAGCTTTCTTTACTACATATTAGAAGCTCATCTTAAGCTGCAGGCGGCTAAGGGTACGTTTCAGCAGAGCAGGATTTCCTTTCATTTTGTCTGCCATGCTGCATAAGTTAAAAAATAACTAAGCCTCTCAAGATTTTAGTCGGTGGAATAAAAATAAATAAATAAATATATTCAGCCAAATTCACGTTGTCTATCTGTAAGCTTCTTTGCACTTCTAACGGCTTAGCTTTTCCTTATGAGTACTGGCTGCAGTGTAAAATCAGCAGACTATGTCCTTCCTTTCTCTTTGTCGCAGATTTATTTACCTTTGATGCTCTAACAACTTCAAACTGACACCTTAAGCTTTGAGTCTCATGTCGGTGAGCTGCATGTTAAGTTTGTGGATATGAAAATTAATAATTAGATCTGACTGACTGCTTGAGCAGCGTAATTCAACTCACCATCTTAATATTTAATATCAAAGATGATTTTTAAAAAATGCATTCTGTATTTTTTTTTTTTTTTTTAATATGTTGCTATCGGACGTGATGTTACAGTGGTTGAGAATGTCTACATCCCAAGGGTCACATTTTTTTTTTTTTTTTTTTTTACAAGTAAAAAGCATTTTTTTTCCCTACAAAATCTAAGAATAGGCGGATATTCATGAAAGATGTGCAGTGAGTGGCACATCTTCTGGGAATGAATGCAAATATGATGGATATATTCCTTTGAATTTATTTATTTATTTATTTATTTTCTGGGCCTGGGAGAACCATCACCATTGTCTTTTAAGAAAACAGTCTTTTTGCTGTCTGTTTGGCAGCAAAAGCAACAACAGGGACTGAACAAAATACTGACAGTTTATGTCATTGTATAGTTATGTACATTGCTTAAAAAAAGAGCAAACTAAAATATTTTAATGGAAACAGAAAGATTTGTCTGAACAAATTTGTTATGAAAAACAATGCGCGGACAATGTGTACCTGCGCGGACAATGTGTACCTGGCGGCAACTGTGTAGCTCTTGAAATAAAAATGACATCTGCACCTATATTACATTCACAACAAGGCTGTTTGAGGTATGCTTATCATGGCCCATAAGCAGAAGGCACCAACAGTGGTGCAGACAATTGTCAGTTGTAATGCTGAAAATGTCAATAATCAAAACAGCATTAGAAGAAAAGGGTTTGCAGAGGTGGGGGAATAATTGTATATCGCTTTGCTACTGAAAAAACACAAGTAGCTTTGATTTGCAGCTGAATCAAATGACTGTAAAATTCAAACAGTTGTGCTTTGTTTACTTCCCACTTTAAAAAATGCAGTTGCACGTGAGAAGAAAATTGTACTACATTTGAATACAAAGGAAAAGGAAATAGGAAAGTGTGCTGATAGTAACCACAGAATTCAAAATGTGTACAGCTGTGTTGCAGTTTCTTTGATTACCTCCAGTAATCCTCTGTGAGTTACACACACATGGTTCCGGTGGAATGAACATGAAGGGCAATATGCGACAGAAATGTTTTCCAAATCCATTCCTGCAAGTAACTATGATGTCAAATTAGGTTTGGATACTGAGCAGTGTGGTCACTAAGTAAGCTCAAAGATTCAAATATAATTAGTATTCTTTTGTGTGTGTGTTACCTTTTGTCATTACAGAAAGAATATGTCACAAGTTTGACCCTTAAATGTGCTCCATTGTTGCTAACCCCCCACCCCACCCCCACCCCGTTAATCAATGAAATCAATGAGTTTGTCGATAACACTGGCTCAGGCTCTACAAGACAAACAGAGTTAAATAATTGTCTTATTTTTTTTATTGTTTATTTTTACAGAAGTCAAAGAATAGCCAAGAAAACATCTCATAATTGCATCTGGAGTTGGTTTTCAAATGTTTATAGTGATCATGTGCTATGCATTATGGTCCTTTTCATAGTGGCCCTCTCTTGGCTCTCTGAGACAAGAATGTGGCAGGACCATGGGTATTTTAAAAATGTCCTTCACTTTAAACACAATAATGATTCTACTTCACTATTAGTATTTTCAAAATAAGTTTTTATTTGCTATGTTCCATGTTCCTGAGATCCTCTCCTCTCCCTCAACCATGGTCTCTATACCTATTCACAATTCAGATTTTTAAGGTAAAAAAGTACACAATAGTACTTTTACGTCCATAAAAACAATTAGTTTGACATTGAAATTCTCCCAGTGAGAGTTATATTTGGTTTATTGTTCCATCCATCCATCCATCCATTTTCTTTACCCGTTTGTTCCATTTTGGGTCACGGGGGTCACTGGTGCCCATGTCCAGCAATCACTGTGCGAGGGGCGGGGTACACCCTGGACGGGTCGCAAGTCCATCACAGGGCCACATAGAGACAAACGAGACAAACAATCATTCACTCTCTCACTCACACCTAGGGACAATTTAGAGTTACCAATCAGCCTAACATGCATGTTTTTGGTCTGTGGGAGGAAACCGGAGCACCCGGAGAAAACCCACGCATGCACGGAGAGAACATGCAAACTCCACCCAGAAGGGCCCCTGGACCGGGGTTTGAACCAGGGACCTTCTCACTGAGAGGCAGCAGCTCTACCAGTTGCGCCACCGTGCTGCCCGGTTTATTGTTCCCTGTCACAAAACAAAAAGGAGGAATTGGAAATACTAACAAAGTCTTTACTCAATAATATATATATATATGTCACGGTCAGCGGCCCTCGCTGCCCCCCCATCTGCCTAAGCCTCTGCTCTTTGTGTGGTTTCTG
>NC_056511.1:34500603-34504592 GCF_014905685.2 Nematolebias whitei
TCTTCAGGCAGGTGGGAACTGTCTCCAGGGTAAGTGAGGTGTTAAAGATGTCTGCCAGCACCTCACAGAGCTGATCAGCACATTCCTTCAACCCTTTTCCGGGGATGTTGTCTGGGTCAGTTGCTTTGTGCGGATTAATCCTCCTGAAGGTACTCCTTACTTCTGCTGAGGTCACGCTGAGATGCTCTTCATCCGGTGGCGAGGTGAGTCTGGTGCTGGGTGGTCTGTTCGGGTCTTCAAAGCGTGCATAGAACTTCTTGAGGGCATCAGGCAGCGATGGGTCTTTGGGGCATTGTTCACTCCTTCCTTTATAATCTGTTATGCACTTAATGCCCCTCCACATGCTCCGAGGGTCTTGTGAGATGAATTGACCCTCGATCCTCTTTGCATATGTGGCCTTGGCCCTCTTAATACCAGCAACCAGCTCTATTCTTGTCCTACTCAGCTCCTCTGAGTTTCCAGACCTGAAGGCAGTGTTCCTGGCTTCCAGCAGGGTACGCACCTCTGCATTCAGCCAAGGTTTTCTGTTTGGGTAGCTTTTAACATTTCTGATAGTGGAGATGGTGTCAGTACATGTAATAATGTAACCCAGAACAGAGGATGTGTATTGGTCAAGATCAAGCGAACCTCCATTTTCAGCAGCTTCTCTGAAAACCTGCCAGTCTGTTCGATCAAAACAATCTCTCAGTATGGGGCCATCTCTCAGATTGGGTGAGTAGTTCAGTTATCGGGGAGAGACTCGAAGTATAGCCACTGTTCCTCCACATCAAGTCGCGAGGCGCTAGGAGAGGTGGTCTGGACATCTGATAAGGATGCCACGTTGGGGGCCTACCTAGGGAGATGCTCCAGATATATCTGACTGGAAGGAGAACCATGTGGAAGACCCAGGACACGCTAGAAAGACCATGTCTCTTGGCTGGCCTGGGAATTCCTTGGAGTCTTCCCAGAAGAGCTGGAAGAGGTGGCTGTGGAAAAAGATGTATGGGCCTCTCTGCTTAAGCTCCTGCCCATTCGACCCGACAAGCAGAAGAAAATCAATAAATGGATGAATTTGAGTTTGTGATTTTTTTTAATGTATTTTTCTCTTAAACACATCATTATTTGTGACAAAAGCAATACTGATCAAGTGATGTGTTAAATCTTAACAAAAATGACAGATTATTGATATCTAGAATAGTACACATATGGTTTTACATGATTTATGCCACAATCTTTATATCAAAAAATAGTTTTTTTTTAAATAGAAACATTTAAGCCACAACTTAGAGGGAAAACAATATGCAATTTTAATTTTTACAAGATAAGAAGGGTAAAACTAATCCTGATAAAAAACATTTATTTTTTTATTGATGAATTGTATGAGATAACACATAAATAACATAAAATAGCTTTATACTGCTTGTGCAGTCTTTCAGTAAATGCTGACAAAGTCAACTTAACAGTTTTGAATTGAATACTGTATAAAAATCATACCATTTAAGTCATGTTATGCATGTCATTGCTGCTGTTACAGAAATGACACAGAGTTACAGAAAGTGTGAAAGTGCATGGTGCTGAGTGATGATAACACATGACTTACTTGGCTTGGCATGTTTATACCACATTGTCATAAAAAAATTAAAATAAAACTGAAAATTTAACTTTGGTCACATTATTGTATACAAATATGCAATGGGTATAGAATTGAGACAAAATAATGTCCAGCTTTATGTATGCATGTTTATGTTGGATGGTTGGATTTTTTTTCTCTTTTTTATGTTTTTGGTAAATGTAAAATACATTGTGAAAAATAATTGACAATTGTTACAGCAAACAGCAAGTGCTAATAAGCTGATCTCAACTATACATAAAACATTTAATCATATAGAAGGTCCAATAAAAATAAAAACTACTTAAATATTTTTTCAACCATCTACAAGTGGCCCACAGTTCTTTGTGTGTGTTTAAATCTTAAGAGCACCAGCTGTCACCATAACTGTGAAAGGGGCTTGTTGCCAACACATACAACTGTTCTTCAAAACACGTAAATTTAGCCCGGCATGCCAGAACCTGGAAATTGTTTTGATTGCAGGGTGCACATTTTCTCCCCTACTTTTCACTCTGACAAGAGTAATCACTGGAGCATCACGGTGAAATGTTTGTGTTGAAAGACACGAGAACAGGTATTCTCTTTTCTTCAGGTAAAATGACATGTCATACATTTTAAAACATTTTCTCAAAAATAGAGAGAAGTCAGGAATTTTTACCATTCTGTAAGTGACATATATGCAGATATTATGCACTGGCTGGAAATCTTTCTGCACAATTTGAATTGCTCTAATATGCCTGCTGATTTTTGTACATTTGAAACCATGAAAATGCAAGAAACAATGTTCAACAAAGACCATATTTTTGTATAAAAAAATATCTGGAGAAAATCTTCTAAATAACATAAAAAAAATATTTAAACATGGGTGACTCAGTTGGTAGAGCAGTTGCCTTTCGGCGAGAAGGTTGTTGGATTGAATCCCATCCGGGGGGCCTTTCTGGGTGGAGTTTGCATTTTCTCTCTGTGTTTTCTCCAGGTACTCATGTTTCCTCCCACAAACCAGAAACATGCTTGTTTGGGTAACTGGTAACTCTAGATTGTCTCGTTTGTCTCCATGTGTAGGGTTCCAGCTCTTTCTGCAGGTTCCTGAGTCCAGGGTGGCACCAGTGAGCAACAGCTATGGATCATCTCACTGATGAGCTGCAGGTCTAAGAGGCTGCAGATGAGCTCCATTCTCTGCTTGTGCATTGCATACCAATCGTTTTTGTTGTTGTTTTTGTTTTGTATTATTGGCCTCTTTGTGTTTATCTTGACTAAAAAAATAATATTAATAATAAATACTTACCTTGTGTTTTTTTCATATTTTCCCATAACTTGTCTCCTGAGCCTCCAGTCCTGGACCCCTCAACGCCTTCCTTGAATCATGAATTCCTGTACCTACCTTTGGATCCTTGCAAACCTTCTTGTGACTCACCTTCATCTGCTCCACTGCCATCCAACCACTTGCCACCAACTTACTTCTCCTCACCTCCTGCACTCTTCAAGCCTGGACCAAATCTTCCTGGAATCAGCTGCCTTCATCTCGACACTAACTCACCTAACTACCTACACCCTGTACTTACCCACCATTTCCTTTCCTCAGTCAGACAGACAGGTCTTCTGGCTCTTCTCTTCCTTTCCGAGGCATCCACATTTACACACACACACACACACACACACACACACACACACACACACACACACACACATGCACTTCCTTGCAGTGATGTTACCCACCACCTTTCACAACAAAGTTCTTAAACTTAAACCATCTTATGATGAAAGTGATCAAGCTGTAGAAGTTTTTAATTAATTAATTGGGTTGAGTCCAAACGTTTATCAGTTATTGGTGTACAGCCAATAATGATTTCCTGAAGGTTTCATTAAATCGTGCTTAGATCACGAGATATTTTGCTAACAAGACATTCAAAGTTTTCTCCAAGTGGCAAAGTTTAAATCAAAGAGCTTGAACAAACCTCATCTGTCAGGATGTTTATCAGTCTCAGCTGCTGCTGCACCAAATTTTAGTTCCATATCCATTAAATGGATTGAGTTACAGATAGTTTTGTGTTTTTAAGGCCAGTGGGCTGTAGTGGCCATCTTGAATCAGATTCATACCAAATACTTATCAGCTGTAGATGTACACACAATTATTAATTTCTGATAGTTTCATTAAAATATGTGCAGTGGTTTATGAGATATTTTGCTAACAGACGAACATACAAGGCCAGAAACATTATTGCCTGTGGATGATGCTGATAATAATTAAGCTTATTACAGGGATGCTATTGTTTCCTATTATTTGCAGTAATACACTTCCTGTTTTCATAATGAGCCTGCAGCATGGATGAGGAGCTCATTAGAGATTATAAACACACACATCCACCGTGGATTAGAAACGCACACATCCACCGTGGATTAG
>NC_056511.1:34504602-34504841 GCF_014905685.2 Nematolebias whitei
CACATCCACCGTGGATTAGAAACGCACACATCCACCGTGGATTAGAAGCGCACACATCCACCGTGGATTAGAAACACACAAATCCACCGTGGATTAGAAACACAAACATCCACCGTGGATTAGAAACACACACATCCACCGTGGATTAGAAACACACACATCCACAGTGGATTAGAAACACACACATCCACAGTGGATTAGAAACACACACATCCACCGTGGATTAGAAACACACACAT
>NC_056511.1:34504941-34518446 GCF_014905685.2 Nematolebias whitei
ATATATATATATATATATATATATATATATATATATATATATATAAATACCAAAATAGATACCAAAACACTTTAATATTAAAAGAGTTTGAGCCTGTTTTCCTCAGTCCATATTCTCTGTGTAAACCCACTAATGTAATACAGTGTGTCCCTGTGATGGACTTGTGATCTGTCCAGGATGTCTCCCACCTTTTGCACAGTGACTGCTGCATATGGGCATCAGTGACACCTGCGACTCAAAAAGGAAGATGTGGGTAAAGATGATGGATGTATTAATGGATAATAAAACACAAGCTATTGTGAGATCCCAGATGATCTGGTAGCACACACACAGAGTATGTGCTAGTCATTATTCTCAACAACTACCACACAAACTTTAGCTCAGTATCTGAATTGTAGCCTGTTTTCTATGTGCTAAAGTTGATTAACTGTGGTGGCCATCTTGAATTAATGTGACTTCATGCACATTAAATTATGTATTTCTGAGCGCTTAGACAAACCAGTCAACTTGTGCATGAGATATTTTGCTAACAAAGAGGCAGATGGACAAATCACCCACATATACACACATTCAGAGAAAAATCCATAATTACCTGACATTTGTGGCCTTTGAAACTAACTGAAAATAAATTAAAATGTATGACAAAGTGAGGCATAAAGAGCCCAATCAAATGACCATATATGTTTTACAAAAAATATATTATGTTAATAGGGCGGTGTGGTGATGCAGTTGGTAGAGCCTTTAAGGTCACCAGATCAAACCCTGCCTGGGGATCTTTCTGGGTGGAGTTTGCATATTCTCTCCGTGCATGCGTGGGTTTTCTCAGAGTACTACGGTTTCTCCCACAGACCAAACACATGCATGTCAGGCTGATTGGTAACTGAATTGTCCCTAGGTGTGAGTGAGAGAGTGAATGGTTGTTTGTCTCGTTTGTCTCTATGTGTCCCTGTGATGGAATGGACACCTGTCCAGGGTGTCCCCTGACTCTCGCACAGAGACTGATGGATATGGGCATCAGTGACGCCTGCGACCCAAAAAAGGAAAAAGTGGGTAAATATTATGAATGAATGGATGGATATTATTCAAAAAGCGTTCAATACATCCATCCATTATCTTTACTCACTTATTCCATTTTGGGTCACGGGGGTCGTCGGTGCCCATGTCCAGCAATCATTGTGCGAGGGGCGGGGTACACCCTGGACGGGTCACAAGTCCATCACAGGGCCACATAGAGACAAACGAGACAAACAACCGTTCACTCTCTCACTCACACCTAGGGACAATTTAGAGTTACCAATCAGCCTATCATGCATGTTTTTGGTCTGTGGGAGGAAACCGGAGCACCCGGAGAAAACCCATGCATGCACGGAGAGAACATGCAAACTCCACCCAGAAGGCCCCTGGACCTGGGTTTGAACCAAGGATCTACTCGCTGAGAGGCAGCAGCTCTACCAGTTGTGCCACCGTGCTGCTGAGCGTTCAATACAAAAATATGGATATTATGTTAATATATAACTTTTTTTTAATTGAATATTAAAAACACTCATTTATTAGATGAATTTACAACATTCTGTGTTCAGTTTTGAAGCTGACATGTAACACTGACATTGTTTCATATATTTCAGTGTCTGCATCACCTATTCAAGTAGAAACAGTGTATCAGGGAATGGCTTTAATAAATTCCACTGTTAATGTTGAGAACTTACTAGTATTAACCATAGACTCTACAACAGGAAACATTCATTGCAAAACATTCCATGTTTTTTTGGTTTTGATTTTTTTACAAGAAAAGGCATCATCTGCCTTGACTAGTGTTTTTTTTTTTTTTTCTCTCACAGCACAAGAACAGCTATAATGAAAGTTCCTAAAATAACCTTGTGGTTTCAGACAGTGAACTTGTTCAGACATTTGTCTTGCTGCATCCGATATAACTCATAGCAGTATTGTATTTTATTTTTTCAGAAGGTGAATGATTTCATTGTGATTACAAAAAAAAAAAAAAAAAAAAAACATCACTTGGCAAGTTTAAATTTGATCTAGCTGAAAGATTCCAGTTTGTTCATGTTTCCAATACATATTTTTCAGTCAAAAAAGTCAGTGATGGAGTTTTGCAAGATTCAGCGCTTGGCCCAAAATATTTTACTATACATATTCTTGAGCTTGGCAAAGACAGAATGTCTTTGTTTATTTCTTCATAAATAATTGAATCATCACAATAAAAGTCTCAACCTTATCCAGCATGTTCTTCATCAAACTGAACTTTTTTTTTTCTTTCCAAGATTTCAATCACTCTCCAGTCTGTCTAATTGTATTGAAGTTTTGTCTACACATAGCAAAACAGAGGACATCACTGGTAGCAGTCTCCACACAATCCAGGACATCTACCACAGCCAATGTCTGTGTAAAGCACACATCATCATTAAGGACCACACCCACCCAGCATTTGGACTCTTCCATCTACTACTCTCAGGCAAATGATACAGGAGTCTGTCATTGCACAGGAAAAGACTCAAAGACAGTTATTGTCCACAAGCTGTCAGATTACTGAACTCTTGATAATAATACTGAATAATTGACAATAACATTGCACCAAGACACATCTGTGACATCTAATATGTTTATTGCTGCTGCACTAAATGGCTGTATCATGTATGCCACTACCTTATCATCATGATTCAGTTCATCTCAGTGTTACTCGCTACCTGTGCAATAACCGGTCACACATTCTGTGTCGTTTTTAGTTAGTCAAATTCAAAAATACTTTATTAATTCCAGAGGGAAATTAAATGTTGTTGTAAATCATCATCTTAGATTAATTAAAGGGTTGTTCTAGATGCTGATGGCTGTGGGCAGGAAGGATATCTTGTAGCGGTCTGTCCTACAATGTATCTGAAGAAGCCTCTGACTGAATACTCTCTGTTGTTGTATGACAGTCTGATGAAGAGGATGCTGAGGGTTGTCTACAGTGTTCTTCATTTTATGAAGAATCCTTCTTTGTACAATCATCTCCAAACGTTCTAGAGGAGTCCCCAGAACTGAGCCAGCCTTCTTTATGAGCTTGTTGATCTTTTTGAGTCACTTGCTCTGGTGCTGCTACCCCAGCAGATGATGGCATAAGAGATAGCACTCTCTACAACAGACTTATAGAAGATATGCAGCATCTTGCTGCAAACGTTGAAGGACTTCAGCTTCCTCAAGATGTACAGTCTGCTCTGTCCCTTTTTGTAGATGCTTCACTGTTGCATTTCCAGTCCAGTCTGTTGTCCAGGTGAACTCCAAGGTATACTTCACCACCTCCACTTCTTCTCCCATGATGGAAATAGGGTTGGACCTGTTTCTGTTTCTCCTGAAATCTACAATCATCTCCTTTGTTTTATTCACATTCAAGATGAGATGATTGTTTCCACACCATGCCACAAAGTGGTCCACCTGTTCCCTGTACTCAGCTTCTTGTCCATCTCTGATCCACCCGACCACTGCAGAGTCATCTGAATATTTCTGCAGATTACAGGAGTCTGTTTTGTACTGGAAATCTGAGGTGTACAGAGTGAAAAGGAATGGTGAGAGTACAGTCCCCTGTGGTACTCCTGAGCTACTGACCACCTGGTTAGACACACAACCCGTCAGTCTCACAAACTGTGGTCTGTCTGTCAGGTAGTCTTTGATCCAGGTGATTGTTGAGGCCTCCACCTGAGTCTTCTGTAGTGTGCAATATACATCATGTGAATTTATACTTATATTACCACGTGTGAAATACTTATTTATATGAATTCATCCTACTTGCACCGTTATAATCTACTATGTTGTTGTTTACTATATTTCTTTTGGAGCTTGTAAATATTTATTTTTTAATTATGTTGTTATTTTTCTTTGTGAGTTGAATCAGTTCTTCTCATCATGAACATGTCATTGCATTGTTGACCTTGTAGTAACCTGCATATGACAAATAAACAGCATACGATAGCAAATTAATGAATCCTTCATCACTGACCACTTTAATGAAGTTCTAAGACCCATTTGACTGTTCACGATTCTCAAGCTTTAAAATACACTTCAATGTTGGCTGGTACAACATATCCTTCTTACAAAGAAAATAGATTTGAATGTGGTTTGTAAGGAGAAAAAAAAACATTGAAAAATTGGAGTAGGGAACTGTTGGGATATGGGTTTATTTATTTTATTATTTAAGGGTGAGTAGTGGCACAGCGGTTAGAGAAGGTGGACCTTCAATCAAAAGGTTGCTGGTTGAACCCCCTGGACAGACAACATCAAAATGTGGGTGGGAAAAGTGAAGCACCCACAACTGCCTCCACCCTCATTTGCCCCACTCTGTACCCTTGAGAAAGGCCCTTGTGATCTCATGTGTGACTTAGATAGTGGTCTGTGGTTGCATCAGGAAGGGCATCCGGTGTGAAAACAACTGCTAGGTATTTGTACAAGATAGATCACTGTGCCAACCCCTGAAGATGAAAGCAGCCGAAATATGAAGAAAAATATATATATATATACACAAATATAATAAATAAATACAATAATAATAAAAAAATACACACACACACACACACACACACACACCTGGTTTAGGATTAAGGTTTTTGTTTTGTTTTGTGATTCTTGTGTCTATTTGTTTTTGTGTGTTCCCTCGTGTCACTAGCTTGATAGTTTATCAGGTTTTTGCTTCCCAGTTAGCCTACCCAACCCACTCACACCTACACATCTTCATCTGTCACATATGTTACCATAGGACATAAACAACACTGGTGAAAGTTACTATTCATATCCTCATGGCCTCTGACAATGGACATGTGTCTACAATGGTCCTGTTAGGCCTCAGTGCTGCATTTGATACGGCTGAACACAATATTCTATAGCAGAGACTTGAATATGACATTGGAATTACAGGAATAGCTCTAAATTGGTTTAAATCATATTTATCTGATATATTCCAAATTGTAAATGTAAATAGTGAATCTTCTTCATAAACCAAAGTTAGTCATGGAGTTCCTCTGGGCTCAGTGCTTGGACAAATATGCTTTACCTCATATGTGTTTCCATTAGATAATGTTATTAAACAGCATGGGATATTTTTTCATTGTTATGCTGATGATACATAGTTTCATCTGTTCATGAAACCCAATAAATCCAATCAGCTACTAAGACTACAAGCATGTCTTAAAGACATAACAACCTGCATGACCCTAAATGTTTTGCTTTTGACCAGACAAGAATGAGGTTTTGGTTTTTGGACCTGAGCATCTTAGGAACTTTTTTTTTTTTGCCCTCCTTGGATGGCATTAATTACAATTTACTTCCCCCTAAGTCACAATGGTACACACTCTATTCAACCTCTGCTCGACTGCCTGGCTGACATCAGGGACCGGATGGCTTTAAATTTCTTAAGTTTGTAGGGATGGCACCATCTAGTGGGCTTTCCCCCTGTCTGTTCTCCCTTGTGTCTGTATTTATTGTCTGATTATCGTCACCTGTGTCATGTCCTGATTGTGTGTATTTAAAGTTTGTGTGTCAGTTCTGTGGTTGTCGGTTCGTCGTTGGGTATTGCCTGTCCTGTCCTGCCTGTCTGATCCTGTTCTTGAGTCCATGTTGTAAGTTTTGCTGCCATGTCAGCCTTTTGATTTATTATTCTTATTATTATTAAAAGTATTTTATTTTATACATCTGCCTCTTGAGTCCTGCCTGCGCAACTGGGTTCTCCTGTCCTGATCTGCCTTGAAAACCCTGACAAAGTTTCCATTAAAAGAAGTCTGAAGTCATGTTGTTCCATCCCAACGACACGATCACGAACTACTGCATCGACCTTTCCACTCTAGCCCTGTCAGAAAAACAAAGAGTCACAAATCTGGGAGTGATAATGAACCTTTCCATGAAACAACAGTCAGGTAAACATGATTTGTTAAATCCTATTTTTAACAACTGAGGCGACTTTCTAAACTGAAGCCCATATTGTCCAAAAATAATCTGGAGACAGTAATACATACATGCATTACATCTAGGCTTGATTACTGCAACTCACTCATGTTTGGTATCAGTCAGACCTCCATTGCACGACTGCAACTGGTCCAGAATGCAACAGTCCAGTTTTTAACCAGTACAGGCAAAAGAGAGCACATTACACCAGTCTTGGCCTCCCTGAACTGGCTACCGGTTCACCTTCAAATCCAGTTCATAATACTCCTGTATGTCTAAAATCGCTGAACAGTTCCCCCACCCCATATCTCTGATTTGCTACAGCCGTATGTCCCACCACGTTCTCTGAGATCGGTAGACCAGTTGCTCCTCACAGTTCCAGGAACTCGTCTTAAGCGCAGAGGTGACAGGGCCTTTTTGGTAGCAGGCCCAAGACTTTGGAACGAGGTAACGTTGCTTGTCCGACAGGCCCCCTCCCTCCATCCATCCATCCATCCATCCATCCATCCATCCATTTTCTTCCATTTATCTGGGGTCGGGTCGCAGGGGTAGCCACCTAAGTAGGGAGGCCCAGACTTCCCTCTCCCCAGCCACTTGGTCCAGCACCTCCGGGGGAATCCTGAGGCGTTCCCAGGCCAGCCGAGAAAAATAGTCCCTCCAGCGTGTCCTGGGTCTTCCGCTGGGTCTCCTCCCGGTAGGACGTGTTCGGAACACCTCACCAGGGAGGCGTCCAGGAGGCATCCTAAACAGATGCCCGAGCCACCTCAACTGGCTCCTCTCGACGTGGAGAAGCAGCGGCTCTACTCTGAGTCCCTCCCGGATGATCGAGCTTCTCACCCTATCTCTAAGGGAGAGTCCAGACACCATGCAGAGAAAACTCATTTTGGCCGCTTGTATCCGAGATCTCGTTGTTTCGGTCACAACCCAAAACTCATAACCATAGATGAGGGTTGGAACGTAGATCGATCGGTAAGTTGAGAGCTTCGCCTTTTGACTCAGCTCTCTCTTCACCACGACAAACCTGTACAAGGCCTGCTTCACTGCAGACGCTGCACCTATCCGCCTATTGATCTCATATTCCATTTTTCCCTCATTTGTGAACAAGACCCCAAGATACTTGAACTCCTCCACTTGGGCAAGATCTCCTCCCTGACCTGGAGAGGGCACTCTACCCTTTTCCGGTTCAAGACCATGGCCTCAGATTTGGAGGAACTGATCTTCATCCCGGTCGTGTCACACTCGGCTGCGAACTGCTCCAGTGAAAGCTGTAGATCATGATCTGATGAATTGAACAGGACCACATAATCTGCAAAAAGCAGAAAAGCGATCCTAAGACCACCAAAACAGATCCACTCAACACCTTGGCTGCGCCTAGAAATTCTGTCCATAAAAGTTATGAACAGAATCGGTGACAAAGGGCAACTTTGGCAGAGTCCAACTCTCACCGGGAACAAGCCCGACTTACTGCCGGCAATGCGGACCAGGCTCTGACACCGGTCATACAAGGTCCTCACAGCCCGTATCAAAGAGCCTGGTACCCCATACTCCCAGAGTACCCCCCATAGGGTTCCCCGAGGAATGCGGTCGAACGCCTTCTCCAAGTCCACAAAGCACATGTAGTTGGGCAAACTCCCACGCACCCTCCAGGACCCTGCTGGGAGTGTAGACCTGGTCCAGTGTTCCACGACCAGTACAAAAACCGCACTGCTCCTCCTGAATCCAAGGTTCGACTAACTGACAGACCCTCCTCTCCAGAACCCCTGAATAGACCTTACCAGGGAGGCTTAAGAGCGTGATCCCCCTGCAATTGGAACTCAATCTACTACGGTCCCCCTTTTTGAATAGGGGGACTACCACCATGCCCTGCCAATCCAGGGGAACTTCCCCCGATGTCCACACAATATTGCAGAGTCGCGTAAGCCAACACAACCCTACAATATCCAGAGCCTTAAGGAACTCCAGGTGAATCTCATCTACCCCTGGGGCCCTGCCACCGAAGATCTTTTTAACCACTTCGGTGATCATCAGCACCAGAGATTGGAGGGCCCAACCCAGAGTCCCTAGGCTCAGCTTCCTCAGTGGAAGACATACCGGTGGGATTGAGGAGGTCTTCAAAGTATTCTGCCCACCGACCCACAACATCCCGAGTTGAGGTCAGCAGCACACCACCCCCACTATAAACAGCGTTGGTGGTGTACCGCTCACCCCCCCCCCCCCCCCGAGATGCCGGATGGTGGACCAGAATTGTCTCAAAGCCATGTGGAAGTCATTCTCCATGGCCTCTCCGAACTCCTCCCATGCCCGAGTTTTTGCCTCAGCGACCACCCGAGCCGCATGTCGCTTGGACTGCCGGTACCCATCAACTGCTTCCAGGGTCCCACAGGCCAAAAAGGCCCGATAGGACTCTTTCTTCAGCCTGACAGCATCCCTCACCGACGGTGTCCACCACCGGGTTCGAGGGTTGCTGCCACGACAGGCACCGGCAACCTTGCGGCCGCAACTCCGGTGAGCCACCTCGACAATAGAGGCACAGAACATGGCCCACTCTGACTCAATGTCCCCCACCTCCCCCAGAACATGTTCGAAGTTCTCCCAGAGGTGGGAGTTAAAGCTCCGTCTCACAGGAGACTCTGCCAGATGTTCCCAGCAAACCCTCACAATACGTTTGGGTCTGCCAGGTCTGACCGGCATCCTCCCCCACCATCGGAGCCAACTCACCACCAGGTAGTGATTAGTGGACAGCTCTGCCCTTCTCTTCATCCGAGTGTCCAAGGCATGTGGCTGCAGATCAGATGAGATGATGACAAAGTCAATCATCGAACTGCGGCCTAGGGTGTCCTGGTGCCAAGAGCACATATGGACAGCCTTATGCTTGAACATGGTGTTCGTTAAGGACAATCCATGATGACCACAGAAGTCCAACAACAGAACATCACTCGGGTTCAGATCAGGGGGGCCATTCCTCCCAACCACACTCCTCCAGGTCTCACTGTCATTGCCCACATGAGCATTGAAGTCCCCCAGCAGAACAAGGGAGTCTCTAGGAGGTGCACTTTACAGTACCCCCTCCAAGGACTCCAAAAAGGTGGATAATCTGAACTGTCATTTGGTGCATAAGCACAAACGGCAGTCAGAACACGTCCCCCCACATGTAGGCAGAGGGATGCCACCCTCTCATTCACTGGGGTGAACCCCAACACACTGGTACCAAGATGGGGGGCAATAAGTATGCCCACTTCTACTCAGCACCTCTCACCAGGGGCAACTCCAGAGTGGAAGAGTGTCCAACCCCTCTCAAGGAAACTGGTTCCAGATCCAGAGCCATGCATAGAGGTGAGTTTGACTATTTCTAGCCAGAACCTCTCAACCTCACACACCAGCTCAGGCTCCTTCTACACCAGTGAGGTGACATTCCACGTCCCAATAGTCAGCTTATGTAGCCAAGGATCAGACAGCCAGGGTCTCCACCCTCGGCCTTCTCCCATCCCACATTGCACCTGACCACTTTGGCCCCTCCCACAGGTGGTGAGCCCATGGGAAAGGGGACCCACGTCTCCTCTTCGGGCTGTGCCTGGCCGAGCTCCATGGGTAAAAGCCCGGCCACCAGGCACTCTCCCGTGAGCTTCACCTCCAGGCCTGGCTCCAGAGTGGGGCCCCGGTGATCCACGTCTGGCCGAGGGAACATCAAGTCCATTTATTTTACTCATCATTGGGGTGTTTTGGCTGCACTTTGTCTGGTCCCTCACCTAGGACCTGTCTGCCTTGGGTGACCCTACTATGGGCATAAAGCCCCTGACAGCATAGCTCCTAGGATCATTGGGACACTCAAACCCCTCCACCACGGTAAGGTGGCAGCCCAGGGAGGGGCCCCCTCCCTCTCGGTTTTCAAATCCCGTTTAAAAGCCCACTACTATTCTGTAGCTTTCAACACCAGATGATCTGTGTTTTGAACCTGTATGCTTCACACAGGTTAGTCATCATATGTATTATCTGCCACATTTTTATGTCTATATTCTGATTTAACTTCATTTTGTATGTTGCTTTGTGTGTTGCCTGTTTTTTCTGTTTGTACAGTGCTTTGGTTGGCCTTGACGCTGTTTTAAGTGCTCTATAAATAAAATGGTATGGTATGGTTTTAATCTGGCCTCCAGCTCTAATGTTAAAAAACTTGTTGTTGTTTTTGACCAGGACATGTATTTTATCCCCCACATTAAAAACGTTACTAGAACCGCCTTCTTCTATCTTCTTTGTCAAACTTTAGGCCAATCTCCAAATTACCTTTTTTATCCAAAATTTTGGAAAAAAATGTTTACATGCAGCTGAAGGCATTTTTGGATGAATTTAAAATTTTGGAGGTCTTCCAGTCTGGTTTTAAAATGTACCACAGCACTGAATCTGCTCTTTTTTAAGGGTTTTTAATGGCATATTTTTAGCACTGGTTTCTGGAAACTGTGTGTGCTTTTAGATTTAACAGCTGCTTTTGACACAGTTGACCATGACATTCTCATCTCCAGACTGGAGCAGTGGGTGGGCATCACTGGCTCAGCTCTGCAGTGGTTTAGGTCCTACCTTTCTGATAGAAGTTTCAGTGTGATGATGGATAATTTTACCTCTGCTTCTGCTGCCCTCCCCTGGGGGGTACCCCAGGGCTTTATGATTGGTCCTCTCCTGTTTTCTCTTTACCTTCTGCCACTGGGTTAAATTTTCAGAAAGCATGGTGTGCAGTTTCATTTATATGCAGATGGCTGTCAAGTCTATTTTCCTTTGAAACAAAATGGCTCCACTCAGTCTCTCCTGGACTGTCTTGACAACATTAGAGGATGGATGGCACTTAATTTCCTCTATTTTAATGAAAAGAAGACTGAGGTTATGGCCTTTAAATCCTCTGGCCCTAGCAGTTTCTCCACCTTGGATTTTTCCTCTTTGGCCCCATATGAAAAATCCATTGTGACAAATTTAGGAGTGAAAATGGACCCCTGCATGAAACTTGACTGCCATGTCAACAATGTGGTTAAGTCCTCTTTTTTTCAGCTGAGGCGCCTGTCAAAAATCAAGCCCCTCCTTTCTAGACACCACAGTAATCCACGCTTTTATTACTTCACGCCTGGATTATTGTAACTCTCTGTTGATAGGAGTTAGCCAGGCCTCACTCTCACGGTTATAGCTGGTACAAAATGTTGCTGCACGATTTTTGACTGGTACAGGCAGGCGTGAACATACCACTCCAGTTCTGATGTGCCTTCACTGGCTTCCTGTGCAGTTTCAAATTCATTTTAAAGTTCTATTGTTTGTTTTTAAGTCTTTGAACGGTCTTAGTCCATCTTATTTGTCTGAACTGCTTCACATTTACATACCATCACGTGCTCTTAGTTCCTCTGACCAGATGCTTTTAGCAGTCCCGAAAACATTTTATAAATCTAGAGGAGACAGAGCCTTTTCAGCTCTGGCTCCTAAACTGTGGAATGAGCTGCCGCTGGAGGTCAGGCAGGCCCGTCACTTTCTGTTTTTAAAACTCGTTTAAAAACACTTTTTTTTTCATTGGCTTTTAACCTAGAGTGAGCCAGCATCTGTGTCTTAATGTTGTATTCTTTTACTTATGATGTCCTGATTATTATTTTTTTTAATGTATATTTAGATGTTTTTATTGTTTTACTGTTTTTTGTTTGTTTTTAATTTTGTACAGCACTTCGGACAGCTGCTTGTTGTATTTTAAGTACTTTAGAAATAAATTGGTATGGTTTGGTATGGTATGGTATGGTATGGTATGAATAACATGTCTCTCTTGAAAATGAGTCCTCATGACTCAGTGAGCCTAACATATAAATACAGATTGAATGAATGATTATTGTTGTTTTTTTTGTTTGTTTTTTTGCTGTTTCTTTTAGATAACAGTGTCACAGTTGTTAGTGAAGCAGTAAAAGTTTAAACTTTTTTTTATTTTTATCTAGTTATAAATAACATCAGCTATTATTTCGTATGTTAAAAGGGCAATATAAATGAATAATCTCTAATGGAATGGAATTGTTGACAGCATTGTTAGTTCATTGAAACCACAAACGCTATAAGCACCATTCATGATGGAAAGTGTGGCTTTAATCATCACTGATGAGATGGAGTGGTGATTCAACATAAACGATAGACACATAAAATCCATTTAAAATCGAAATCCTTGAACTCTTTCCAGCTATCCTTTAAATCTTGTTGACAGTTGAGTTAGAGCATCCTTTGTAATCACATCTGCTATGTAAATGGAATTTTATGCACAATGCTTGTGCCAGCTTTGCTTAATTTAATTTTCAAAAGCCACTGATTTAAACTACTGGGCCAGTTTCTCTGGCAATGTCTCATTATTGCTGCACGTGAAAAATTGGCACAGCTGCATCAGCATGGTGACTCATCCACTGTCCTTGAACTTCATCATTGTTTTCTGAAGACTAATGGGGAGATCCGATACGGCAAGTTTAATGTCGAGGCGATACAAGCGAGTCAGCACAGTGTGAACTGAGCACGTTTTGTTTTAGTGTCCACATGTATCATTTGTCTCACCGACAGCAACACTACCAAACACAGCATCCTTGGCTGCATAGGCCTAAATTATTGTATTTTGCTTTATTTTTTTCCAGGGATGGAAGACAGAGGTATTGGATTTTTCACAGCAACAATGTGTCACCTGCAATCTGAGCTCCATCTGACTTCTGGGTTTGAGTCATCACTTGGAATAAGACTGTGAAGTAATATTTCTGCTACATTCATGACACAGCTTACTGTATGTACTGTCCAAAGATACAATCTATGATTGCACAACTCCAAAATAGTGTAAACATAGCAAGTGCTGGCAAGTCGAACGAGCTGAAAGGAACAAAACTAAATATGTCTGATAGGTTTAGGAAACCTCATTTTGCACAGTAAATTTGGGATGTGTTCATCACTTTACTTTAGGTTTTTGTTCCAATATTTTGGCTTCTAAAAGCTATACTGTATTTGTTGACGGCTGGAGTTCCAGTGCACTGAACAACATGCATCTTCAATAATATGTACAGTGATCAGACAAAAACAATGTATTTTAAAACTACAATGAGTGTCTTATAAGACTAGATATTTCACAAACTGTAAATAAATAAATAAATAAAATAAACAAATATTCCACAAGTCCACTAGTATGACCATGATTTATGTTTACAGCATTGCAGTCATGCAGAAAGCTTCGGCTTGATGCTTTCTTGAAGCCTATAGAGAAAGACAAAATCTCATACTTTGATTTAACAGCTGTCGTATGTGTATTTCAGCTAATCAAGCAAGTTCTGTATGATAAAATCTGAATACACAGACACCTTTTCGAAAACTGTTTTCAGAATAAAGATTTATTGTCATAACAATAGTATAGAGGAACACGAGGAACGTTCACAAAAATGAAACTTTTTGTAGCAAAAACACATCACTGGTGTTGCAGCAAAAGGATAAGGAATGCAAGGAATCACAGTAGGAAGCTAGACAAAATGTATTTATATATCTATATATCTATCTATCTATCTATCTATTTCTGTATGATAAAATCTGAATACACAGACACCTTTTCGAAA
>NC_056511.1:34518546-34522719 GCF_014905685.2 Nematolebias whitei
GTCGCCACAGCAAGTCATCCTCCTCCATCTCTCTCTGTCCTCTGCATCCTCTGTCCTCACTCCCAACTACCTTCATGTCCTCTAACTACATCCATATATCTCCTTTTTGTCCTTCCTCTGTCTTTTCTTTGGTAGCTGCATTTTTAACATCCGCGGTTCAAGTTTCTTTATTGTCATTCGCATCACATGTGGTACATGAGGTGGAGCGAAATTGTGTACTCAAGGTCCCAATTACA
This sequence comes from Nematolebias whitei, assembly GCF_014905685.2. Classification (NCBI taxonomy): domain Eukaryota; kingdom Metazoa; phylum Chordata; class Actinopteri; order Cyprinodontiformes; family Rivulidae; genus Nematolebias; species Nematolebias whitei. The sequence continues at coordinate 34,518,783 of NC_056511.1, forward strand.
CCCCAAAATAGCAAAAATATAAATAAAAAAGAAACAGTATACACAAATTTAACATATACGCTAAACAATAATAATGTAAAATATTATGGTGTATTGAACTTCCTTTCTTTGTCGTCCTTCTATCTATACACCCACTGTCCCTTCTTTGTGTGTGTTCATCTCTGTCTGAACTCTAAATTTTTCTCCTATTCAGTCAATATGTGCTGTAACTTTTTAATATGTATTAAATGGTTTAATAGATGATAATGAAAAAAGTATATATTTAAAGGAAACATTGTATTGTTGATGAATTCAGGGATTAAAGTGCAATTCTACTCTGGAGCACGTTATGAGTTTTAGGCATTTTCATCACTGTGATCTAGCTCGGCTCAAAGAGACTCTTTCATGATACAAAACGTTGTCCTTCAGCTCAACTTAGGCAGCAAATATATTTGTGAGGGAGGTCATCTTCCAATCATAGCAATGGGTGCCCAATCTTAAGCACTTGTAGTGTGTCGGAGTGTTTTTTGAGAAAGACACTGAACCCTCCCCTGCACCGATATGCTTGTCAGTGTATGAGTGAGAATGCAAAAAGGTGTTGAATAGATTGAAATGAAATTAAAGTATTTAACAAAAGAGAACTTTATGAATGTATGTGACCTAGGTGAAAGAAATACATCATAAAAAACTAGATTCAGAAGCTGGATTCTGTTTTTAAAAAAGTGCTTAATAAGTGGTGAGCAATAGCAACCGAATACACACGCACTTTATTTTTATATATTTCTAAAAATCTAAATAAAAAATGGTGGTTTGTGTATGTTCAGGTCTAAGTTTGTAGTTTGGAAATACTCACAAAAGTGGCAACGCTTCTGGATGCAAATTAATTTTAACAGCAATAGACAACATTTTAGTTATCACATAAAAAGCTGTATTTGAGCATGTGTAGATGAACATATTCTGTGATATATTCATAAATTAAACGGATTCTTTCATTTTTCTGGACTGAATAATGTCGTGCATTGAATTTAATTAAATGTGGACGGAAACGTGTTTATCTTTGACTCACCAACAACAGTGGGTCATTTATTTAAAAACGATTTAAACACATCACACATTTACATTAATTTGGCAAATTGAAAAATAACAACATGGCTAATTTAGCAAGCTGTACAATTAGAAACCATACGGCGATGGTTGAAAACCTTGCTTCACAACAGACATTTCTAAAAATATCTGGAATGATTTCTAGCAGATAGAAGAGTTTAAAGATGGAAATTGAAGTTTAAGTTGAGAGAAAGGATGGATGAGGGAAATGTGTGTGTCGGCATCAGAACGGCACTCTCCGGTGAGTTCCCAGCTTCTTCCCCGGTACACTTAGGTGGTATAAATCAACTCTTTACCTGGAGGAGATGTCTCCACTGGTACGAAGTTCCATTTAACGCACCCTTTCAGCGTCTCCGTAGGAACAGCTGTGAATCGTCCGAAGTAGTGACCGTACTTGTTCGACACAAGTTCACCTCTTGGTGGACTCACATGAGTGGAGTCCGTCAGAAGTTCCACTCAGAGGTGGAAGATGTCATAATCCCCACAAGACTCGGAAGAACTGCGGATCATGTCGGGATTTTCCTGTTTTCTCTAGCACTTCTCGGTTCGGTTCTGCTCCCAGAACTGAACTTCTCTCCCACCGCACTCGACTGGAGCTGGCGCTTGAAGCTGGAACCTGAAGCGACTGGTTTGAACTAGGAAGTACCGACATTTAAAGAGTTCTATTTCCGGTTCATTTGGGAGGTTCCTGATTGGTCAATTCGACCAGACAGGGGTGTGTTTTTGTGACGTAAGAGGTCACTAGAAGTCAGAAAAACAGAAAATGTTTTGGAACAGATTGAAAATGTTTTTCAGACAGACGAGAGAAATATTTAGGCGAGTTAGGGGAAAACAGGTGCCAGCCTCTTATTTACGTCTGAGAGGATATAAAAACATGACAGTTTGTTCCAACAACTTGTTTTCTTGCCTCCAACCTTGGACCAACTTACACTTGCTCATTCAAAGACAGAAAATCAGAAAATGCATAATTACTCTGTAACAGACCTTAACGTGATTTCTACTTTGAATGAGGATTAAAAATCACTAATACTGTTTCACAGTTGATTAAAAATGATTAGTTCACTTCAACATTTAAAAATGGTTTGAACTAAACACAATTTGATTATCAAAACATTTGTAAAATAGTAATGATAATAGAAAAAGAGAGTGTTCTTTCAATTGATCAGTGCAGGACACTTAGAAAGTCTCTGGATGAACTTAATCTTGTGTTTCTGGACTCAAATCAATGAAATACAGTTCTTGTTCCAGGCAGGCCCTCAAGGCCAGGACTTTGACCTGAGGCTTAGTTCACTACACATGTCTAGATCACCATGGCAACAGATGTTGAACTCATCACTTGTTTCAGAGCAAGTGATGAGTTTAGCAGGACAATTTATCCATATTTCACCTTTTTTTTTTTTTTTTCCCTTTTTGCAGGTAGTCTCATTAAGCTACGAGAACTCATTTTCAAGAGAGACCTGTTTAGGGAGCAGATGGGGGATTAAGGGTCTTGCTCATTGGTCCAAGGTGGGGCGAATGAGGGTGGGGGTTAGTGTGGGTGCTTCACCTACCCCACCCACAATTTTGATATTGTCGGGGCCGGGGCGTGAACCGGCGATCTTCGGATCACAGGCCCACCTCTCTAACCTCTGCGCCACCACTCCCCACAACTTAATATCTTTTGTCTGTACTTACAGACAGTCTGTGATTTCATCTTCATGCTGTGAATGTGCAATAGCATGGAGCTTTATACATGAAGTGCAAGGGACAAAAATAAGAAATTAGATAAATGACCAACAGTTTATTTTTAAGTTTACTAACTAACTTGTATACCTTTTTTAATCATGTTTCCTTCAAGGGAATTTTATAGTAACTATTGAAAACAAATAAATTAATTAATTAATAAAAACAAACAATGACAAAATAAAATTTAAAAAAAATAAATAAAAATTAAAATTAAAATTAAAAAAAAATATATATATATATATATATATATATATATATATGTGTGTGTGTGTGTGTATGTGTGTGTGTTTGTGTGTGTGTGTGTGTGTGCAGTTAAAAATGTAGCTGCCAGTCATGGTAACATCCTTGGGGGCAGAAGTGCAGAAGCAACATTGGCAAGGTCCTTCTGGATCACTTCACCTCCATCTTATCAAGCAGAGCAAGGCCTAAAATGCTGAAAACTTCCATCTACAAGTCTTTTTATTCTCTTGGTCACTATCCAATGTATTTAAGGTCATGATGGAGATGAACAGACAATCCTAACAGAATTATACAAACTAAAAAAAAACAGCTTCAATTCATTGCTCATCTCACACAATATAACTTATTTTCCCCTTGAATTAAAGGAACATGACAATATATAAATAAATATAGCAATTATGGTTCTTTTTGGAACCTGAATAAAGTAGTTTTCAAGTAAAGGACAACAAACCTAAAAAAATGAAATGATATATGGAGCTTACAGGTTATTTTAACAGTTATTAATATTATTAATTATTATGCAAACAGACAATCACTTCAACACTACTCTGTCTTCATCTACATTTCTTTGTTCTTTCAAAGTACAAAAATGAAAGAATTTATCCTGCCAGATATGCAAATTTTTGCTGCAAAACATCTTCAAAATCCCATCAGATCTTTGACTAAAAAGGAGAGCACAACAGGTGTCCAAGACCAATTTAGAGTGGAGAGGATTAGGTGCGCCATGTGCTATTTTTTTCTGACAAATAGAAAAGGGTGGTGATACCACAATACACAAGCCTATGGCAATAGAAAAAAAAAAAAGAGATACAAGTACATTGTTCATATTTGTCATCAGGTTTTGGTTGGGCTTCTTCCAAGTTAGAATCATTGAGTTTATTATTCACAT
>NC_056511.1:34522819-34526505 GCF_014905685.2 Nematolebias whitei
AAAGGTGCCTTTTTTGGCACAACACCAACATACCAGAAATAATAATTAATATAATATATAGTTTTTTTTTTTTTCAGACAACAACACAAGCACAACTGAATTTTATCTTGTGGTTTTCTGTTAATATTCAACCAAACTGCTGTTTGCTTTAGAAACCCCAGTCAATGAGAGTAGAAAGCAGAAAACAAAGAATGTGTCTGTGTGCATGCATGTATATCAGTGTGTGCGTCCGAGCATGAGTGTATTGTGTTCATGGCAAGAAATCAGCTCACTTTAGCACATAATGGAAATGTGAATAGCCCAGAGCTCTTTTCTCCCACCCAGGGAGAGATCTGGCTGGGAGCTGGCTGCATCCTTCCAAACCCAAACAGTGAAAGAGAGTTAGTTAGGTTAAAATCCTGCCCCCACCACCTCTGTTTTGCTCCTCCCTGGAGCGGTTCACAGCTTTGCCCATACATTACTCAAGCAGGTCATCCAAACAGGTCTCGCCAAGAGTCTGAAAAACATATTTACACACATACGAGCACACGCGCTGAGCATACACACACACTCATGCATTTGCAGGTTCAGTCAAAAGGTGAAGCCGCACATATTATGACAGATGACATCTTCCATGGATTCTGTAGCAAAACTGTCCCAAAATGTTACACTTAATTTAACATGAACCCTACCTTTTTCAGATGCAACATTTACACATTCTCACATTTTCATACAGCCCACGAAAGGTTACCGACCTTGACACATCCTGCATAATCATTTTTCTTTCACGCAACACTGAGATCTTTTTGATCGTGACATAATCTTTTTTTTTGTTGTTGGCTCAGGGAACATGATGAAAATTCTGACTTACGTGCTACTTCTAGAGATGCATTTCGGCTCATGGCCTCGCCCAGATAATTTCGGGCAACACACACATAGTTGCCGTCATCTGGCTTGCTTCGTCGCCCATGGACGATGCGCAGAAAGAAGAGGGACCCGCTGGGGAGCAGCATTCGGTGGGAGCGAGGATTCTCCCGATCGGTCTCGACACGCTCCCCATCTTTATACCATTCCACTGTGGGGGCCGGACGGCCTTCGGCTTTACAGTTAAGGGTGGCTGGTTCCCCTTTGGACACAATTAGGTCAGAAGGGTGTTCAACAATGCGAGGAGGGGAATCTTCCTGGCGAAGACGGGACCCTAAAAGAAAATGAGAATAAGGCAACTTGGTGAAAAACAAACATTAAAAAGATTTAAAACCAGTCTTAATGAATTTCATGTTACAGCCAAGATACAAGGATTATTTTATTTATGTGGATGACATTGCTTATTTCCTGAAAGGAAAGAGCAAATAAAACCAAAAGTAAAGTCTAAAACCAAAGTGTAGATAATTCTAAATGAAACTGAAGACTAACTTGAGTAGAGAGTAGACAGAAACTGTCCAGATGACCTGACTGAAAATTGTTGATTTTTTTTTTACCTGGATTATTGAGCATGAACTTTGATGACGAACTTGAGTATTTCACCTGACAACTGTTCAAACAGTTTTATAACTTAGGCTAAGCATTATGCCACGTCTGTCTACTTGAACAGGTCATGGCCTAAGCTGGGTCCTGTATAAAGTTTATCTCAGTGGGCTGAGACAGTTGGCAACACGTCTGAAACTAAAAATTACAAGACAATATGCACATTTTTGTTTGGAATCCCACTGAATTGGTAGTTATGGGACACATGCATGTATGTTATTGGAAATCAATTGCATCTTTTGTATAACATTCATGTGAATGACATGCAAGTACAATATTTTTTCTCACACCTTAGTCATAAAGTGTCCTAAATATGTGACAATTTAGTGAAAAAGTTTCCGTATAATTTTTAAGCTTGATAAGAATGTATTATATTGTTTTTTTTGTTTCCAGTCAGTCATAACTTGGTTTCATCAGTCAACAAATCCACCACCACATGACTTTCGCTTTCTGACTAATAGAAACCAAACTGGGACATGTTCAATACATGTATGATGCCAGTGATGAACTTATTAAAATTTTGAGAGATAACTTGTTTCACACACACTTAAAAATGTTTAAAATACCTGCAGCAAGAGTAAAACACTGTGTCTCACGCAATACCATTGAGAACCTTCGCAAATATGTTGAGACTTTTTGGAAATACTCTCACAAACGCCGTTCAGAATTTATTGTCAACACACACAGTCCTGTGAACTAAAGACTTAGACTACATTTTGGTGGAAAACAGGAATTGTTTTTTTTTTTTTTTTTTTTTTTTTTACTACATGTTGCTGTGTGGCATTTTACTACGCTAATGTGCAAATTAAGACATATTACATTTTGTTTGACTTTTATATGACATGATCAGTAGTAGAAGAAATGTGTTACATCAGTCCAGCTGAAGGGATACTATCACTAGTAAACTATTTGAGCAGTTTTGTGTCTTTGTTAACATCAAGGATGACCTGACAACATTTAAGGTCGGTGTAGTTAACCAAAATAGGGATCTGGTACAAATTATTGGCTTTCTGAGATGATTCCTCTCACTCCAACTACCCCCATGTCATCTATATATCCTCATTGTCTTTTATCAGGCATGTGCACTTCTAACATCCTTTTATCAATATATTACCAGAACACATTTAGTGTGTTGTACTCCCCTCCGGTGGTGGGCCCCCCTGCCGCCGGTGCATTGGCGGCTCTCAGCATCTGGGGCTGGGTGGTGGGGTGTGTGCGGGCATGCCCTGGTGGCTGCCTGCCGGGGCCTGGGTGCCCTGGCTCTGTCGGGCCTCTGTTGGGGGGTGGTATGACCTCGGTACTCGGGGCTCGGTGTCCATGGCCGTATCCACTCTGGAGGGGCAGGTTGCCGGTGGGGCCTGTGGACTCGTCGCTGCTACCTCCTGGGGTTTCTGCATTGTGGTGGCTGGGTATCACCCGGGGCTTCCCTTTGCTTCTCTCTCTGGGGGGTGCGGGTGTCCCTGTTGGGGGACTCCCGGAGTTCTGGGCTTGGGGGCCGCTGTGTGTCTGTGGTTCCGGTCTTCCATGTGTTACCATCATGTCCTGTGGCGACGGGTCTGTGGGTCGCCACATCCACTATTGAACATTTTTATGGAGAAACCTTATAGTGATAAGCATGCTCACACAGGTGTTTAGATTCAGGTGTTTACCAGAAACACACTCAGTTGGGTTGTGGTGGCCACTAAATATATATTGTATTACCATGTACTGCATAAAATACTTTCTAATGATGTTACAAGTATCCTTATATATGTTGTTTGTTGTTGTGGTTTCTCGGTTTTGTCTTGTCTTTTTTTTTTCTTTCCACAGGTCTAGAGGCAGACTTCAATGGAGTTGATTTGTGTTCTCTTTATCCCTCTCTCTCTCCTCTATTCCTATCTCCTTTACATTTTAACCATTCTCTCACTTTTCTGCTTTGTTATTTTCTTTGTTTTTCATCCCCATGTCCATTACACCTGAAACAAGCCAAAAGCAAATTCTAATAAAATTACATTTTTATATCAAGTGGAGCATTAAGGCCAGCCATAATGCTTTGTTAGTGAAAGTTAATCTGTTGGGCATCACTTTGACACTCAGACAATAATTAGTGTCACAATGCCGGACAGGACAAGGGAAAAAAAAAAAAAAAAAAAAGTGGTAGTAGCAGCAGTATGGCATACTGTTTTATCATGTTTTATCAATGG
>NC_056511.1:34526605-34530077 GCF_014905685.2 Nematolebias whitei
TATATATATATATATATATATATATATATATTACCAGAAAATAAATAAATTCAAGCTTTGCAGAGAGTGATGAAGGCTGCACAAAAGTCTGTTAGCGTCAGCCTCCCCACCATCACAGACATCTCTAGACACAGGAAGAGGACCACCTACATCATGAAGGACCCTACTCACCCAGCACACACACTTTTTGCCCCACTTCCTTCAGGCAGGAGGTCGAGGCGCAAGAAGTGTAGAACCATTAGACTGAGGAGCAGCTTCAACCCTGAGGATCTTAGATCCATGAATTTCTAACCAGGATAATCACTGTGAAAAATCACATGTTGCTGCTTATCTGTTTCATGTTGCTGTGTTCATTGGTACTCATCTGCTCACACATACTCATATTCGTGCTGCTGTTTGACATATTGTTTTTATACTACTAGTGCTTAGTTTATTTTTAGTTAACATTTTTCTTAGTTCATATCTTAGATCTTATTAGGCGGCAGCTGTGGCTGAGTGGTTAGAGCAGTCGTCCTCCAATGCGAGAGTTGGAGGTTCGAATTCCCCAGCAGTCATATGCTGACGTGTCCCTGGGCAAGACACTGAATGCCTCGTAGCCTCTGATGTGTGTCCCATCAGTTTATGAATGTGATCTAAAGCACTGATTAGTCTCATTAGAATGATTTGTTCAATTAGTTTTGTAGAGATCTAGTAGAATGCTGTATGAATGGGTAAATGAGGACACAGATTGTAGTGTAAAGCACTTTGAGTATTTTGAAATAAGATAGAAAGGTGCTATATAAGTACAGTCCATTTACCATTATTGTTTTTCGTTTACATTTTATACTTTTGTTGGATGTAATTTGTGCAGCACGGTGGCGCAGCTGGTAGAGCTGTTGCCTCTCAGCGAGTAGGTCCCTGGTTCAAACCCCGGTCCAGGGGCCTTTCTGGGTGGAGTTTGCATGTTCTCTCCATGCATGCATCGGTTTTCTCTGGGTACTCCTCCCACAGACCAAAAACATGCATGTTAGGCTGATTTGTAACTCTAAAATTGTCACTAGGTGTGAGTGTGAGTGAATGGTTGTTTGTCTCATTTGTCTCTATGTGGCCCTGTGATGGACTTGCGACCCATCCAGGGTGTACCACGCCCCTCGCACAGTGATTGCTGGACATGGGCACCGGTGACCCCCGTGACCCAAAATGGAAGAAGAGGGGAAAGATAAAGGATGGATGGATGGATGTAACTGGGACCCTGTGTACACAATTTAGTTCCACCACATGTACCACATGTGGTGCGAATGACAAATAAAGAACACTGAATCCTTGAATCCTTGATTTCAATATACCCACTGTCCCTCCTCTGGACATGTCCAAACCATCTCAGTCTGGTCTCTCTAACTTTATCTCCCATTTATTCAACCTATGCTGATGATCTCATTCCTAATCTTATCCATCCTTGTCACTCCTAAGCAGAACATCAACATCTTCATTTCCACCACTTCCAGTCCTTTCTTCGTTTTTAGTCAATGCCACAGTCTCCAGACCATACAACACAGCTGTTCTCACCACTGTCTTGTAACGTTTTCCATTTACCTTTTTTGTCACTTTATTATCACAAATGACTCCTGAAACTGTTCTCCATCCACTCCATCCTGCCTGGACTCTCTTTTTTCACCTCTTTACCACACTCCCCATTTTCCTGGACAGTGGACCCCAAGTACTTGAAGTCCTGTACCTTTGTGACCTCTTCTCCTTGTAGCCTCACTGTTCCACCAGCCTCCCTCTCATTCACACACATGTACTCTGTCTTACTACGGCTGACTTTCATTCATCTTCTTTCAAGTGCATACCTCCATTTTTCCAAGTTCTCTTCCATCTGTTTCCTGCTCTCACCACAGATCACAATGTCATCTGCAAGTATCATGGTCCACGGGGATTCCTGCCTGACCTCATCTGTTAGTTGGTCCTTCACCAGAGCAAACAAGAAGGGGCTCAGATCCAATCAAGAATCGTCTCTGAGCCCCTGTTGCAATCCAACCTCCACCTTGAAGCTATCTGTCACTCCTACAGCACATCTCACCACTGTCCTGCTGTCCTCATACATGTCCTGTACCAGTCTAACATACATATTTGCCACTCCAGAGTTCCTCATGCAATACTACACCTCCTCCCTCAGCACCCTGTCATATGTTTTTTCTAAATTCACAGCGATACGATGAAGTTATTTTAAACCCTTGCTGTACTGGTTTTCTGAGACTAATAAACCTTTAAATTCAAGTTAATGTGAATTTGTAATCATTTTGGTTGTATAGCATATTAAAACTAAAATGGACTGTATGATAACTGATTTTAATCTGACTCTGTAACTTTATTTGAATATGACCTGTTTGAGGTTTTGTATCCTGAAATCACAAATGTTTTAGAATTGGTGCAACATAAACAAATCAAATAGAACCAAAATTAAGTAAACCTATCAGTTAGGCTCCTTATACCTTTAGCAAAGTAAAATTTTACTTATTCCAGTGCAATTGTGCATAAGTTATATTTAAGTAATGTAAATAATCTAATGTATATTTTAAGTACAAACTAAACCATTTTGGAGAATGCAAATTGGCATGCAAAATAATAATATTATTATTTCATTGTGACAGCACTGTGTATACAACTAAAGTAACACTTTTTGGAGTTTTTTTTTTTTAAATGTAAAAATGAGAATTGACAAAAACAACCCCCCCCCCAAAAAAACATGCTTTATTGTTAGATGTGGCATTTCAGGAGCAGCATTGTTGTAAACTTTGATGGAGGAAGGTTAGTTTAACATCCTTTCATCTGTATTTATAAAAAAAAAAATAACTTTGTAACACTGGCCATCAGCAAATAATGACATTATGTATTTGTTTGCTTGACAGGTGATATTAGTTAGGATCATTGCTGGTGACAAATCAGTTTCCTATTAATTTGTGTTTTCTCATTGGCAAACACCTCATTTGATGCATTTAATGTCAGTCATTTTGCTTTTATTAAATTGTTTTCAACCCAGAAATGGGTGCAATATAACTAAACTGTACTTAATTGCAGTGACTGAAAGGAAACTTGATCTGTGTCCAATTATTCCTGCTCAAATGTGAATGTGTACACTGAAACTTGTATTTGCTTTTACTGAAAGGATTTAACAAGTTCTTACATCTTTATAACTTTGAGTCACCATATTTGATCATGTCAGTGTCTGCTAATGTGTTGATTAAGAGGGAGTATTGGATTTCTCACTTTGTAATGTAATACTTGATAAATGAAGGTTACACATATCAAGAGTTTAAATAACTGCATTATCTTGCAGAATATTTACTTTTCGATGCTACATAATCCTTACTATAGAACTAAGAATTTTGTCTTAATTTGTAAAACCTCAATCCAGTTATCTTGATGCATGCTCAATAATCCAGGTTGAAAAATCCAAAAAAGTTCAATCTGGTCCTCTGGACATTCAAAAAAA
>NC_056511.1:34530177-34539168 GCF_014905685.2 Nematolebias whitei
TGTATGTGTGTGTGTGTTTGTGTGATGAATAAAAAAAAAATCAGGGTCAAAATTATGGTCCTTATGATGTTGTTGTGCCTTTGGGTTATTTATGACCCACATGGTGTCTCTATATGGCTTTATGAAAAAATTCAAGGTCTGGAAAGATAAAAAGACAGATATTAAAAAAAAAAAAAAAACATTAACTTCTTAGCTAGAAACGTTGGAGTTGTATTTGCAATCCTTTTGCCCCAATGTGCTCCACTTCACCTTTTAATTTTCTCCATTAGATACAAGAAGTAGATGATTGATCTGTCAATTAAGTCTGGAGGCCAAGTTTTTTCCATCTTTCTTTGTCATCATGCTCAAGTATACTAAGTTTATTAAAAAAATACATAATTGTGTAGAACACTGTTGTCATTTGAGGCTATGCCCTTGTGTTTCTTTGGACATGAGTCCTTCACAGCAAGGGTGCCTTTTTTTGGCACAACACCAACAGACCATAAAGAACGCTGAATAAAGTATTATAGTATTTTTTACAAATATTATTTACTAATTAAACATGTCTACAAGTTTAATAAATTTAATTTATGTGTAATTTTTGTCTGTTTATGTCATCATATGTGGCCAGTATAGTATTTTATTAATTATAAATATGAGCTTCCATCTATACATATACATGTTTTTTTTTTTTGTTTGTTTTTTTTCCCGTACTTAGAATTAAAATGAATGTTTAAAAGTTTAGCACAGTTTTTATTATTGGCTTTTACAATCAAAATTGTTGGAATTATTCTAAGTTAATCTTAACGTTTTATATTTATGGAACATAAATAAATCATAAATTGGCTGCCCTGATTTTCTAAAAATCAGCATTGGCGTTAGTCATTAGAAAACCCTACTTAAATGACTTAGAATACATATTTTTTGTTTGTTTGTTTGTTTTTTTCTTTACTCTTGATTTATGTTTTCTTCCAAAGAATTTGTCACATGATACAGCACCCTCTTTCACTAACTAAACATTATTCTGGTGCTTGACGATTAACATTATTAACATTTTGTACTAAAAATGTTATAAAAGTGTTTCTGTCCCGTTGAAATCACAACCAACACTGCATTAGATTTTACATACACAGTGAGCATCTTAAACATTGCATCTACATTTGAAGCTTGTGAATAATTCCCTCTCATAAAAGAAGCCAGAGACCCCAAACTGTCGCCACAGTGTCAAGCGTCTTGCTATGGCCGCTTCGTTGATTCCGTTCACTGAATATGTACCGACTTTATGAACACAATGATGGTGTCAGATTTCAATTATAGGGATTTTCTGCTCATCTTTAAGCACCGTAATGCTAATGTGTAATTTACAGCTTTGACTAATTTTATAGCTTTCATACTAAAGGAGAGATATGGCATTTTTAACAACACATGTGAAGGAAAAACAAGATATATTGCTTTAACAATGAAGACTCAAACATGCACTAGCTAAATCTAGATATAAATAATAAAGTTTTAATGTTTGGCCCCGGGCACCTCTAATGTTTTTATGAAATGCTAGAATGATGTGAGCCTTGATGGTTTATTGCAGCATGCAGAATCCCTGAAGCCGTCTCTGAGACCCACTGGTGTGCATTTGACTAAATACATGTGTACAAAACCATCATTCATGGGTGAGGACATTCTTAGAGATCAATGATTGCTCATGAAAGCCACATCTTACTAGCTTTGCAATCTTTAGCTGCTTTATGACCCATGCAGATTCACTACAGGACAATTATGTGTTCTCTTTGTGCACTACAAATGTTACATATTTGCTACAATTTTTAGGTGCATGAGTGTCATGATAGAAAACTGAAAACTGTAGCTCTCCTGTTTTATTGTTACGCAATCCTAACCACTGTTTTGTTATTTCATATGTTTCATCATGTTCAAACAATGCCAATAGGCTATTTTCCTGAATGGCCAGGCCAGTTGCTAGCCTTTGTTTGCAGGATGTTATGTTTTCAGAGAGGGAAGAATCAGATGACTCCCCCAGGGGCTGCAGGTTCTCGTCAGTTTTGCCGCAGCCAAAGTTGTCATGCAAACCTCCGGGTGGGTGCATGTGGGTAGATAAAAGTGCTGTGGGGTTGATCTGCCAATGACTATAGCTCAGATCTGTCTTTTTTTTTTTTTTTTTTCAGGAGTCTACACACAACTGCAATTTTCCTAATGGGCTGTAGCAACGTAGCTTAACCAGTGGTTCAGAAAATGTAGCTAACCAGAGGGGTGCTGCTCCCGCGGGAAACATTTCTGCTGTACAAGCTCATTTTTGGTGGTTTGTCATGCATTTTGTGAGCTTCAGCCTGACTGAAATTTGACGAGGCATTATTCATTTGGTCTGATGCAAAACACTTCAGCTGTCTGAGATGGCAGCAGAGCTTAAAATATGTAAATTATGCAGCTATGCCAAACAAATCTACAGCTGGCAGGTTGACAAAACAAATAACCAACCTCACAACATTTGTCTCTTATTAATTAGCTACAGAGACATGTATTTCTACCCATTTGTTAGTGGAACCCATGACAATGAATCGACTATAACGATAGTAATAGTGAGACTAAAATTAGAATGTCAAGGTTTGCATACTATGCTAACTGGAATTTGAAATAATACACAGAAATGTATGAAACAATTAAAAAAAGTAACAACTAATATTTGCATGTTCTAATTGTCTCATCAGACTAATATATAAGCAACAGTACTGTTTGTTACAGTTTTAAAGACGTGTCATTTTTTTCTTTACCTTTTATGCCTAATCAGGTTTATTTCAGTACAACTATATTATCTCAGGTACAACACAAACATGTTTTTTTCTCTGATCTCAGTCGCTATTTATTCTGTATTCATATATACGGATGACACTTAGTTTATTTTCTAGAATTTTGTATTTGCAAAATTGACCCCAAAAACTTGCATTAATTCAAAATGGTTGTATTACCTTTGTATAAAACATGTTTTTTTCTTTTTTTCTGTTTGAGCATTTTTAGAGAGGCTTCTGAACAGATGCATCTATAAAATAGTCAGAGTTTTTACTTAGTTTATGCACCTTACACATAAATTACAGTTTTAAGTCTTATTGGACATGGTGCAACGTGCTTTGTCAACCTGCATTTAGTGATTTTCTGCCATTCTTTGCAAATCCTGTCAAGCTCAGTCAGGTTGGATGGGTGCTGTTGGTGAACAGCCTTGTTCAGGTCACACCAGAGCTGTTTAATTGTCTGTAAACTGGACTATTGTGCTGCATTCTCTGAGTTATACTCAAGCCTGGTGTGGTAATTGTTATGGGTTGTGGGTCATTGACATATAGGAATGTGAACTTTTGACCCAACCTGAGGTCCTTAGTTCTGTGGAATTGGTTTTCAATAAGGATATATTTGTAGCTGGACCAGTGAGCTATCCCTTAATGCTAAGCAGACTCCTGGTCCCTGATGCAAAAATAACTTAAAGAATGATGCTGCCCATCATATGCTGGTGGGATGGTGTGGAGCAGGTGGAGAGTGGTTTATGGTTTCCTTCAGATATTATGTTTAGAAATTGATGCCAAACAATTAGTCTGACTCTTAGTCAGACCACAAAATCGTGTTCCTCAGTCTGAAAGTATTTTAAGCAGTTTCAGGTGATTTGCACTGAAGAGAGGTTTTCATGTAGCTTCTTGCCATAAATCTCAAAACCCCCGACCCATGGTCAGAAAGGAATGAGCCTTTTGGATGAGAGGTGAGAAATCTTCAAGGAACAAGGAAATATGCCCAGTTGCTTTCTGTCTAAACACATGACAGCCCAGATTTGTTTAAGCCTGCAAGTTTGATTGTCATTCTATTTTGTCCCATTTCTTCTTGGTTGTTTCTCTCACTGAGACCTTCTTCCTCAGCTGCTCAGTCTGACTGGGCGACCAGGTCTCAGAGGAATCCTGATCGGGCTAAACTTCCGTCACTTGAGAATCATGAAAGCTGCTGTTCTCTTGGAAACCTTCACGCACCAAATCATCTGTAGCCCACCCCAGATCTGTGCTTCAACAATCCTGCCTCTGAGCTCTGCAGGCACTTTCTTGGACCTCATGGCTTTTTTGCTCTGATAAGCATTGCCGGATAGAAGACGCTCATCAGAAAAAAAACAGGCCTTTTCGAATCACGTTCAATCAATTTAATTTTCCACAGGTTAATCTCAATCTGTGAGAAGAAACATATCAGCAGCAATCAAGGGAAAATGGGAAGTAATTGAGCTAAATTTCAAGTGTTCTTGTAAAAGGTCTGACTAATTACATAGTTGACGGATTTTTTTAAATGAATAAAAAAAAAAATATATATATATATATATATATAACTGATTTTACGTTGTCATTATGAAGTTCTGATTGAATTTAATGATGATAGCATCAGAATAAAGAATAAAAAAATTGGACAAACTTAAGTGATCTGGACACGTTCTGGTGCAACTGGAAATAACAAAGAAGAAAAACACACACACACACACACACACACACACACACACACACAAAAACAATAATATAAAAACAAAAAACATGATTATTAGGCCAGTGAGAGAAAATGTTTATATTAGTTTGTAAAAAATATCATGTGGCACAAATGTGAAGTATTGTCATCTTTGCTGAAATTCTATTTCCTGACCAGTCTTAGCTGCATATTCAACACGAACGATAACATCAGCTATTTCACGGAGCAACCAGGCCACGTCTGGTTGTTATTCTAAGGTCTCGTATTTGTACCTTGATAAACAGAGCTCATTGTGTTTGCCGTTGTCGTTTCATTCTTATACCCGTGTATCTAATTTTGATAATCAGCCATCACATGCTGTCAGTGCGTACAGTCTTTTCATATCTTAGAGGATGCAAAGTTGGAGGCTACAGCTGCAACCTCAGGGCAAACTGGCTGACTGGCATTAATCATTAGACTGAGTGGCTGTTGATAGAATTAGAGCAGCTTCTTTAAACTATTAGGAGTTGACCAAAAGGAATCAACTGTGACGTGTTGACAGGAGTTGTGGGTGGATGGTCTGCCAATACAAGTGTTCATTAGCACACAACTCGATAAGTGAACCCTGCTGTCTATTCGACTTCCATAAAATGAGATTCATACGTTTAGTCAGCTAGATTATTAACAATTAGTACGGGTTTTGTTAGCACTCTACTATACAATACTGAAGTTTAGACACATTTTTTTTTTTATGTTTTAGTAAAAGTACATGATTGTTTAATTGTTCCCCAAGGTTATGTATTATATAATCAAAATTGGAATTTCACCAGACATTTTGCTATCAAGCCACTTGAGTGCAGTTTCTAAAAAGTGAAAATTGACTACAAAAATGTTACAAATCTAAGGTAATCCAGCAACAGTTAGTCTGCGCCAGAGCAGTGATTCTCAAAAGCCTGAAGGAGACTGGATTAGTTTAAGATGAATTCTAACATACTGAATCAGCATCCTCAATAAATAATCAAATAAATAAATGAATACTATTTTTTTCTAATTGTATTACAAGTCATTTTAGTTTAGACTAGAACTTAGCTTTATCTTATTTATTAGCTCATCAAAGTGGTGGCGCAGAGGTTAGAGAAGGTGGGTCTGTGATCGGAAGATCGCCGGTTCAAGCCCCAGTACAGACAACATCAAAAATGTAGGTGAAGCACCCACACCTGCCCCCACCCTCATTCGCCCCACTCTGGGCCCCTGAGCAAGGCCCCCACTATCTGCTCCCTAACAGGTCTGTCTTGAAAATGAGTCATAGTGGCTCAATGAGACTACCTGGCTAAATAAAGGGTAAATGAAAAAAAAATAATAATAATAATGTCTCATCAAGAGAGTTGACTCAGTTCTGGGACTGGAACTGCAGTGTCTGAGCAGAGGCTGCTGAGGAAACTGCTCCAAATCCTGAACAACACGTCACACCCCATGCATGACACCCTGGACTCTTACTGCAGCACCTTCAGTCGTAGACTGAGACCCCCGAGGTGCTCCACAGAACACTCACGGCTGGTGAAGACTTGATCAGACTTTACCTGTGAAGACACATTCAAGGCTGCGGTAGCTCAGTGGTCAGTAATGCAGTCACGCAATCCTGAGGTGGCGAGCTCAAACCCAGGTTGAGTCAGGAAGGACATCCAGAGTAAAACAAAATTGCCAAATCTTCCATGTGAGTTTACTCTCTGTGGTAACCCCTGAAGAAAGGAGCAGCTGAAAGAAACGTATGTACTTTTATTTGCAAGGACTCATATGCGACATGTTACATGCATAAATACACAAGCATGAAAAAATATCACATAAATGAGCCAGGAACAGTATTATCTGCTGACTTTCATAACATTAGCAGCCCAGCAGAGTTCAGTGGAGTTCAGTGGGTGTCCTGGAAGCCAGAAGCTCATCTCACTCAACAGTCTATAATAATAATAATAATAATAATAATACATTTTATTTGTATAACACTTTTCTAAAAACTCAAAGATGCTTATCTTTGTCTGCACAAATACGGTTCACAGGCCTCAAAAAGACATTGCAAGTAGGCTTTCATTCTGAGATGAGAATGTTTTGGGAGACGAGCTTCTTATTTTCAGAGCAGAAGGGGAAAAAAAATGTTCTCAGTCACAATAATTAACTACAAAAAAATATTCATAACCTTTGACTGAAAATGATCTGACAGTTCCTTTCCACAATATGAAAAATAGTGTTGTAGTAAGCATACATTCAAAAAGTATTCATCCATCCATTATCTTTTACCCACTTCTTCTGTTTTGGGTCACAGGGTTGCCTGTGTCCATGTCCGGCAATCACTGTGCGAGGGTCGGGGTACACCCTGGACGGGTCGCAAGTCCATCACAGGGACACATAGAGACAAACAACCATTCACTCTCTCACTCACACCTAGGGACAATTTAGAGTTACCAATCAGCCTAACATGCATGTTTTTGGTCTGTGTGAGGAAACCGGAGGACCCGGAGAAAACTCACGCATGCACGGAGAGAACATGCAAACTCCACCTAGAAAGGTCCCCGGACCGGGATTTGAACCAGGGACCTGCTCGCTGAGAGGCAGCAGCTCTACCAGTTGTGCCACCTTGCTGCTTCAAAAAACATTCAATCTGACAAATACAATGAATTTGAGATATATGTGCATTTTGCCTCAGCTTCTGTGAGAAGCTTCTTTAGGAAATAAGTCATCAGGAAACAGTGGATGCCAACAACAGTGGAGGCTAGTTGCTCTCCCCAGGCATGAAATGGTCTTATCTCACAAAGTACATCACATGGATGCATCTGTTTACCCACTGTTGTGCTTTAAAAGTAGCATACACCACACTGTTGGTTGATTAATTATTCAAAAGATTTAGACACCAGCTCTGTGTGAGAGTTCTGTTGTTAAACCAGACATAAGGTTGCAGTAAGCACCTAGTTAGCACTGGCGGTGGTAAAAAGAAAATGTGCAACACTTTCAGCTCCACTGAGAGCTATTTTCTTTGCACTTTAAAAAAAAAGTGGCAATTTGCCTCTTTTAAACTGACAGCATCCAATGTTAGTGCCTGAAAGCCCTGTGGAGTTTCATGCAGACTGTTAGGCAGATGTTGTGAATATGCAGACAGGGAGGTTATTTAACTTGTCCAGAAGCCCTTATATTCCCATTTTACTGTTTTACTTCTTACTTATGTTAACAATGTATTGTAAACTGAATAGTCTGATTGACACAAATCTTCCTCATCAACTCATAAGTCCAAGTTTTAGTATACGATCAGTATACTACTAAAGATAACCTATTGTCCAAGAATTTTCTCTACACCTGCAAAGCCAGTTAAGACAGTGCTATTTTAAGAATGAGAAAGACAAGATCCATGGTGTTTGATTTGTTTTTTCTTTATTAAAAATTACTAATTGTTAATAAATTACTAGATAATCTGATTGTCTAATTAACTATCTGGCTTAACTAGCTAACGTAATAATTTACATTAAAAAAAAAGTCAAATCGCCCTCTACCTTTTATAGCAGACTTCCATAACAAGATTACCTTATGTTAGGAAATCATGAACGTATAGTTGTTTTTGGTTAAATCATTAAATATATGTGAAGTGTGGCTCGGGGCTGCATGGTGGCTCGGTTGGTAGAGCTGCTGCCTCTCAATGAGAAGGTTGCCGGATCAAATACCTGCCGGGGTCCTTTCTCGGTGGACTTTGCATGTTCTCTCCGTGCATGCGTGGGTTCTCTCCGGGTACTCCAGTTTCCTCCCACAGACCAAAAACATGCATGTTAGGTTGATTGGTAACTCTAAATTGTCTCTAGGTGTGAGTGAGAAAGTGAATGGTTGTTTGTCTTGTTTGTCTCTATGTGTCCCTGTGATGGACTGGAGACCTGTCCAGGGTGTCCCCAGCCTCTCACACAGTGGCTGCTGGATATGGGCACCAGTAACCACCGTGATCTGAAAAGGAAGAAGCAGGTAAAAGATAATGGATGGATGGATAATGTTTCATTCAACCTAAATGTATACAGATTGGTCTCAATGAGCCTCCGAAGCGCATTTACAAGAGAGATCTGTTTGTGTGTCTCACAGACTACGAAATAATGTTAGATTTGTGTTGAGGATAACTTTCTGCTGTTTTCACATCCAATATTAGATCAAACTATAAATCTGACTAAGTTTCCAACATTTTGCTGTTTGGTAAAGTTGCTGTGGAGGCCATCTTGAATCCAGGTAACTAGAAAAGTTATTGAAGTGTAGATTTGCATTCAATTATTAGAGTCAGATTTTATTTTATCTCTTTAGTTTATAAAATATGTTGCTAACAGACCAATAAGGCTGACACTAGAACAGGGCTTTTCCACTAAACTGCTCAGGAGGGCCACAGTTTCTGAAAGCCAGCAGCTCAGGGGCCAGACATCCAGCAAATAAAGGTATTATGTAAATAAACTGTTTTACAATGATCTGTTACCATTTAAATTTGTTTATTTTATTGCATTGAATCATAAATGCAATAAACAGAAACCA
>NC_056511.1:34539268-34543266 GCF_014905685.2 Nematolebias whitei
GACCGACGAAGCCTCTTGGATGAGGGGCGAAACGTTTCTTTTTAACAAAAAAACGAAGTCCAGATGACATGATTCAACCTTTTTTGTTGTTATATACCTGGATGACTGAGAAAACAAACTTTGTATTAATGATGACAGTTAACCGGTGAATACAGGGAGCAATGATGGGTATGGTAGTTACAGCCAGTTATGAATCTTAATGCACCGTGATAGGCATAGGCGTTGCAATAATTTTTTGTGAAGGGGACAAGTCCCCCCCACATTAAAAAAATGTTCATTTGGACCCCCCCCACACACACTTTTACTATAAAACATTAGTTCAGGCAGCACAGTTTCTCTTTCTTCGTGAACAAATCCAGTCCACTTGATTAATAGGAGAATACTTAAACCCAAAAAATTCCACTCCAGGTTTTCTTGGTTACTTCCAACTCTAAACACAGCAGCCTGTTGCCATGGTCACAATATACGGTGGTCACAGAATATGGTGTAACATCTGCAGTGTACCATCTGCAGTGTTTCACTGTGTCTCCTCCTGCCTCGGCAGAAAACGCGCACAGGTGGAGGAGTTGGAGACACCTCTGTGTTACTCGCTCGCCAGTTTAGCAAACTTTGTGCGAGCAGTTGTTGACCGGGGGTGGGGGGGTTGATCATAAACATATATACATGTTAGAAGGAGAGAAGTGGAGCGCTACGTAGCATCTTAGCTTAGCAGTAAATGTGACGCTGTAAGACGCTGCAGGTGTAAGAGACGCTGCAGGTGTAAGAGACGCTGCAGGTGTAAGAGACGCTGTGCGTTCAGGTGCATTAAAGTTGAAATGCATTTAAAACCCCATACCTTATTGTCCTCAAGCTTCGTGAGAAACATAATTTAGATGAGTAGTTTTGAACACAAGTAAAAAATGTCTAGTGGTGATGATTTTTTATTTCTCTATAAACACAAATAGCGCCGACCTGACACTCTGTATTAAAGTGTATTAAAGTTAAAATTACTTGTAGAATTAAAGGAAATCTAGGTGAAATATTTATCTTTTTTTTTACACTAGTGAACACCTTTTTTTTTTACGCACGCACACATGCACGCACACACACCCCTACACACATCATTGTGCCCCCCCCCCCCCCCACACACACACACACACACATTACAGATGCTTCTGACGCCCTTGGTGATAGGCAGCATCCAGCACCTGCAGGGAGCTTGTAGGAACGTTCATATAGCTAATGTCACCGTAGTCAATGGAGGGAAGAAATGTTGCAGTTACAAGGCGTTTCCTAGCATTCAGAGTTCGATATGATCTATTTCTGAAAAAGAAACCCAGTTTAACTTTCAGCTCCTTTACTAGGTTTTCCACATGAAGCTTAAAAGAAAGATGCGAGTTGACCAAGATACCCAAATATTTGTAGGAATCGACAAACTCAATAGGGACACCATTTGAAGATACAATCAGAGGAAGAACTCCTGGGACTGACATCCTGTTTTAAAAAAAAAGCATCCTTTTGGTTTTATCGGCATTTAGAAGTTCGTGACAGAGCAAGTCTGTCTAAATGATGTCAAAGGTGGATTGCAAAAGCTGGAAAACCTTAGCAACTGTTTTAGCTCGACAATAAACAACTGTGTCATCAGCATATAAATGTAAGGACACATCAGGGATGCTCTGACCTACATTACCTATGTATATTATAAAGAGGGTGGATCCTAAGACTGAGCTTTGTGGTGCACCATTGCTGACTGTTAAATAATGGGAGGAAGTACCATTATGTTGAACACATTGCCTCTGATCTGAGAGATAGTTAGAGAACCAAACAATTGTGTGATCTGATAAACCAATTTCTGAGAGCTTATGACACAAGATTCAATTGAATTCAATTCAATTCAAAAATACTTTATTAATCCCAAAGGGAAATTATTTTTTGTTGTAACTCGTTATCCTCGTTTCATTAAGAGATGTTATAGATACTGATGGCTGTAGGCAGGAAGGATCTCTTGTAAAGGTCCATCCTACAGTGGATCCTAAGAAACTGGCTGCAGATGTCGTCCTATCTGTCCACTCAGACTCGGCTGGCCTCTCGTTTCCCCCAGGCTGTAGGACCACCCAAATGCAGGGCAGAACTCCTCCCAGTGCGATGGCCACTCCTCCTAGCAGTCTACCGAGCTCCTGATCACTGCGGACAGCCAACTTTAGGTGCAGAGGGACGATCCTGTCCTTCCGCTGTCATGAGACATGTTTCCTGCTATCCTGATGCATGCTCAATAATCCAGGTAGAAAAATCTAAAAAAGTTAAATCTGGTCCTCTGGACATTAAAAAAAAACAAACAAAACAAAGCAAATCAACAAAAAAATGTAGAAACGTTTCGTCTCTTATCCGAGAGACTTCCTCAGTCTGAGGAGCTGTATTCAGCTCAGTCTCTTAAATAGTACCGTCTCAGGGTGGATCAACCAGTTTTGCTGCTGACAACCAAAACCAGCTGATCACATGCTCAAGAAGGACCATCAGCATAACAATGGATCATTAGCACACTGATGGTTGTTTACTGTTCACAGAGGGCTGAGTGATACTAGCAATCACAGCATTGTAAGAGGGGGACAGTTGAACCCGGAGGCCTCCACCCCTGTTTAATGATGGACGATTTCTTTTCACAAAGATGGCCTCCTTTACTCCTCTCTCAAACCATCGTTCCTCTCTGTCCAGGATGTGAACATCTTCATCCTTGAAAGAGTGACCGCTGGCCTGGAGATGAGTGTAGACCGCAGAGTCCTGGCCTGATGATGTTGATCTTCTGTGCTGGGCCATCCTTTTGGCCAGTGGCTGTTTTGTTTCCCCGATGTAAGACTGATCACAGCCCTCCTGACACTGAACAGCATACACAACATTGCTCTGTTTGTGCCGGGGGACTGGATCTTTGGGATGAACCAGTCTTTGCCGTAATGTATTTTGGGGTTTAAAAGCCACTGGGACGTTATGCTTAGAAAATAAACGTCTCAGTTTCTCTGATACTCCCTCAACATATGGAATGACCACTGGGTTCCTCCTTTTCACCTGTTGGCTGACTGGAGTCCTGTTTGGGTTTCTTCTCTGCTTTCAGGAAGGCCCAGTTAGGATATCCAAATTGCTCTAGAGCCTGTCTTGTGTGGGATTTCTCCTTCTGCCTGGCTCCTGAGCTAGTGGGGACGCTGTCTGCTCTGTGGTACAGAGTCCTGATGACTCCTAACTTGTGCTCCAAAGGGTGATGGGAGTCAAACTGCAAATACTGGTCTGTATGTGTGGGTTTGCGGTACACCTCAGTTTGCAAATGTCCTCTATCAGAGACTGAGACCTCACAGTCCAAGAAAGCCAACCTGCCATTTTTTACATCTTCTCGTGTGAACTTGATGTATTTATCCACAGAGTTGATGTGGTCAGTAAAATGTTGGACTTCCTGAGATTTGATTTTAAGCCAGGTGTCGTCAACATACCTGAACCAATGACTTGGTGGTGTGCCTGAAAAGGACGTCAAGGCGTCCCTGAGACGGTACTATTTAAGAGACTGAGCTGAATACAGCTCCTCAGACTGAGGAAGTCTCTCGGATGAGAGACGAAACGTTTCTACATTTTTTTGTTGATTTGCTTTGTTTTGTTTTTTTTGAATGTCCAGAGGACCAGATTTAACTTTTTTAGATGTTTCCTGCTAGTTCCAGGATCTCAGTGGTCAGGCTCTCGAGCACAGCCAGCAGGTAGATGAGAATGCTTCCACAGAACATCCTTTCAACTCATTTGAGATTTGTGGCTGTAGTTGAGATATTATTTGAGCTTTTGAGATGTTAATCAGTGGCTGATGGTTGTAGAAAACTGCATTGTTGTCATGGTTATGCATCATAACAAATGCTCAAAACTAAAAGTTTCAGCAAAAATCCTTCCAGCTGCACAGCATCCAATACCAGAGGAAACAATCAACCATCCATCCATCCATCCATCCATTATCTTTACCCGTTTATTCCATTTTGGGTCACGGGGGTCGC
>NC_056511.1:34543366-34560813 GCF_014905685.2 Nematolebias whitei
ATCCATTATCTTTACCCGTTTATTCCATTTTGGGTCACGGGGGTCGCCGGTGCCCATGTCCAGCAATCACTGTGCGAGGGGCGGGGTACACCCTGGACAGGTTGCAAGTCCATCACAGGGCCACATAGAGACAAACGAGACAAACAACCATTCACTCTCTCACTCACACCTAGGGACAATTTAGAGTTACCAATCAGCCTAACATGCATGTTTTTGGTCTGTGGGAGGAAACCAGAGTACCCGGAGAAAACCCACGCATGCACGGAGAGAACATGCAAACTCCAACCAGAAGGCACCTGGACCGGGGTTTGAACCAGGGACCTGTTCGCTGATAGGCAGCAGCTCTACCAGTTGCGCCACCGTGCTGCCCAACAATCATCCAAAAAATGTGATTTACATCCAGAAAAAGAGGAATTAAAGTTTCCAAAAGCAAAATCTAAGAATGAAAGTAACAGAGCTGCTCTAACATGCAGCCACCTTGAGAGGCGCAATTCTATAACCAAAACAATTAAAACAATTCTAGATAATATGATCCACAGTGTCAAAAGCTTTAGACAGGTCCAAGAAAAGTGCAGCGCAATCATCCTTAGCATCCAATGCTTCAACAACGTCATGACAAACATTCAGTGAAGCATTGTGGTATCTGTTGTCCCATAAAGGAAGTTATTTGAGCAAGCCTCATTCATCTTCACCTCTTGTTGTTTACAACCAGTTTGACAAGACTGTCAACAAGGAAGAGGGCCGGCAATGGAGGAGGGGGCGTACCAAAGAGACCATCTTATCACAAGCAGAACTGGTTTGTTCCACTGTGGAGTAAGCTGCTGGGGGAAGAATCAGTTTTGTTGTGTGTTTCCTTGACTGATAAAGCCTTCCGGATCCAAGGCGAAACGTTTCATCACAAAAACAATGAAACTGTCCAGATGACCTGACTGAAAAATCTTGGATTGTATACCTGGATTATTGAGCATGGACTTTGTTGTTCTCGTACATTTAGGTTTATTGTTGTTTTATTGGTTGTTTTATTGGTCATCTTGTATTGTCCACTCCTAGTCTAGAAAAAAAAAAGTATCTCTGATAAACCCTTTTCTTTAGAGAATAGAATTTAGTCCCAGGCTGTGAAGATAAGGAATTGTCACTACTTGCTCACAGGTACTGACAGTCACGTGCCAGTTAGGGACCTAATTGTCAGTGCATGGGTACTAGAAACTCAGAACAAGAGTCAGTAGCAGAATATGGTGTCTGGAAATGGTAAAGAAGATTTAGTAACTTTTAAATGGGCACTTTTTCATTCTAATTAAGTTTTGTTCTACTGCTCAACCCACAAGTGCTTTTACCTGACAAATCTGTCACCATTTGGGGGGAATAAAAATGCTTTGAACGATCTAAAATTCATTTCAGGCTTCCATCTGTTTTCTGCCTCACTCCATCAAAAGCAGCTGCGACAGCACTGACAACAAAACATATTTGTAGAAACAAATACTTTCTTATTTATTGGCAGTGTCCTATTATTTGATACAAAATTTAAATTACCAAATGCACCATTATTGTATTTTTTTATGTTCTGTTTGAACCCGCAAGCTGGTGCAGTTTTAGCAACATCTAACTAGATTAAGAGGTGAGTGCCACATAACTCTCTCATCCATGACTACCCGTCTGAAACACAGAAAGGGGCCATTTCTATGGAAATGCAATGTTTACACGCATGGGAGAAGTCTATTATCTGCCATTTTGAAAATGCTATGTGCACATTGCTTCCTGGGGTTTCCACCTCATATTGCTCTCAGCCTTTTTTTATGATTTACTATTTTTTTCTGCTTGTTCGTGTGCTCAAGCAAAGAAGAAAACATAAATGGTGTTAATGCTTTTGTGCCTGATTGAACACAAACCTTTCCTTTCTCCTACATGTTTTTTTTTTTTTTTTTTTTGCAAAATATATGTCTCTCTAGTCTTCCCAAAAGTGCTTCTTTCAGTTTGTATAGGGCTTTCACCTTGAAAGCATTTCAGTGGACTTGGAAAAATTGGTCTCTCCTCTCTCCACTTTAGAAAGGTGTGTCTGTAGTTCAGCAATGTTTTGTAGAGCGTGACGATACTGAAAAAGTGATGTTTGCATTGTAAAAGAATGATATATAAATGCACTGACAGCACAACTGACTGCTTAGCAATGGCTGGACAGGAAATTTTGTGATGTTACATTTTGATGTGTAGGTTCAGACAAAAGAGGAAAATAAAAATAAAGTAGACTCACTTCCGAGGTGTAGAATAATAGGTGCCATGGCAGTCCCCAAAAATAACAGGACAAAACATCAAGTCAAATCCACAGGAGATATGGAAGATTTTTTTCCTATTGGGACTTTGTTATTGTGCCCATTATAAGTGGGGTCTGAAGATGACCTTAGAATAAATGTCACACATTTTTTTTTTTTTTTCAGAGTTAAGATAAAGCAATGTTAGAGTTATCTTACTTTATCAGGCTGAGACCCCCAGTCTTGTCTGCACAGAGTCTGACTAGTTTCTGGCCCAGTTTTGTACAGATGAGATGGGCCCAGCTGCACAGAGTGAGATTCCCAGGGTCAACACCCGATAAGGGGTAATTTTTTTTATTTTTTTTTATTTTGCTGGTTTCCACCACATAGATAGATTGAACTTTACACTAGGGCATTAACAGAGTACTCAAGTAATCTACACATCAATTGCTAGGACATCTATCGATGTTAAAAATGTAACATCGGGTATTCCTAGTGACGTCATATTATGTGACCACCGTATGACCGTAGAGGGGCGGTGTTGCACTGTTGCAGGTCACAGAGTATGGTGTAACACCCGGTCCAATCCACAGAACCAGAACCAGTTTCGGTTTAAGTTTCATTATTGACGTGCTGCATGTTTCTTCACGTTTGCAGTTTAATAATAATAACTAATAGTTTAGTTTTCCCTGTGACATTTGCAGTATGATAAATGGTAGGAGCATAATATACGCTCCCAATGTTTTGTTGGTCTTTTTTATTTTGTTTGTAAATAATTACCTTTTTTTGCGGTTTTAGTAATTTATTTATTTTTGTATCTTGAGATCTATGACGTCATCAAATACTCGAGTTCTACTCGGGTTTTATTATGTTAATGTCGAGTTTAAAAATTATATACTCGTTCAACCCCTACTTAACACCCATTTTCATAATCAGAAACATATAAGGCCAATGAAGTCATGCATAGTCACTCCACTGATACACTCTGATAGGCTGTGCTCCCGGAAGAAGGCGGAGCCTAGGGCCAAGAAAACGGATGGAGGGTTGAGCCATGTCAGCTCTTCCTGTCCGTGAGCTCCTTGCATGTCGAGTCAGAGACATTCAGCGCTGAACATGGAACATTCTCCTGCCTAATGAACATTAAATCGGTAAACGTAAATTATATATCTTGCTTTATTTGCATTAGAGTGAGTATCCTCTCCATCTGGGAATAAAAGAGCCAGACTCTAGAGGTGGAGAGTCGGACTGGTTTCAGGAACGGACCAGGTTCAGATTCTCACAATATTATTCCCTCCCCCACACGCAGTGTTTACTGTGGGATAGTGACTACTAAAAAATATATATATATACCTGTATATATTTTTTTTTTTTAATTTTTTTTTATTTTATTGATATATACATTGTAGATGAACCAAGCAGCTTATTCTGCTGTTGGATTGCGTCCACAAACTTTGTCAACTACTTGACTATCACTAATGTGTATGAAACTTTAATAGTGCATGTTAAACTGTGATTTTCAGGCTATTTATTTTGTTGATGAACTTGAACTAAGTTTTGCCACAAAATATATTATTAAACACCACAGTTCAAGCTTAATAATCCAGGTATAAAATCCAACAATGTTCAATCAGGTCATATGGATGGTTTATTTTTTTGCTGATATGTTTTATCTGTCATCCAAAGGACTTCTTCAATCTGACGACTCAACGCACAAAACTGATTCCCACAAACAGCATACTCCATAGTGGTGAAAAAACAAACAAACAAAAAAAATAGTTAGCTGGCGCTAAGATGGTCTCCATGGACCTCCCTCTCCCCCATCAACTCCTCTGAGACAGTCATGCCAAAATGGTTCAGTTTTGTTTGGTGGCTTTGTTTCAGTGTAATTTATTTTTATTGTCCACTTCCAAAGGACAGAGAAAATATAGCAAATGTGTTTGTGAGAGTATGGGTGTAGTTCCTTGTCTGCATTATTAGCAAAAATATTTCACCAGTCAAGAGATACATTTCGATTAAATTCCTGAAAAGTAGTCATTGTAAGTACATCAACATCTGAATTCAAGATGGCTACCAGACCAATTGACATTCGTCAACACAAAATTTGCTTTAACATTGTCACTTTATAGCTATCATGTGGACATTTGATGTGGCAGTAGCTGAGAGCAATTCACCACACATACTCTGAATGTTGTATATTTTGCAAGACCGTCATATAAAAAGGTATTAAGTATTAGATTAAAAACTGTTTGTTATTAAATTATCTCAAATGGACAAATTTAATTAAAACTCTCAGAAATGACACACTGACTGCAAATCTAAAGTCATTTCCTTATATCTGGAGTCAACCAGTTAGAAGGTAACAACAGCTATCAATATTAGCCAACACAATAAATGGCTATAACTCAATACATTTTATAAGTATTGAATAAACTAATAACATTTGTGAATCTACTGGTAATATGATTATTGCTTCTGTGGCTGCATCAGTGATATTGATAAGTTCAATAGAAAAATCAAAGCAAACATTCCTGCTTTCAGTTTTTTTTTTACCATTTTACCTTGTTTTATATGACACTTTGATTTGATTTTGTTTTATAACACTGCTATTTTTTTTTTTTTTTACTTTATTTGCATTACATTGTTATTTATTGTTGTGTGTTCCTTATCTGTGGTTTTGTCTAAAGCTAATCTCTCTTGAAAATGAGTCCTGGTGAGGAAAATGATGAGACTAACCTGTATAAATAAATAAAGGTTGAATGAATCATGTATGTCACTACCTTACCATCATAATTCAGTTCATCTCAATGTTCCTCACTACCTGTGCTATAACCTGTCACACAACCTCTGTGGTATATGTTGTGTGATATATATATATCATGTGCATTTAAGCTAATTTTACCTGTGAAACACTTATTCATACAAATTCATCCTACTTGCATTGTTATATTCTACTATGTTGGTGTTTACTATTTTTCTTTCGGACCTTGTAAATATTATACGCATTTTTCACTTTTTGATACTTTATCCAAAAAAGTTCAATCTGGTCCTCTGGACATTCAAAAAAACAAAAGCAAAACAAAGCAAAAAGCGGTCACTCTTTCAAGGATGAAGATGTTCACATCCTGGACAGAGAGGAACGATGGTTTGAGAGAGGAGTAAAGGAGGCCATCTTTGTGAAAAGAAATCGTCCATCATTAAACAGGGGTGGAGGCCTCCGGGTTCAACTGTCCCCCTCTTACAATGCTGTGATTGCTAGTATCACTCAGCCCTCTGTGAGTAGTAAACAGCCATCTGTGTGCTAATGCCCCATTGTTAGGCTGATGGTCCTTCTTGAGCATGTGATCAGCTGGTTTTGGTTGTCAGCAGCAAACCGGTTGATCCACTCTAAGAAGGTGCTATTTAAGAGACTGAGCTGAAAACAGCACCTCAGACTGAGGAAGTCTCTTGGATGAGAGACGAAACGTTTCTAGATTTTTTTTGCTTTGTTTTGCTTTTGTTTTTTTGAATGTCCAGAAGACCAGATTGAACTTTTTTGGATTTTTCTACCTGGATTATTGAGCATGCATCAGGATATTTTGATACTTTATGTTGTACCCTCATTACATTATTTAGTATTTCTTGTTTTGTTGTTGTTGTTGTTTTTAGCAAGTCAAATTGGTTCTTCTCATCCTGAACATTTCATTGCACTGCCTTGTGTAAATGGTAAATGGACTGTACTTATATAGCACCTTTCTATCTAATCAAGATACTCAAAGCGCTTTACACTACAGTCTGTGCCCTTATTTACCCATTCATCCAGCACTCTACTAGATCTCTACAAAGCAAATTGTACAAATCATTCTAAAGAGACTAATCAGTCCGTTATCACATTCATACACCAATGGGACACACAATGGAGACAATGAGGGGTTCAGTGTCTCGCCCAGGGACACTTGGGCATGTGACTGCTGGTGGATTCGAACCCCCAACTCTTGCATTGGAGGACGACTGCTCTAACCACTCAGCCACAGCCGCCCTGAACCTGCGTATGACAAATAAACAACATAACATAACATACATTTTATTATGCCAGTTGCTAAGTTTCATCCTCAACACATTTTCCAAACACCATTATATTTTGGGCATAGACTGCATGAGATTGTGCACAACAGCATTTGAAAGATTTGGCTAAAACAGTCATAACTATGTCCCACTCAGCAGAAATCAATTTTAGTCTAAAACTCTGGCATACAATGTGAAAAACTATTTGCATTTCTTCAATAAACAAGTAAAATGTTCAGTGTCCTACAGAACAGAACGGAGAGCATAAATAATCAGTATATCCTGATGCATGCTCAATAATCCAGGTAAAAAAATATAAAAAAGTTAAGTCTGATCCTACGGACATTTAAAACACACAACAAACAAAAATTGTAGAAATGTTTCGTTTTTCATTCGAAAAACTTATTCAGTCTGATGAGCTGTATTCAGCTCAGTCTTATAAACAGCACCTTATCAGAGTGGATCAACCAGTTTTGCTGCTGACAACCAAAACTAAACAGCAGACAAAGGAAGGTGCACAGTGATTTTGAACCAGAAAGACTATCTTGAGAAAGTTATGACACTCCTTAGTGACTTAACCACTTATGAACCGCTGAAAAGAGATGCAGGAAGTGGTTACAAGAAGAAGTTAATAGATTGCCTGAAAATGTTGGAACAGGACAAAGCTATTGACCGTATTCTGTACCACAGACTGTACCCAGGGGAGGCCACACCTAGTCTGTATGGTTTACCTAAAATTCACAAACAAAGTGTACCTTTAAGACCAATTCTTAGCATGATTAACTCTGTCTCTTACAATGTTTCTAAATGTCTGGTGTCTGTACTAATGCCTTTAGTTGGCAGCTCAGAACACCACATACAGAACACCATGGACTTTGTGGATAAGGTGAGGGATGTCATCATGGAGACTGATGAAACAATGGTCTATTTTGATGTCACATCACTCTTTACGTGCATTCCAGTTGATGATACAGTAGAGGTGGTCAATTTAAGATTAAAATCAGACACCACTCTGAGCAGCAGGACCACAATTTCCACAGAACAACTGTGTCAACTCTTGAAACTGTGCCTGCAGTCAACTTCCTTCACATATGGGGATCAATATTATAGGCAGAAACATGGGTGTGCTATGGGGTCTCCAGTTTCTCCTATTGTTGCCAACCTGTACATGGAGGAGGTAGAAAAGAGAGCCTTGACGTCCTTTTCAGGGACACCACCAAGTCATTGGTTCAGGTATGTTGA
The DNA here is from genome assembly GCF_014905685.2 of Nematolebias whitei. Taxonomy (NCBI): domain Eukaryota; kingdom Metazoa; phylum Chordata; class Actinopteri; order Cyprinodontiformes; family Rivulidae; genus Nematolebias; species Nematolebias whitei. The sequence continues at coordinate 34,550,893 of NC_056511.1, forward strand.
TGACACCTGAGTTAAAATTAAATTTTAGGAAGTCCAACATTTTACTGACCACATCAACTCTGTGGATAAATACATCAAGTTCACACGAGAAGATGTAAAAAATGGCAGGCTGGCTTTCTTGAACTGTGAGGTCTCAGTTTCTGATAGAGGACATTTGCAAACTGAGGTGTACCGCAAACCCACCCACACAGACCAGTATTTGCAGTTAGACTCCCATCACCCTTTGGAGCACAAGTTAGGAGTCATCAGGAATCTGTATCAAAGAGCAGACAGCGTCCCCACTAACTCAGGAGCCAGGCAGAAGGAGAAATCCCACACAAGACAGGCTCTAGAGAAATGTGGATATCCTAACTGGGCCTTCCTGAAAGCAGAGAAGAAAGCCAATCAAGACTCCAGACAGCCATCATGTGAAAAGGAGGAACCCAGTTCAGTGGTCATTCTGTATCTTGCCGGAGTTTCAGAGAAATTGAGACGTTTATTTTCTAAACATAACGTCCCAGAGGCTTTTAAACCCCAAAAACTGGTTCATCCCAAACATTCAGTTCCCCAGCACAAACAGAGTATTATATGTGCAGTTCAGTGTCAGGAGGGCTGTGATCAGTCTTACATCAGGGAAACTAAACAGCCATTGGCCAAAAGGATGGCCCAGCACATAAGATAAACTTCATCAGGCCAGGACTCTGTGATCTACACTCATCTCCAGGCCAGCGGTCACTCTTTCAGGGATGAAGATGTCCACATCCTGGACAGAGAGGAACAATGGTTTGAGAGAGGAGTAAAGGAGGCCATCTTTGTGAAAATAAATCGTCCATCATTAAACAGGGGTGGAGGCCTCCGTGTTCAACTGTCCCCATCTTACAATGCTGTTATTGCTAGTATCACTCAGCCCTCTGTGGACAGCCATCAGGGTGCTAATGATCCATTGTTAGGCTGATGGCCCTTCTTGATTATGTGAGCAGCTGGTTTTGGTTGTCAGCAGCAAATTGGTTGATCCACTCTGAGAAGGTGTTATTTATAAGACTGAGTAGAATACAGCACCTCAGACTGAGGAAGTCTTTCGGATGAAAGACAAAATGTTTCTACAATTTTAATTTTGTTTTGTTTTGTTTTTTGAATGTCCAGAGGATCAGACTTATTTTTTTAGATAAATAATCAATGATTTCTATATCAAAATAATGAATTGAAACCAGGAGTTATGGTTGATTAAGATTATTAATCACGTCACTGCTGTATTACTGGATTTTAGTCAGGTACCACTCAACATCTGTAATATTGCTTTTTTAAATGTATCTATGTTGTTAAAGACCTACACTGTAAATCACTTAAATGTTAATATTCCATTCCAGCATCAATGGTGAGTCTATTAATGTTGTAGAAACAACATTCTCCAGTGAAAAGCAAATCAAAAACCTTCATTCTTGTGTTTTAACTAAAGTAAACCTATAACATGGATGCGTGCTAAACATCAGCAGCACCATGTGCCTTCATGTTTCACACCTGTCCACATTGCAGATAAACATTATCCCTTCTCAAATACCCAAAGCATACACAGACTCACAAGGTGACCAAATCCTCCCAGTCAAAGCTAATGAATTCTAAGATGTTTGGCCTAGACTATAAGGGCTGAGCACCAATGGAGGATGAGGCAGGCAGACGTTTGGCTCTTGCTTACGTGTTTGGACTCAGTGGTCAGGACACATGTCTATTTTCCTCTCTGTAATGCTGGCCATGGCTGGTGTTGAACACACTTTCACACACACCATCTGTTACCGCCAGCTCTCCTGGCTTGAGCAAACATGGCCACACGTAGGTAATGGTGCAGGCAAAAATTCTGACCTTGACACTGCCTCCTCTGTGTGACCAGAGGTAGATTGATGAGAGTTAGTGATCCCTTTGATTCTGGTTTGTGTGACATGAACACCAGACTCCCTGGATGCCTGGAAACCTGTTTATGTCCATGTTTTAATGAGGGTGAAGGGATTGAAAGTAAGAACCCTGCATCAAATATATTTTATTTGTAGTTTTAGATGATGAAGTTGATAAATTCTCCTGTGTACAGGAGTCCCTCGCTACTTCACAGTTTGTTTTTCGAAACTCACTCTATCGCGTTATTTTTATTTATTCATTTTTTTTAAGTAGTGTACAGTACGGTACATGTACATCATATTTTCAAAAAAAAAAAAAAAGTGCTGCCATTTTGTAGTTTTCTTTCATTAAGCCTTCACTGTTTTGCCAGTCTAAAGAACTATGTTACCCAGAAACTATCAGTTTACTTCCCAGAAGTCAACACTGTTCTTCTGCTGCTTGGCTTGCTGCAAATGGAGGGGAAGTTTTGCAGCAAAGTCAGAAGTTCTGTAAGTTCTGTTGCTCACAGGACTGGCAGGAAAGTCACACATAATTCTGAAGCTGAACTCATCCTTCAAGTTGGATCTTCACTGCTGAGTAGCTGGGCTGCAGTTGATCCAGAATCAGTCAGTGTGACCCGAATCCTGGGAGCTGCAGCAAATATGGCTGCGGGGTTCAGTCAGGTTCTGGTCGCGCGGTGCTGGTCGGGACTGGGCCAGAGATGGTGGATTAAATCCTGGGAAGCCCTGGAGCAGCAGCATGTGCACATCAAGATGGATGGAGCGGCGGGCTTCAGCCATGCTGTACCAGGACTTTTTTCATCTAACGGGTTGGACTGGAACCGAGCCGCTCCTGTACTACAAAGCCGTGTATGTAAAATGTTGTAGTTATATATACTTTTATGTAGCTTGTTGTTAAAATCAGTAGGTTAAATCGTTTAGAGGACTGATTTGTGTGCTCTATTACTGCAGGATTGGTCTGCGGAAACAAACCAAATCGGAATAAAACAGAGTTGGATCGGAACCAGAGCTGCTGCTGTTCTGCAGAGCTAGTACGTAACAGTTAGTAACATATGCTGTTAAAATGACATAGGTTTAAGAATTTAGAGCATTGCAAGAGTGTGGGAAGAGTTTCTAAAACCTTAATATGAAGTTGAATGTACTTGAACTTGAACTTCGGGATCCCTACTTCACGGTTTTTCACTTATCGTGGGGTTTCAGGGTACGGATCCCCCGTGACAAACGAGGGACTAATGTATTTGTTTTTGTCTGCAGGTGGACTTCTTTGGGGTCTGTAAAATTGATTAATGGAGTGCAGAATTATACTTTTGTTTTTCTAATGACCACAAGTATGTTTTATTCTCAATGTTACTGTCAGAATCCTGAGTTTTTGCAGTTATGTAGTTAATTTTATTTTTATATTACTCATGTTTCTACTTGAGTTTGCATGTTCTCTTCGTGCATGCGTGGGTTTTCTCCAGGTACTCCGGTTTCCTCCCACAGACCAAAAACATGCATGTTAGGCTGATTGGTAACTCTAAATTGTCCCTAGGTGTGAGTGAGAGAGTGAATGGTTGTTTGTCTCATTTGTCTCTATGTGGCCCTGTGATGGACTTGCGACCCGTCCAGGGTGTACCCCGCCCCTCGCACAGTGATTGCTGGACATGGGCACCGGCGACCCCCATGACCCAAAATGGAATAAGCGGGTAAAGATAATGGATGGATGGATGGATGGATGGATGGGCACCGGCGACCCCTGTGACCCAAAATGGAACAAGTGGGTAAAGAAAATGGATGGATGGATGTTTCTACTTGAGTTTGCATGTTCTCTCCGTGCATGCGTGGGTTTTCTCTGGGTGCTCCGGTTTCCTTCCGGTGTCTCGTTTGTCTCTATGTGGCCCTTTAATGGACTTGTGGCCTATCCAAGCACAGACCACCAAGCTACCACAGCCATCTGTGCGAAGCAGAGGACTACCATGTAGGGTGCCCATGGGTGTATATGTGGGGGTTTTGAGCATTGCTCAAGGGCCCAAAGTGAGGATGGTTGCCTCACCTTTTTAGCCAGGAGATTTGATTCTGTGATCTTCTGATAACAAGTTGTGCTTTAACCTCTGCGCCTTTATTTGTTGGTAACATCTTATGTTCATTTTAATTTCCTCTGTGTCACCGTGTGCCACCAGTTCCTTTTTCCTCAGTCAGTTTTCTACTCCTCATTCCTGCCTCTCACATTCATACCTGTTTCATGTGATCATTAGTCTAACCTGTCTCCACTTACCTTGTTAATTTAAGCCTTTTTAAGCTCATTCTCCCAATTGATCTTCAGTCAGAGATTGTGCTTTATGCAAAGTCTCCTGTGTGTTCACCTCTGTGTTTCATTGAGTGATGTGAGCTTGTATATTTTATTGAAATGCCATCCTTTTGTTTTGTTTCATTTGTAACAATTAAACATTTTAGTTTTTTGTTTGTGCTCCTTGTGTTGGTCTGTATTCCTGATGGGTTCGTCTCTCCTTCATATTGTAACAGTTAGTCATAAGAGGCTTGCATTGCTGTCTTTTACTTCTAGGAATGTTTTGTGAGCCACATGCTGGATTTTAAAAGCTTACATTTGTCTAAAAGTTATAATGTTTACCAAAAACTAACGTGCAAGATTTAGGTGAGACTTGATTAAGACTAGCAAGTAACCAGGTTTGTGGAGTCCAAAAAAAAAAAAAAACTTAATCTGATACACATGTTGAATTATGTTGTCATAACAGTTCTGGGAACAAATTCACTGAAAGTTTAATACTTTCTGATTTCTCTCTGGCTTTTGTTTTACTTGAATGTGCTGAAATGGATTTTAAAGTGTTTTAAACTGAATAAAATCAGATATTTTATTTTTAGCATGTTGGTGTATGTGAGGCATAATAATCTCTGCAGCTTACTGTACCTCAGAGTTGGTATTTGGTTGGCATACCTCCCTGTTCTGTAGAAGCATGAAAATGATTCTACATTTTCAGCTTATTCTCACTTTTGATGACAACTGAGTACATATTTATTGCAATATATTTATGAAATTGTGTGCTACAATTAATAATAATCATGTTATTTATGTTGGTGTTCTACTCAGGCTGTATTGTAAAATCACACTATGTTCTATTTTTTTCTTATATATTTGCAGATTTTTATATTATTTTATTTTGGGTCAAATGTAGTATTTTATATTTATGTATTTATTTATGTAGCTTGACAATAGTATTCCTTTGAGTTCTCTGTTTGTTTGTTTGTTTTTCTGTCACACAACTGTTGTTTACTTGTAATTAACTTACCTGCTTACCTGCTTCTACTAAAAAAATCCTAGTGTAAGTGTATGTAAACTTCTTGTTTCCTGCCATGTATTGTTGCATTTACCTGCATAAACATTTATAACTGGCCTTCCTGCCACCTGACTCTCTTCATCCTTGAACCCTCAACCAACAACACTCTACACTGCCACTCCTTGTTTTTGTTGACGTGATATTTTGTTCTTGTATATGACGTCGCTGCAGCATTTCTATGACGTCCTTCAGCAAATTTGTGCCACAATTTTTCGTATTCTGCCTGAGGTTATGGCCAATTGTCAGCTTTTAGCCATAGTGTCACCAACCAGCTTCTGGATTGACATCCTGCTATTGCTTTCTTGACTCTGACATATTACAGTCTGGTTGTTTGTCTTCTATTCTTCGTGTCTTTATATAAAGTTCAAAGCAAAACCCCCACATTGCACCATGTCAAACAGTCGACCAGTCTTAACAACAATGTAATATCAATCAGTGCTATATTATCATTACTTTTTTTTGTTCTTTTTAAATCTCAGAACTAAACTACGAAAACAAAAGCCAATCAAAGGAAACTTTAGTCCTCTAAATGCACACATCTGGCACATAGAGTGTGTTGTGAACACTGTAATCATAGAATGTATGAGCTTGTCACATATCATCACAATCTTCCACAACATCACCATTATGTTTCTTTTTTTTTTTTTTTAAGTTTGCAGACCTAACTTGTACCTTTTTTTTTTTTTGTCTATGTCTATGTTTGGAGAATTAATGACAAGTGGAAACTGCCTTATGTCTTATATTGTTGTACATCATGTGATCAAACACAGACCCCAAATGGTTAAAAAATGCTCCATAAATGATGTTGGCACTCCAGTGTACTCCTATGACAAATGGTTATTCACAGAAACTTTTAAAAATGTGGAGTATATGCTATATTTAAAATTTGCTGCATCCATGCTAAATATTTTTAAGTTATCATTTCATACTATAGTATGAAATGCTAGAATGTTATGAATTATATGATATATGGGGCAGCTGTGGCTGAGTGGTTAGAGCAGTCATCCTCCAGTGCAAGAGTTGGGAGTTTGATTCCACCAGCAGTCACTTGCTGAAGTGTCTGAACCCTTCATTGCATCCAATGTGTGTCCCATTGGTTTATGAATGTGATAAAGCACTGATTATTATTTGTAGAGATCTAGTAAAGTGCTATATGAATGGGCAAATGAGGATACAGATTGTAGTGTAAAGTGCTTTGAGTCTCTTGACAAGATAGAAAGGTGCTATTTAAGTACAGTCCATTTAACATTATATTTTCTATAGCCACAGTTTTCAGTATGTTATAAAAATGCAGAATACACACATATGTGAGATGGCTCACTCTTAGCATGGCTCCATTTGGTTTCAGGTTTCAAATTAGGTACAAAACATAGATAAAGAGTATCTAAATTCTTATTTATGCTGCCTTTCTTTAAGAAAATGTACAGAAAAGGCTTCTCCAAAACTTTACAACCATGCCACACAATGTATCTTTATTTATTTATTCGTTAGCTATTTTTTTTTCTTTTCTTTAAGACTACATTACTCAGGTAAATGTATTTAAGAAAGAAAAGGTCACCACATCAGTTTGAGTACATATGTTGCCAGAGTAAAACATTTACCTCGCTTGAAATCTTAAATTTCCTTTTGTCAGATGAATGAGATTCATCCAATTCAACTGACTCCACTGTTTACAATGTCTTCATCATTTTCAATTATTATTCAATTCATTGCTGTCAATGGAGCTCTAAAAGCATGGAATAATTGAACCCCATGGATCAATAGCACCTGATACAGCCATCTCATTCCCATCTCACTGTGGGGCTGCGCATTTATAATGTTATTGACTGTAATGAGCAGAATTGGTAACAAAGAAGGGTGAGTAAAGCAGCGGGCAGGAATGAAGGACCATTTACTTTTATTTATTTATTACAATAAATATTGAGAATTAAAAGATTAGCATTTATTTAACAAATACATATTTGTCTGCTGTTTTTTTTTTTTTTTTTTTTTGCCAGTGTTTTAAACTAAATTCATCATATACTGAAAAGTGGTGGGGCTATGGTCATTTATTCTTTGCACAATCATAGACAAACAGACAGACACAACTGATGCTAACATTTAATAATACCAAAGGTTTAAGCAAGACAGTTGCACAATAGCACAGTGCTCAAAATATCTGCTGAAGGAGATGGTCAGCTTTAACCACACCAAAATAGCTTAATATCCATTGCATATGCCTTTTATTGTATTTGGTAAGGTATCTTACTTCAAATGGTATTCTGTTGTAGATGACATGTCAATGATTAATACTTCCATTTTCAATAAAATGTGTTTAGTGGTTTACAAAATATTTCCTATCATAAATGTATACACATATATAAGTGCAAACACATTGGCGGAAGGTGATAATTGATAGTAGGTAAACCAAAAATAACTCTGTTTAAATGATGTGAATAAATTCATAGATCTATTCTGCATGTATGGTCAATAGAATATTTAGAAAGATTCAGCTTTTTGGAATAAAGGTATAAATGTGACATAGAGGATTATTTGTGTTGGTTTAGTGAATATCAGTTCAAAACTAAGAAATATTTTCATCACTCACTGCTGAGCTAGCTGTAGCTAACTCAACCATCATGTTTACATGTATTGTACAAAAGTTGGCATGGCAGTAGCTAAGCATCATTTCCAGCACATCCAGGCACAGTCAGATTAGTCACCATCTGTCTTGAGAAGTTTGACATAAATTTTTAGGGATGACAGTGTTTGTCAGTTAGAAAAGCACCACACAAACCTCTGAACAAACTGCATTAATACACTACTGGATATGTATGTGCAACTGATTAGAAGTCAACTCATCATAACTACTCAATTTTAGCTTACACAAAATATAACTCAGTGGATTTTCCCAGATGAAGACTTTAAATCACGCGTGGTAGTAGTTGAGAGTGATTTACAACATCCAGCAGTAACAGATCACGAGTTGTTTTTCATGTGGTTGTTCATAAGTTTTTTTTTGTTTTTTTTTTGGCCAAATGTTAATAACTGTTATAAAATATTCTTAATTTAAAACACTGGAGGCGATGGAGGATATGCATTCCTTCAAGGATGGATAAGCTTTTAATATCGTGCATAGACTATACATTGTTTGCAAATAAAATAAAATAAAAAAAGGTTTTTAAATGTGCAGTGCAGCAAAAAAAAATAAAAAAAATGCATCACTTTTAATTCGTAAAGAAGCTGGTGCCCACCCCCGCTGCAGCTGTGTCTGAGGTGTAATATATGTGGCGGGGTTAGTTTGTCTCAGGGCAGCTGGGTGGATCCAGGAGGGGCCGTGCCACACCGTGCTGCGCCGCGCAGCTCCTCACCTCTGACTGACTCCCGTTTCCACCTTTCTTCCTCTCAGCTTGTCCCGCGTCAGGATGGACGCGATCCGCTGCTCCTCGGACCCGGTGATGTGTTACTGGACTGCGGCGGCACGGAACTGACGGGAACCTGGGCTGTTCTTATTTTCTATATATATATATTAATATATATTTCCTTATTTCATGGGGAGGGGGAGGGGGCGTCGGTGATGTTTGAATTGGTGACTGTAGAGACTGCCAACGCGTCGGAGTGCCGACAGACCGCAGCTGATGTACTGGTGCGCTCTTGGAGACGTGGGACGGACATGTGAATGAGAGATTTCTCTCCGGCGGCTGAGAATTTGCTCTTTTCGCTTAGTTTCCCACAAAGAAAAAAAAAAAAGAAGAAGAAGAAGAAAGAAAAAAAACGAGGACTAATCGATCAACTGATTGCTTTATTCCGGTTGAAGAGATTTTCTGCGCCCTTGAAGCTCATACGAGGCAAATATGCCAGAATGGGTCCTCTACACTATTTATTCCTTTGTGGACTTCTGTGCACCAACGCCGATGGTAAGTTGAAGGTTTTACATCAGCTGCTCTCTTTGGAAAAGTGCATGTGACCTGAAGTATATGACCCAGGAAAATGCGAGTGCAGTTTCCCATTTGACTCCCTATTTTTCCTCCTGAAATATTGTGTTAGTCTTGGGTAAATACCTCTTGATGTAAGACATTCCTGCAGGCCAAATCGTAATGACTTCATTAGACACAAGTTGCTCTTTTATTCATGAGGACTGCTACAAATTTAATCAGGTCTGATAAAATTCAAATTACGCATGACAGTCAAGCTTTTAAATGTGACTACATTATGCATTTCAAATAAAAAAAAAACAAGAGCTTATTTGGTAATTTACACACTTTTAATCTTACTCCATTTATTACTGTAGCCTAGCATTTGAATGTGAACTTTGTCATTGCTCCGACTTTGTTCATAGTTCATCTGTTCTATTAGTTTTTTAACTGTCTTAAACATTTTCACACTAAATATCCTACAGATGTGCCGCTGACAGATGCAAAACCTTTGAAAACAGGCTCTCCAGTTGTTACACTTGGACTTGTGGAATATGGCAAATAAATCTACATAACAAAATCCAAGATTTTGAAGAGGATGTCTTGCCTTATTCATCAAAACTTTAAAGCATAAAACACATCCAGCACAATTCTGTTCCACTGGGGTAAATGGGATGCAGTGGTTCACAGTGCATGAAGCAGATTTATAGTCAGCTGGATCGTAGGATCTTATAGTTTGGACTTTACTTTCTATAAAGTGACGCGACGCAGACTACTGAATATTAGGCAGACCAGTTATATATATATATATATATATATATATATATATAT
>NC_056511.1:34560913-34565733 GCF_014905685.2 Nematolebias whitei
ATGGCTTTAAGTTGTCTTGTTGACCATACCTATTTAATAGAAAAATGAAGATGCAGTTGATGCTACAACCAGCATATTGAGTCCCACAGTTTTTATTTTTTTTTTTTTAGTTAGAATACTTTTCTCCGTAATGATTTTTCAGTGTCTAGGAATTTGTTTAAGTTAAATTATTATTGTTATGTTTCTTTCAATTGAAAAATGCACTTTAGTACATGTTGTAGATGAACCATCAGCTAACCTGATTTGTAACAACTGGCCATAGCAAAAGTCTTGTATCCATCAAAATCTAAACACAACACATTACTGCAGCCTAGCCAGTCTCAATGGGGCTCTTGGTTTTATGTTAGGCAGGTGCAGAATGAACTGTAAAGCATTTTTATAGGTTATCTGTATGGGATTACTGTGTATCTTTGCTTTTGCCTCACTGAACCTTTCATGGTTCAGAGTAAAAAAAAAAAAAAAAAAAGAACACTAAATCTCAACAAGCACCAGTTTGTGTACCCATCTGCACAAAGTAAACTGTGACTTCTGTGAAACATCTCTATGAAGGAACGGCAAGTATTTGTTCCTTGACTGACAGCACTGACTAAAGTGTGTAATTCATGATTTCCTAGAGACATTAATAATGAACATAGTTTGAAGAAAGTATTTTTGAGCACAAAGGGTGCACGTCATGACTGTATGATTTCTATAAATCCTGATTTAAAAAAAAAAATCATCTTTGGAAGAGGCTTTGTAATTTGACATTTCAATCTTGTGTTTTGAAACATGAACAATACTTGAATGATGAGTGCCCTTTCCTTGACAGTCAAATTAATCTTTCAGTTTGAAACTCAAATTGAGTTCTTCTGAACTTCACTGCAGGAAGGCTGTCACCTTAAATTGACTTTTATCAGCATAGCCTCTGCTTATAAGCCCTAAAACAGATTGTTTTCTTCTGGGAGTTTCTGATTTTCTGCTTCAGCACCATGGATAGCTCCCCATAAACCCATAACTGTTCAAGAAAATTGGAAACATATTTATGCTTAAACGTTTGCAGCAGTCACTAAAGCAGATGAAGTACATTTTAGCCATGGGAACCTTATGCATGTCAAATTTTCTAAAGTTTTGCCAAATCACTGCTGTATGTTCAACTGCACAAGGTTGCGCTTTATGTTTTTTAATGTTCTGTGTTTTGTTTCTTAAAACATGTCATTTAATGTTGTAGTTTTACTATACTGATGATGCATGTGAGGATGGTATAAAAACTTAAAAGGTAAGCAAACCTTGAAAATAATGCTCATTGCCTGCTGCCCTTTGTATCCGAGTTTTAGACTACAGTGCATTAATTTTATTTTGGAAAAAAAAACTCAAATTAATTTTGGCACCATAGTGGTGAGGATGTTAGAGCCTTACAACTAGAATATCATTAGATGGTCACCCTACCTGGGACCTTTCTGTATGGAGTTTGCGTGTTTTTTTTATATTTATTTTTTTTCTGTGCACACATAATTTCCAGGTACTCCAGCTTCCCACTACAGACCAAAATCATTTGAGTAATTGGTAACCCTAAACTGTCCCTAGGTGAGAATGTGAGTGTAAATGATAGTTTGTGTTATCTGTCTCCATGTGACCCTGTGATGTGCATACTGCCTGTCCAGGGTGTCCCCCACCTCTCAGACAATGACCACTGGAAATAGACACAAGAACCCAAAAGCGAAAAGGGGGTAAATAAACGAATGGATGATAATCATTTTTGTCAAACCTTAAAAATTACAATATGCACAATCTCATGCAATATTGTGAGATTGCATGTTTAGAGTCTGTGTTGTGAATCACTCCAAGCTACAACCACATTAAACTTTAAATAAGTGCAACTAGAATTGACCAAATTAAATCCATTCGTGTCTTGGTTGATGTTAATTAGTTGTGGAGGCCACCTCGATTTGGATTGATTCCAAAAGTTAATTAGTTGCAGTTGTACGATCAGTGATAACTTTCTGATAATTTCCTTAAAATCTGTTCATTGCATAAAGAGACAGTTTGCTATCAGGTAAACTATGTAGATCAACTACAACACTTATTGCTCATTTTGGGCTAAGATCTTTCAGGATGATTATCAACAAAAGTATGTTTTGTGATCGCCACACAGCTTCAACCAGACCAAATGTTAACAACATATCTGTAGAATTGAGTGGACTTTTGTTGTGTTTTAATATCAGTTCGGCTTGGCAACCATGTTGATTCAAGTTAGAGTTACAATTAAATCAATTGTAGAGGTACATTCATTGATTATTTCACTAACCCCGACATTTACATATCTTCAGTTCACAACTTAGTCCTAAACGTAACCCCTAACCCACCAATGTTACTTCTTTTTATGGGGCTCGGGCTTTGGGCCCCATAAGAAGCAGTTGGTCCTCACAATGTAGCATGTGTTAGAAAAATTGGTCTAACAAGGTAACAAATACAAAGAAACATCCGCACACACGGATTTGATATTTTCAGCTCCCTGCCTCCTCTGCTATTTGCCACCTGCAAGCATTCTTGGCCACGCCCACTTCTACGCTCTGCACGGAGAACAGCTGATCAACTGCAGCAGGAAGCTTATCCTGCAGTATGGGCTGGACAAATGTACAGGAGGTGCTAAATAATTTAAAATTATTTATTTCAAATAGAAATTCCATGCTGATCGTGCAGGCAGATGAAGTCAAAAACAATTATGTCTGCCTGTCCACTCTGCCTGTGGTGGTCAATAAATCTTATGCTGTACATTGAAGATAGCTTTATGAGCATCCTCAGTTTGAAAAACAACATTTATAATGTATGTGACAGTAATGGCGAGCTACTGGTTATTATAAACCCACGATCAATGTTGATTTCTTTGTTATATCAGTGTGTTTAGTTCAGTGGTTCTTCAAGTTTACTTTAATTGTTTTCTTGATTATCTCTTAGTGAGTTTCTGTTTCTTGTATCGATCCTGGTTAGTTTAGACTCTTATCCATTTGTGTTTCTGTATTTAGATCAATCCTTGTTTCAGTGGATCATGTCCATTTTGCCTTCACTGAGCTCTCTGTGTTTTTCCAGTCCTGCGTGCCTCTCTCACCTGCCAGCTATCAGTAATCAGTTTCAGGTGTTTACACTTTCCTCTCCCTCAGTTTGCTATATAACCAGTCTCTTGTCACCACCTTACCAGCAGCTCATTGTGTTGTCTCTGTCCTCTTTATGTTCTCCTGTGTTCTCCACCACGTCAACTTTTTTGTTTTGTTTATAAAACAAATAGTTTTTTTTTTTTTTTTTTTACTCAAGCTCCCGTGTCTGCCTCCATCTGGGTCTAAGCATACATCAACCATGGCATGCTTCTCTCTTAAAACTACTCATACCTTCAAAATTCCACATTGTTTTAAAATAATACTATTTCAAAACTTTTACATTGCCTCTGATAGTGTATTTCACACTTATTTACTGTTAATTAAGGTTGGAATGCTTATGATGAGATTTTGAGGATTGAGGACAAAATCTCCTTTGAAAATGGGTGTCTCTGGACTTATTGTATCAAAAAAAAAAAAAAGAGTTCAGAAATGGCCTGTCTTTCACAGTCTTGACTTCAAAACACCTCAAATCTTTTAATCAGATTTCCATCGCAGCTTATGCAAGCACTTTTATTTTAACAGATTTTAAAGGTTTATTGAAAAGCTTTGACATGAACTGCTAAAACATTTTGGATATTGAAGCTGTTCAAAGATGGCACCAATCCAAGTTGATTACAGTCAGACTAGACTTTAGTTCATCAATCTGGTTTTAAAATTTCTCCAAACTGTAGCTGGCGATTAACCCATCTGAAATAGGCAAGACAAAGAGTTCTATCTTTTACACAAAATATGCTTTAATATTTCTAAATTTAAATTCCGTAGAAATTTAATTAAGCATGTCCCCTTTCCCCCTTCTCATTTCTATTCAGGGTCAAAGGTCATGCAGAGCACAAACTTTAAAAGCAGACAAACAGTGTGCCAGTCTGCATGTCAGGGTGAAAAAGACTGACAGGACCTCAGTGGACCTTCTTGCTGTCATATGACATTACACCAGCTGCTGCTTCTACGTGTCATTCACATCTTAAAATAAAACCTCATTTAAATTCTGTTGTCTGACTGCACCACTTTGAGAAGTCTCCGCGCAGACAACCAATTAGACAACGTTAGTATTCCACTAAGTCTGTGTTTGTTTGTGTGTTTTTTGTGGATCTACACAAATGAGCAAGACACTTCAGAAAGAGCCGTAAAAGCCTTTTCTCAAAACACAATGCATTAGCCCAGTTCATGTTGTTACTAGCTAATGGAATGCTTTTTGTCAACAAACCTCTTAACATTACCAACGTCACATCATTTTTATTCATGTTTGCAACTTTATTTTGCTAGCTCCATAGCAGGAAATCATTATGGATGCAATTTGTATATTTCTCACCATCCAAACCCAAAAGATGACAGCAGCACTCTTTCATATTTATGTCAGTATTCGCCGCTGCTGAAGCAGCTGAAATGTCACATTCTGTGTTGTTTGCATGCACGCAACAAAAGACAGAGACCTTTTAACACAGATAATATAATAAGCTCATGTACCATGAAACAGATGTGAACTAAGATGCCTGTAAACACACAGTATACCTACACATGCGTCATTTCTGTGTCATGTTTACCGGTAAATGTGGAACGTGAAAATGTGCTCCTAATTCACAGAGGTTTGACCATCTAGTGAAAGGAATGCATAAGGGAGTTTTAAGTGCTAACTGGATTGAGCCCAAAAAAGTTCAATCTGGTCCTCTGGACATTCAAAAAAACAAAAGC
>NC_056511.1:34580733-34590733 GCF_014905685.2 Nematolebias whitei
TATATATAACTCATTAGTGGGCCTGACTGAAGTCACCCGTGGTATGGAAGTGTCCCATAGGTCGCCATTTGAATATCCCTGCACTAGATGTAAATGACAAAAAGGTAAGCAAAAGTGTTAACAATGTGAAACACTCAGAGTATGTGTTGAGGTGAATGTAACATGCTCACCTACTACCACCCCAGTTTTAGTTCAATCTCTATTAAACTAACTGGGTTATACTTTGTAGTCATTTTTGTGTTTGCTAAGATTGTTTAACTGTGGCATCCATTTTTTTATTGATTTTACTCCGAAAGGTATCTATTTGAACCTGTAGAGTCAGCGTCAGAGAGGTTTTATTGTCATTTTGGCTAAGTGCAAATACATACTGAAATGAAATAGCATTTCTCCAGAATCACAGTGCAACACAAAACATAAAGTGCAAAACAATACAACACAGTGCAGATACACAATAGAACAATAAATACAAACAAACCTATAATAAATACAAAAAGACATCTAATCTAATTTAAACATGTAACTAAGAGACACGACTAGAGACACATGTTGATTAGTACATGTGTGGGTGTACATGAAGTAGAAACATGTTCTGATGTGGTTAGCAACTTAAAGCTTTTCTGTTTTCAAAGCAGCAGAGATACAAGCTGAGCAAGGAGCAAAAATGCACATGAAATACATATATGTGCACATCTTGTTCTGTCAGTTTTAATGTCATATGTAAATATCTTGAACCACCTAACAAATAACAGACAAATAAACATGTGCACAAACACCAGCAAAAACATAATTATCACAAAATGTACAGAAAGAACATGTTTGATGTATAAAGCTGTAATGCTGTCACTATGCCTGCGCTAAAACTGTAATTATTCTGAAATGTTTAGGGGGTGGATCAGACATAAAGAAAATATATATATATATTTAAATAGTGAAGTTGATGTGTTCCTATTCCATTTGTAATTCCTGTCCAAGTGGTGCTTTCACTAGTCTGAACATCATGCTGCTGCTTGGCAGCATGTAATCAGCCATCACTTACTTGTGTGCAAACCTGGAAAATAATAATGATAATAATTTCCAGCAGCTATTTGAAGGGCATTAAACTGAAGGTGAGCAATAAATAAATAAAATTTTTTTTTAATAAACAAGAAACAGAAGGCTAAAAGAATTAGCCAAAAGAGTCCAGTAACGTCTTTTTTTTTTCCTCTGAGTTTTTATTTATTTATTGTTTATCTTTGTGTAGCTTTAGGTAGTGAGAACAAGCGGCCCACTGCCAACCCAGTGTCTTGGGTTGGCAGTGTGGGTAGTGGGGTCATCCCCTGAACTTATGAAATTAGACAGCTGAGAAAAAGCTGAAACACCCTAAAGCTCCAATCTGCAAGAAGTTACAGTTTTTTCTCACTTGTGTGTTTTTTTTATCTTTTATTATTATTTGTTTACCGTTTTCAATATTTGCACAACATGCAGTCTTATGTTAACTATGTATTGGAATGCTATGCATTATATAAAAACATTGTTTATGATTAAAAAAAGTCTATGCTCAATGTTGCATTGTCTATGATATTTTGAAAATAACTGTAATAATCATTGTTAAAATATTTTTTTTCCAATACCCAGCACAATAGATTGACCTTCCTCAGCAATCACTGGGCAAAAACATGAAGATAGTTCTGACTGTTCACTTCAGACCAGACTCAACAACATGCACCTAAACTGATACCTAAAGTAAAATACCATAAGTAAAATTGTTTACCATTTTAAGAAGATATATGATTAGTAGAAGGCAATCAAGGTTTGATGAGAACATCCAGATCCAAAGGATAAATTGCCAAGATTATTTTAGGCCTTGTCTCAACCTTGTTTTTTATTGCCCACTGGCAAAAGGTGATGGAGGAAAAAATATCTAAGTATCTGTGTGCATGTGATGTGTGTGTGTGCATGCTCATGTCTGTCTGGTCCCACAAGTTCTCATGAACCACTGAACAAAATCTAATGAGCCTTCCAGAATAATCTACAACAATCTGAATGTTCACAAGTGATGAACTTTTACAGTCAACCTAATTCAAGATGGCTGCCATGACCCACTGACAAAATAAATCAAATTAATTAAAACATTGATCTAGCTTTAACTCAGGCATGTTTACATATTTTTTGACCTAAGATTAAATTTGGTTATAGCTGGTTATATTTGTTGAAAAATTTGCAAATAAATATTTGGAAACAATTAATGTTAGAAAACACACCAATAAATTGTATTTGGTCAATTGTGCAGGTCATTTGCTAAGATTTGGTGCGGCTGTAGCTGCCAGTCAATCAAAACATACAACAATATTCAATATAACAACAGGAACTATTAGTGCACAATATTTATTTATTTTTTGCTTTCCTGTTGATCTGATAAAAAAAAAAAAAAAAAAAAAAAAAAAATATTCACAGATTTGAATCAAATATTCATCTACTTCAAGATAGCCTATGCAGCTATCCAACAAAATTATATTGCAATTTTGCACAACTTTGATAAACTATGTTTTTTGAAAGTTTGAACAAAAATGTCAACAAGTCCATTATTTCCCAACACAATATGTTTTTAGTCTAAAACTCTTGAATGAATGACAACAGGTACAGGACTCTGAAATCACATGGCAGCATGCTTGTTTTCAACATATATCAAATTTATTATGTGTGTTTAATCTTTTTTGGTATTATTTTGTAAAAAAAAAAAAAAAAATTAAAAAAATAATTGTTAAGTAGTCTCACTTTTAGAGAGTCCACACAAAGGTGGCCAGGGCAGACAGGCAGAACTAATTCATGGTTCCTTTATTGCAGAAGACAATGGGGTAAGGGGCTAGCATCTGGTGCTAACTGGACCATGCTCACTCCTCTGAGGTCTGTTCGGTAAGTTAGCTGAGGGCTAGCATCTGGTGTTAATTGGACCATGCAAACACCTTTAAGAGCTCCGGTGCACTTTCTTACAGTTGGTTGGAAGAAACATATGTCTGGCGTGAAGAAACACACTTACTCATTTTACTTTGTTGCATCTTAAAACTGTTTTATTTGTGTGTTTTATTTTAGCAGCTGTGTGGTTGTAATGAACAGGGACTATTTTTTTTTGTATGTTTTCTTGTGTAACATGTTATTTCAGTGTCCTAGTAATATAAATAAATAAATAAATAAATAAAATGGTATGTTTATTAGGTTTCAGCTGGGTTCCAATTTAAATAACTGGGCCTTTAATTACAATGTGTGAATTATTGTAAAATGTGTATTATTATTATGTCACTGTCAGAAACATTTATGAGTTTAAGTTACGAAAAATACTTTGAGCAATACACAATTTTGCTTGATTGTAACTTTTCCTAAACAGCCTTATTTAGGCTGCAGGACAAATGATAACTAATGTCTATAACTAATCTCGCATTTATAACTGTTGTGGATTTCTCAATCTGTATTTTATGATAAAGCACAAATCAGAGTAAGTGCTATGTGTTGTCATCATTGTATGTTCCCATACGATGGCAAAATTGGTTCTCTGCATTTAACCCATCACACCAGGGATACAGCCAGGTGGAGCAGTGGGCAGCTATGTAAACACCCAGGGAGCAATTAGGGATTGGGTGTCCTGCTCAAAGGTACATTGACATGTAGTAATGGCTGGAGATCGAACTTGGGACTTTGGGGTCACAGGTCGGCTGCCCTACATCTGCCCCATCTCGGTCCCCAGAGTAAATAAATAAGGTAAATAAAACGTAACTAAATATTTCTTACTTAAAATGGGAATTTCTTAAAGATTTAAACAGTACCTTTTGAAATGAGAATTTCTGGAAACGCTATAAACAATTTAAATCATACATGTTCTAGATAGCTCTTTAAACAACCTCATTGTAGAGACATATATATATATATATATTGGATTGATGTACTAAGAGCTAGTCTGAGTAGGACCAAGACTAAAATGAAATGAAGCAGTCCTAAAACAACAGTAGTGTCAACATTTTTACAGCATTTCATGCAGTTGTATCAAACTTTACATCTGCATACAGATTTTATCCATCCATCCATACATCCATTTTCTTTACCCGCTTATTCCATTTTGTGTCAGGGGGGCCGCTGGTGCCCATGTCCAGCAATCACTGTGCGAGAGGTGGGGTACACCCTGGACAGGTCTCCAGTCCATCACAGGGACACATAGAGACAAACGAGACAAACAACCATCACTCTCTCACTCACACCCAAAGACAGTTTAGAGTTACCAATCAGCCTAACATGCATGTTTTTGGCCAATGGAGGAAACCGGAGTACCCGGAGAAAACCCACACATGCACGGAGAGAACATGCAAACTCCACCCAGAAGGGTCCCCGGACCGGGATTTGAACCAGGGACCTGCACACTGAGAGGCAGCAGCTCTACCAGTTGTGCCACTGAGCTGCTGCCCTGGAAAAGTTTATTTTTAAGAAAATTAAACTTTTCAAACATAAGCTTCGCAAGAACGTGTAAATCATGTGAGGACATGTCTCTTTAAGAAACAGAGCATTGCACTTAGTAACCTGGGCGCTGATTGGCTCAGTTACTTCAGCTCTGTTTAACCCGGCCACTGACGGACTGTTACCATCTCTTTACCTTTGCTCTTTTCAACGAAACTTACTGCGTTCTGGTTTCTAAACATTGTGTGCAATTAAAAGTTTCTGGTGGAGAACCAAAACACCAGAAAGGCTTTGTAACCCAGGCAGTAATCTGAATTAAAGTGCCTTAATATATACAAGTATATATGTATATACTATAATAAACTACTACTAACTACTACCTATGTACATAATTTAGTTCCATCATAACAACAAAGTCCATGCTCAATAATCCTTTGTTGTTTTCAACCAGTTTGACATGACTGTCAACAAGGAAGAGGGCCGGTAATTGAGGAGAGGGCGTAGCAAACAGACCATCCAGCGCTAACCAAACTGGTTTCTTCCACTTTGGAGTAAGCTGTTGGGGGAAGAATCAGTTTTGTTGTGTGTTTCCTTGACTGATGAAGCCTTCCGGATCGAAGGCGAAATGCTTCAGCACACACAAAAAAAAAAGAAACTGTCCAGATGACCTGACTGAAAAATGTTGGATTGTACTATTATCCCTACTTCGCATTTGTTTTACTTATCGCAGGGGTGAGGGGTGGAACCTAACACCCGCAATAAACGAGGGACTTCTTTGCATGTTATTCATTTGTATACACAGAGACTCTGTTATTTTTATATAGCTCAATACTCCATACAAACATGCATGCATATATTGATTATCTTTAATCAATTTTTCTGAATTTTCCAAGTTGCAGTGGTCATTGGTACCCATATCCAGCAGTTACTGTCCATCAAAAGGCTAAACAGAGACAAATGAGCCAAAGAACAATATACAATCTCACTCACATCTAGAAACAACTTAGAGTTACCAGCTGCCAGCTAATGATTTATTATATAGAGGGGGAAAAAAGTTCCTAACTAGCAAAGTAGCTATGAATTTAACATTTAAGTTGTCGTTCAGGAAACAAACAAACAAACAAACAAAAAAAAAACTGTGTAGTAAACATACATATTACATAAGTTATTTGTAAACAGCTAAAACTAATAAAATGTCTGTTACTAAAACAAAAAAAAATTCTGATCACCTTATTTTTGCAAAGCCATTGGATGTGTTGTGCAGCTGTTTAGAATGGATTGGACAGGAACACTTGCACAAAAAATTAATATTCAATATGACAGAATATTCATTACACAACAGTGTCTACCATTCAAAGTAGTTTATGTAATACCATACATAGTGCCGTATTAGCTATAATTTATTTTAGACACATTCCAATAGTTAAAGATGAAATATGGCTTTACATCTAGTTTTAGATGAGTTGGCATCGACTTGAGATACTCCATTAGCAAAGCTTGAATGAGGTACTCACATTAAGTTACATATAAAGCTGTAACATAATGCTTCTGTCATTTGTGAAAGATGCAATTTGGTGTTGATTTCTGTATTAACTGTATTTCCTTACAATACCATACATTGTTATGAATTAAAATGATCAAGAACAAAACAAATTGTATGGCAAAAAATTGTCATTTCCGCAACATTTAAGCTCTTAGCAATTATATTTGCTCACCCTATTTACAAATTCTGTAAAAAGTGTAATATAATGAGTCATCTCATCTTTGTGCATATATATATATATATATATATATATATATATATATATATATATACACTATCTATTTATCTAGCTATCTCACTAGTTAGGCTTTGTATGTATCTTTGGGATGGCTGTGGATGAGTGGTTAGAGCAGTCATCTTCCAAATTGAGAGTTGGGGATTTGATTCCACCAGCAGTCACATGCTGATGTGTCCCTGGGTAAGTCACTGAACCACTCATTGCCTCCAATTTGTGTCCCATCAGTGTGTGAATGTGATACAGCACTGATTAGTATTTGTATAGATCTAGTAGAGTGTTGTATGAATATGTAAATGAGGGCACATATTGTTTTTTATAAAGTGCTTTGAGTGTTTTGATAAGATAGAAAGATGCTATACAAGTACAGTCAATTTACCATTTATAATCTGCACAAAGCTGAGATGAGATCCTGAGGTTCCCAATCCAGACACCCTCACCTCCACAACTGCATTTTGAGCTTATATCCAGGATCAGTTTAAACAGGACTACAAACAAGGTGCAAGACTGGATGAATCATTCCCACCTTGAGCATGAGATTAAATTTGTGCCAAAAAATGCAAACAGCTCTTTGAATTTACAGGGATGTTTAGCTCTTAAACATGACTCACTCTGGCACCCTGTCCTCTCAAAGAACCCACATAGAATATCACAGGCAACAGAGTTGTAAACCTTATCCAGATCTACAAAACACACATAGAGCAGGTACTCAAATTTTCATGACCACCTTAGTAACTTTGCAAGGGGAAGGGTCTTCTCCACTTTTACGGGTTAGTTTGTATAACTCTATCTTGCAGGTGTATTTGACATGACAAAGCGAGTGAGCTTGCATTTCACAATATATATATATATATATATATATATATGTTTTTGTATATCTGTTGCTACCCATTGATAGATTTTCCTTAAATATTTACTGTAGTTGGGTTCAATTTCTTATCCGGATGGACAAAGAATGGCAAGAGCAAAAGTACAGTATGACTTTATATATTTTAAATTTACCTTGGATTATAAAAATAATTTAGATTGTCCATTTGTTACCTTCAGTTGTCTTCTGTCTGACTTGCAAGATAAGAAAATGGAACATCTTCAGTCAGCTAGAGGGGCATTGTAGATAGTTTATTATTCATGTGGTCTACTCAACAATCTAACGAATCTAGGCCAAATCGCTGCTATATCCGCTAAGTGTCACATCCAAGACTTCAGTATGCCTATTCATTCAACTTCATCCCATACCAAGAATCATCAACCACTCCATCCACCTTATCTTCTGATTCATAACCTGAGGCAAAATAAAAGTGTTCTCAGACCTCTGAAGTACATATTGAGTGGGTAAAAAGGATTGAGAATATCCGGAAACCTGATTAATTCATGAAATTGACTGAACTCCTAAACCCATGCACTCAAAGCATTTTTTTATTCCCTTAAATCAGCTTTACCTGGGAAAGGGTATTTAATAAATGAATGCTCAACACAAGACAGAGTAGTGCGATATGTCCGGTCACTGCTTGCCACTACCTGGTATGTGTTTTCTGATGTGTGCTTTTTTTTTTACATGGTTGTAAAAAATGTAAATACATAAAAGCAGTGGATAAACTTCTTCTCTTTTTGACAAAGTGGTTTATGTAAAGCAAGGAATGCTTACAGTTGCATGGGCCAATGGATAAATCTGATGTCACACGAGGGATCAGCAAGTATAGATCTACCAAGGATTTAGAAAGCTTTTCTGTTCCTTTTATTGTACAATATATGCATGCAATTAGTTTTTTAGTTGATTTATTCAGGTTCTGTCTGTTTTATAGATTTGAATTACTCCATTTATTTTATGCTTTATCTCCAAGACAGCCATAAAAATCCTATATCAGAAAATGAAATTGATGTGGAGCACACGCTGTGAGCCACTGAGGCTATGATGAGTTCACTTCTTTCTTTAAGGCACTTTACACCAACTCACATTAAAGGATTGCATGCCGTGTAATTGCACTTTTTGTAAAAGGGGGAAAAATACATTACATCGACAGACGCTGTAGGCAAAGTGTTTTCTTTCCTTATAGAAACTGGACTCGCTGTTTGCATAGAATCAAATGGGCTTTTGTGCACTGAACAGAGCTTAATCATGCATCAAATTTCAAGTGGATTTTTCAGTAGCTGCAATAAATACTGACTATATTTTTATTGCAATACTGTAATTTAAAACCCAACTTGTTCATTGAACACACTGATACTAACAGCCTATCATTTTTCATCATAAAAAAATAATAAAATAATATATGGTTTCCAAGACAATTTCAACATTCCAGCCCAGATATTGATTGATGCAATGGGATGGGAAAAAAAAATACAGAAAATGTCTTGATGCATGCTCAATAATCCAGGTAGATAAATCTAACACGGTTGAGTTAAGTCCTCTGGACGGGTTCTTCTGAGATTCTTCTCCAGACAAGAAGAACCTGTCCAGAGAACTGGACTCGACTTTGTTAAATACAGAAAACGGTTTCCAAAAGAATATTTGCTGTGTAAAGAAAATGTTACTCCTGTGGTTTGTGGGTTATATTGGCCTCATGCTCCAGTGGTTATTGTGCACTTGTTCACTGCTGCAGATGTTGTCCACACGGGGACATAAACCAACAGAGGAGTGACCAACAGAGCTCAGCAATGGGAGGTTAGACTATATATTCCAGAGCAGATGTTTGGCAGCCTTTGTGCATTTGTCATATGAGCTTTAATCTGGTCAGTGAAGGACATTAGAGTCTACTGAGGGCAAAGGGGTGCTACACGAGGAGCCCAGCTGCCAACAGCCTTGAGAAGACCCCACTGCCACCTGCCCATAAATTTGAAATTCAGTCCCACATTCAAAAGCTTTTCCAGTCAAATCCCTGCAAGTGCACGCAAATCAAAAGCCTCCTAGTTTGTAATTGGCTGAGAATTAGGGCACATGGTGTATTGTTGAACCTGTAGAGATTATGCATTATGCTTAAGTCTTTTGAGATTATGCAACGCTGGAATATTATGCATCCATTTTCTCTGATTGCCTCTTTGTATTATTTTCCTGACTGAACCATGGCAAACATCCTATTCACCATCAGGCTTCCATTCCTTAATATTGTACCTCCTTCTCTTCTTACTTTCCTGACAATTCTTTTCAGTTCCTTTCTCTCCTTCAACTATTCACTCTCAACATCTCCTTACACCACTCCCTCTCCTTCTTTGAGCCTCTGGCTGTCTCCCCACTAGTGATATTCTCCTGGCCAGATGATGCATGCATATCTCTTGTGTCTTTCTGATGCTAACACTCGCCGACATTTGCACGGCATTGTGGGATTCTGCTCTTGGTCATATTTCATGTAATGATGAAAATGATGATGTTGATGAGGATTCAGAGATTGGTGTGTGTACAGTACGTGTGTGGGTGGACTGGTTGCTGATTGTGTGCATCTATTTGTTGCCTTTCTATTATTATTTTTTTTTGTTTCATTATCAATCAGCACAGCTAGAGAAAATGGGAGGCGACTGTTTTACGCAGAAAGTGTAAAGAGGAGTACAAGTTTTGGATTATTCCACCTCTCATGTTGTTAGTTTGTTACCGTATCTTATGAACAGCAGCCAGTTTTCTACACAGAAAATTAGCTTTCATCTTAGTATTTGTTTTGATTTTCAAACTGCACCGCTTTCAACACAGTGATATTTGATTTTTCTTTCTTGTTTTTTTTTTTTTTTCACTTCATTCACAACAGTGTTTACCTGGACTCTATGTTCCAATGAAGAAATGGGAAGTGAAAATTGTCTCTAATAGGACAGCATTT
>NC_056511.1:34595733-34600530 GCF_014905685.2 Nematolebias whitei
TCGTCCCCACTCTGCCGCCAGATCAGAGAGGAACACCAGCAGCCAGGCGAAATGAAACTGTTTTGACCATTAAAGTCCATTTATTAAGGAAAAGTTAAACTGAGACACACCTTTGCTATAAAGTCAAGCAAACAAATAATTGTTTTTAAGTGTTAATATTGTTAAATTCTTGTTAAAGTCCTCCCGTGCATGCTCCCGCGGTAGCCATTTGGCAGCCATTCGATTTTGGCACACCGGCCCACGTTTCCCGGGGATCAGCGGTGACATATAATAAATGTGACTTATATGGTAAAGCGACTTATTCATGTTTTTTGTTTTTTTCACTTTATTAGACGTTTTTTGACTGATGCGAGTAATACTCCGGAGCAACCTGTATGGCAGAAAATATGGTATATATTTGAATTAAACCAATGTTGTTGATTTTTTTACTTACTATAGGGAATGTTCTATTTGATTTCATGAAAGTTGTGGGACCGAAAGCATGTAATACAGGAAAGTTGTTTGCATTCCTGCTTTAACTTCTGAGTTCCCACTGGATTAAAATCGTCTCTATGGTCAGTGATCACGGCCCCAATGATGGCACAAGTCTATTCCTGTGCAGTAAGTCACATGAAATGTTTCTCACTTTCAAGTATGAACAGATTTTTCTTGTCTGTTTTGCATATTTTATTAGATTAATTCACATTTACCTAAAATATTTAAAATACTGGAGTTCATATTGCATTATGAAATTTAGTTGAGCCATCATGTCACAAGAACTAAATATTTAGTTATGTTCTAAATTTGGATTCATTTCCAGCTGAGCTAGGACTCAAGATGACAGAAGATAAATATAAATAACCTGTGTGATTAGTTTTGCTTGACATATTTTGGGCCCCTTAGGAAGTGAACATGTTTCAGTTGATTTAAGTCTATGAGATGTGGAATATTGGAATAATTTGACGTACATTTTTACAGTAGATGATGTTTTGGGAGCTCAGTTCTATCAGAGCGGCAAACATTACAGCTAAAAATATGAGCAGCCTCCTTCTTCCAAAGGTGAAAACGAAGCAGTAATGTTACTGCCTGCTTTTTTGTATGTACCATCAGCAAAATGTCTCATGAATTACTGAACACATTTTAATGAAAACTTCACTGAACAAAAATTGCATGTACATCTACAACTGAATAACTTTTGGAGTCAACCCAACTCAAGATGGCAGCAACACAGCAAAACGATCTAAGCAAACTCAAAAAATGTCTATAACTCAGTCAACTTGAGATACATTGAGCTAAAAGTTGGTAAAGTAGTACCTGGGACTAATACCAAAGTTATACTTTGAGCTGTAATATATATAGCACAAGATCAATGTTCAAAACTTAACTTTTAACAGTTGGAATAAACTGTCTGTTAGTAAAATATATGAGAAACCACTCAACAAAAGTGAATAATACATTCAGAAAGTAATCAGTGGACTATGGTCTATCAATAACTGCTTATCTTTTGGACTGAACTTAATTCAAGATGCCCACACCACTCAACCACTCTTACAAAACGTAAAAATCCCCTTGACTCTGTCAGGCTTACAGATATTAAGCTACTATTTTCTGTGGTAGTAGTTGAGCATAGTCCCAAACAATATTTTGAGTGCAAATCAGTGAACAGCATATTTGATTATACCCTTGATTTCAATAAAAGTCTCATAAAACAATTAATAAATGTAGATTCCAATTGCTAACTTGCTTGATTCAACCCAACGCAAGACGGCCACAACAGCTAACATCAGCTAAAAATGGCATAACGTGAGTGGACTTGTTGTTGTTGTTTATTTGTCATACGTGTGTTAACACAAAGTCAACAGTACAATGAAATGTTCAGGATGAGAAGAACCGATATAGATTTTTCAAAAAACAAAGAACAAACAAACAGGACATATTAAAGTATGCAATGAGGGTACAAAATAAAGTACTTGTAGATGGAAGAGTCTATGTGCTGGGTAGGTGTGGTCTTTTATGACGCTGCATGCTTTAGGCAGACATGGGCTGTGGTAGATGTCCTGGATGGTGTGGAAACTTCTACCAGTGATGCTCTGCTGTTTGCACCACCCTCTCCGGCTCTGACTGGTGCAGTTCCCATACAACACTGTGATGCAGCCTCTAAGCAGGCTATCCATGGTGCACCTATAAAAGTTTTTCAGGATGCTGGTGTTCATACTAAACTTATTTAGTCTTCTTAGGAAGTATGTACAATCTTTGTTGAAAAGAAACTGTCCAGATGACCTGACTGAAAAATTTTGGATTTTATACCTGGATTATTGAGCATGGACTTTGTTGTTAATCTTTGTTGGGCTTTCTTGACCACAGTGTTTGTAAAGTTTGTCAAATCCAGGACAGATCCTCAGTAATGTGAACGCCGAGGAAGTAGAAGCTGCTGACCTGCTCCACCTCAGCGTTGTTTATGTAGATGGTGGTGTGGATTTATATTACATGTTGACATTAACATGCACACCTTCAAGGAATTAACTTTAATTTAATTACACATCTTTTGTATGTTCCAGAGTCTGATTTAAAACTCAGAAGTTGTCATACTGTATTTGTGGCCTAATTATTTACTTTTAAATTTTTCATAATAGTTTCATCTATTTTGTAAACAAACATGCTCCTTTTCGCCAGTTCAGAATGAAAGGATGAGACAGCCCATGGTTTACTCCTGAGCTAACTGACCTTCTGCACAGGAGAGATCAGCTTTGGGCTGTAGCGAGAAAATCTGGCTCTGCCTCATTGGTTGAATTTTTGACAGCTGAGGAATAAATACACAACTTCCATCAAAGCTGCAAAAACATAATTTCTTTTCTCAGACCTCCAAAAATCTAAATTATCCTAAAAAATTCTGGAAAACCATCAAATCTCTCTACGGCAGTTCCCAAACACCTGGTCTCCCATTAAAACTTCTTATTAACTCTGTTCCTGTCAAATAAGCACAAAATCCTGAACTGTTTCACCAAACATTTTGTTGTTTCAAATTCTTTATTTGACACAGTTACTAATGGAAAATCAGCCACTTCTCCTAAAAGTCAAACATTTACACACCAAATCCCTCTTACAAGTCAATCTTCAGAAAAACATACCTATTTCTCTTTCTCCGTTCTCAGTCAGTGAGGTTAATAAACTGTTAAAACGTCTAAACTCTAAACAATCTGCAGACCCAGATGAACTTCCACCTTATTTCTTAAGGCTGGCTGCTCATATCATCACAGTACCGGTGTTCCACATCTTCAATCTCTCCATAAGACAAAACTCCATTCCAGACTTGGAAAACAGCCTTTGCTCTTCATTTGCTGAAGGGAGGTGACCCCACCTCATTGAACAACTATTGACCAATCTCTAACTCTGCATTTTAGCCAAGGTTCTAGAAAACCTGATAAACTCTCAAATCAAAAAGTATCTGGATTAATTTAACATCTTACCGTTCCATCAATCTGGTTTCAGGAAACAACACAGCACAACCACTGCTTCACTGAAGGTTCTGTCTAAAGCTTTTGACACTGTGGATCATAACATCTTGTGTCATAAGCTCTCAGAAATTGGTTTCTCAGATCACACCACTGGTAGGTTATCCAACTATCTCTCATATCAGAGGCAATGTGTTCAACATAATGGTATTTCCTTCAGTTATTTACCAGTCAACAATGGTTTACCACAAGGCTCAGTATTAGGACCCACCCTCTTTAAAATCTACATACATAATGTAGGTAAGAGCATCCCAGATGCATCCTTACATTTCTATGCTGATGACACTGTTATTTACTGTTGAGCTAAAACAGTTGCTAAGGCTTTCCAGCTTTTGGAATCCGCTTTTGAAATCATCCAGTCAGATTTGTTCTGTCTCAAACTTGTCCCAAACGCTGACAAAACCAAAGGGATGCTTTTTTTTTCAAACAGGAAGTCGGTCCCAGCAGTTGTTCCTCTGATTTTATCCTCAAATGATGTCCCCATTGAGTGTGTTGATTCCTACAAATTCCTCCAACAGGTGTCTTGGTCAATTTGTCTCTCTCTTTTAAGCTTCACGTGGAAAGCCTAGTAAGGAAACTGAAAGTTAAATTGGGTTTCTTTTTCAGAAATATATCCTGTCTAACTCTGAATGCTAGGAAAAGCCTTGTAACTGTGACTTTCCTTCCCTCCATTGACTATGGTGATATTATTTACATGAACGCCTCTACAAGCACCATGCAGATGTTGGATGCTGTCTGTCACGGTTTGCTAAGATTCATAACTGGCTGTAACTAGCGTACCCACCATTGCTCCCTGTATTCATAGGTTAATTGGACATCATTAACTTCACACAGACTCTCCCACTAGTACATTTTCATATTTAAACCACTTCTCGGTCTGCTGCATTCATACATCTCCTCCTACATGTCACTGCATGATTGCAGCTACAGCATGCAATCTCAGGACATTATTACCTGCAGTGTTCCCTCAGTGTGGACTGAATTAGGCAAAAGGGCCTTCTCCTACTCTGCTCCTGTTTCCTGGAATATCTTGCAAACAAATTTGAATATCTCGACCTTGACCTCTCTAAGTAGCTTTAAATATATGTTAAGTTCATGGCAAAAACAATGCAGACGTTCCTGTTTTTACTTTTCTACACCACCTTATAATCTAACAGTTTTTTGTTTGTTTGTTTGTTTGTTTTTGTTATTATTTTTTTTTTGTGGGGGGGGTATTTCTCCTTTTAATTCTCTTTTAATTACCATTATATTTTCACATGTATATATATATATATATATATATATATATATATATATATATATATAT
>NC_056511.1:34600540-34605285 GCF_014905685.2 Nematolebias whitei
TATATATATATATATATATATATATATATATATATATATATATATATGTATACACATTATAATTGTCTATTGTTGCCGTTGATGTCCACTGTTGTCATCACTCTTTGTTAAAAGTCAGATCTCTCTTGTAAATGAGTCCCAGAGGCTCAATGACATTAACCTGTATAAATAAAGGTTGAATGAATTTGTCTCAGGGAACCTTCATAACATTGTAGAAACAATTCTTGGACATTAAACAACAGCAGCAAAAACAACAATAAAATACAACTTGATCTCAATCACACTTTGATTTTTTTCTGACATTAATACAGGAAAGAACTACAGTTTCCACCAGTGTATTGACGTGTCTCCCCTCACAAAATTAGTTTCATTCATACACTCTCTGAGTGATAAATGGACCTACAGTCAGTGAACTGACAGGGAATCAGTTAAATGATGTTTAATTAGACTTTGGGTAAATACTTGAGTCAAACAATTCCAAAACCATCTTTCTCTATTTGTGATGGTTCAGTTAATCCCTGATTGGATCTAATTGCGTGTGCAAAGTTTATTTCAAATAATAGTGAATACAAAGTAATCTGAGCATGCTTAGCTGTGTCTCCCTCGCTCCTTTTATGCAGCATTCGGCTGCGTTCCTGCTAAACAAACCAAACATTTAATGAAGAAGTGTCTAATTGCTTCCTTGCCATCTCCCTCAATCCCTGCCTTGATTAACAAGCACAGGCAGGTGCAAGCCATGCTGGAGCGTACGGGCTTTAGATTTACATTCACACACCATGGATTATAGATCAACGCCACTGTGTTAGTTCTCGATCAATAAATCACTACGTGGCAAATCCAATAGTCATAGTTGCTGTTTTTCAGCCATTAAAACACTCTGGTCTGGCTTCACGGGGGCTATTAGAAGCTGTTAAGCAGGCTTCAAAAAACTGTGAGCTAATGATGAGAATGCATCTACTACATCTGAACTTCATAGCACTGCATTTAGCAGCACTTAATTAATCTTAATGCATTCTGAAATAGGGCAGCCAAACAAATATCTTATCCGTAAATTAATTGTCTCTGTTCTGCACCACAATTTGCCACAAAGTACTCTCGAGGGTGGCTTTAACGCCCACAAACTAATATAAGTATATATGTTTGTGTTTGTGTGTGTGCAAGCACAAAAATGTACTTCGTCTCCACCAGAAGGGACTTTTGGTTATCAGATTGCATTGAATTGGACGTGCTAGCTTATTTATATTATTCAGTTAATTCATAAATCTCTGTATTTTTCTTGTTTTATTAAACAGGAAGCTGAGAGAGCTGGAAAATTCCACAAATTGACGTTTTTTCTTATTTTTATTTTTGTGAATGAATGTAATTTAAATTTAGTGCTGAAGTTAAGTCTCCATTTTTTTTTTCAGGAGTGTGTACATTTGTTTGCATACATATGTGTGTGTTAGTGTGTGAGTGCCCACAACAGTGTTCTTATCACCTCCTCACACACCTGCTTTCCTCCAAGAATGCGCTTCCTCTCGTCTCATGCCTCCTCATCAAAGCCACATCCAGCCGCAGTTGTCGCTTCCTTCTCCCTGCACACCTCCCCCATTCCCCGTATAGCTGCTTTGAACTGGTCTCCAACAGTCAATGTTACCTTTGTATCACTCTGTTGTCCAGGTAGTCAGACCTGACAGATATCATACCATCCCAGAGAGTAGAATTTGGCATTTTGGCAAGTTTAGGATCAAGTGATGTAAGGCTCCGAAAGCTTATTAAGGATTAGGAGTGATGACAACAGCTAAAGGCGTAAAGCCTTGAATTGCTGGAACCTAATTTTTATTTTTATTTATTTATTTTTTTTAATAAAGCACTAAATCAAATATGCTATCTACCAATCTGATATATTTACTGGTTGTAAATGTGGTTAGTCCGAGTTGTTTCTGTTTGAGTGTGGGTGTGTCTGTCTTATCTCACAGGTTTGTTTCCCTAGCCTCCTCTTCACAGCACTCCTAATTGTGCTTATTCTTAATTAACTGCCCAAAGAGGAGATGTTGTTGGATTTCTAATTAACTGATGCTGGGGTTTGAATTTAATGGAAAGGAAAACATAAATAAATAAAATCTCAATTGCTTTTTCTACCTTGAGGCTTGGATTTTAGGAGGATTATTATTTATTTATTTATTCATTTTGCCTCATCAACCATCCTGAGTATGATTATTGCATCTAGGCTTCACTACTTTAAAAAAAAAAAAAATGTTTGAAAAAGTGTGTATTTTAAACAACTTCTTGTGATAATGCCACCAGTGCTGTTCTTTTTTTTTTTTTTTTTTTTTTTTCTGTTTTCTTCTTAGTATGTCTTTTTCATTTCTAACCAAACAAAAGCTGCAATTTTTTAAAGACTAACAAAGCAAAATTTGCATACATAATGTGAACTGTCCTAATTTCTGTATATCTGCTTTGCATAGACACCGTCCATAAACAAACACACACACACACAGACACACACATGCTCGCTTACTGCTCTGACTGTCCTAGAGAGCCGCAGCATTAATAACTGTAAGTGGATAATGCTCTGGCTTGAATTCCGATCAAGGTTTAATAAGAGAATGTTTCAGTCGGCCACTGGCAGCAGGAGGCTCGATGCGGGTGTGTTTGTGTGTATTTGCAGTCCTGTTTTTGTGGCCTCATCTAAGGTACAGTATAAGTATATTATTGCTGGTGCATCCAAAGGTCTCAGTGGTCATTCTCTGACCTTTTGCCTCACTGTAATACAAATGTAAGTAACTGAATGGCCAAATGCCACATGGCTTTATTACAGTGAGGGTCAGAGTGTGGCTGATAAAAAGTTATAAGCATTTTCATTTTAAAAAAATGACATTAGTTCAAAATATAATCAAACGCTGGAGTTAAAAGGGTCCTCAGTTTTCAACATTACCATACTAAATTGCTAATGGTTAATATTAGAGTTTTTAAAGACAAGAACATTAAACTATAATTTGATCATCCCACTATAAATAATTTGCAAGCTTTAGGTTGTCCATTACACACAATAAGTCAATGGACATGCCATTGTTACATCCTCAGAATGTCAATTACAACAGGAGCTACATGCTAAACATTCTCTCTTAATATTTGTAGCTTAATATAGTTTGCAACCTTTTGACTGGAAAAAACACAATCTTAAGTGCATCAAGATTTTATTAAAACTTAAAAAAATAAAAATAAAAATTAGAGGCCATAATTACCCACATTTTTTTTCCCATTATTATTATTATTACTATTATTAGTTATAAGAAATCATATTAATAACAAATACTTGGAGTGCACTAGGAGTTAAGTTGAACTCTATAAGAGAATTCAATTTACAACAGGTGGCAAAGTTCTTGTAAAGTCTGGGGAAAAAAACAAACAAACATTCAAATGAATATGTTATCACTGACAGTGTCACTATCTTAATAAAAACAATGTATACCATTACATGTTGCAAGCCAAAACTTAGCAAGGTGAGAGAGAGAATATATGACTTGAGTACTTCCTCTACTACTACCACCAGCACCACTATTACTACTACTACTACTACTACTGCTACTATTATGACTATTACTAATACTATGACTAAATTACTACTACTACTACTACTACTAATACTGCTACTATTACTACTACTACTACTACTACTACTACTACTACTACTATGTAACCCAGGTAGAAAAAAATCATCCTCTCTTCCCCTAGTATGCACTTGCACATGCATTTCCTCTCACTTTATTATTCATTCTCACGAGTGTACCGTCAGTCAGACACGTGACCGCAATGAGCCAATCAGTGGCTATATATCTATGACCATCAAACAATTGTGGTAAGGCCACAAGGAAGTATGGGGAGAAGTTGCTGCAGGAGCCCATTATCACAGACCTCTGAGAGGCGAAATGAGTTTGTATTTACCTTCAAACCGAAATTGTCTAGGTTTTAAATTGATGATGGCGAGCTACAAACCCCCCCCCCCCCAAAAAAAAAAAAAACAGAACCTATATCAGAGGATCATCTTGCCTCTATAAGGATTCAGAGCATTCACTCTCAATCTGGAGGAATTCATCTGCTCTGTCCGGGCTGGTAGGAGGCTTCTGCACCCAGTTTGAACTTATATTTCCCCCCCTTGTTCTTGGATGGTTTGAACCTTTAAAATTCTGTCCCATGGGTATTCATAATCTCAACGGCATCAACGGTTCAACATGGACTATTGACCTTTAGCCTTCAATGGCTTTATTTATTATGAGGCTGTGTGAACAATGAAAACTTGGGGATATTGTGAAGTAATAATTTGCACACAAAGAAAAGGTTAATGAACTTGATTGGTTGTTTTTTTTTTTGTTTGTTTGTTTGTTTGTTTGTCATTTTTGTTCATATTTCACTGTATATATTTATAAAATCGAATGGCCATTCAGAGACTTGTATATTTAATGTCACTGGTGTTGCACAGATTTAATACATGGTGCCTGTTGAATACAAATTCAGTCTCAGTGACTCTGTGATTATTCTTAAACCCCTCTTTCAGAGTCTAATCTAGTTTTCTGATAACTACCCAGTTAATATTAAGATTTATTTGAGGTTACCATTAGAACTCCCATTACTTAAACCCATATACTCGCTACAACTACTACTACTACTACTACTACTACTACTACTACTATTACTATTACTACTACTACTACTACTACTACTACTACTACTACTACTACTACTACTACTACTATTCCTACTAC
>NC_056511.1:34605295-34618048 GCF_014905685.2 Nematolebias whitei
AACAACTTCTACTACTACCACCACCACGATTACGACAACAACAACAAGTACTACTACTACTACTACTACTAATACTAATACTACTACTATAACTTAACCACTACTACTACTACTACTACTACTACTATTAATACTACTACTACTACTACTACTAATAATAATAATAATAATAATATTATGACTAAACTACTACTACTAGTAGTACTATGATGACTACTATTACTACATCTACTACTTACACCACCACTACTACTACTACTACAACCACTGCGACTATTACTAATACTAGTAGTAATAATAATAATAATAATAATAATAACAATAATAATAATAATAATAATAATAATAACAATAATACTAATAATAATAATAATAATAATAACCATTATTACTAATACTAGTAGTAATAATAATAATAATAACAACAATAATATGATAGTAATATTAATAATAACAGTTATAATAACACCTCAGCAATATTAGTATTGTCTTTAACACAGAATTTTGAGAAAAATATTCAGTTTGCAGTAGTATGTTTTTCACAACTTCAACATTTTTTTAAAATACTTTGAAAATACTGATAATGTAATTAACATCACACGATACTATGATTCATACTGTTTAAATTCATATTTAATGTGTAGCTTTAGATTTGTGTGTATGCACTTGTACTCTCTGTAATTACAACCTATTCTAGACATTCAGTCTATATTCTTGATTTGTACCCGTCAAGAGCCAAAGACTGTTTTTGTCAAAGCGTCTTCGTACATCCACTCAATGACTTGGCATTTGAAGCTTGATTTGTATTTGCAGCACTGTGGAACACTCTGTTTAATCAACATCTCCTGGCACCTTTGCATATGTAGTTTTAACTGAAGTATAATTACAGTTCTGCTGAGAAAAAAAAAAAAAAAAAAAAGCAGAATTGTAATCTGACTAGGTCCTTAAAAAGTCAGTTATCAAGCAGAAACAGACTGGAACATGTTAAACACTGCAACAAGACCATGAATGAAAATAAAATGTTTTGCAGAGTCACATGGAGACACTTAAGAAATATTAATGTTTCAGTGCATGTGATGTTAAGAAAGCAATGGGACAATACAAAGGGAACTCATGTTGTGAAAATGTGTTTTACTGAGAGTTGAAGCCATTAAACATTCTATCTGTTGGTTGCCATTAGCTCCAAATACTCAGAGAGAAAATCTGACTTTGACATCTAATCCTCTTACTCGGAAGAGGACTAATGCACTCAGGGTATATGTTGCATTGCATCTGACAAACTAATCCATTTCCACATGTATACATTGAACAGTGCAGTATCAATGAGAGTCGTATCAATGAGAATCTCTGTTGACTTGTTCCTGTCTGTTCCCCCCCTCCACTCAACCAGATGGCCTTCCTCTAACGGAGCATTGACACCAGATGTGCTGTTCCCGTGTCGGCTCGGGGACCAGCTGGGCTGAGTGTGCCAGTGGTTCGGTTAATGAAAATGGCTGTGTTGTGCTGTGTGTGTGGGTGTGTGCGTGTGTGTTGTTTACCGTGGTTCAGTGGCATGTGACAGTTTGGGAAACCTCAGTGGGTGAGGTTTTTTTTTTTTTTTTTTCAAAGCGAGCCACAGCCAGTTGTGCTGCAGCTCAGCTCAGCCAAGCAGCGCTCAACAGCACACCCACCAAGTTTGTGGAACGAAAAAAAAAACAGCTGTCCATCCACAATAACCTCCCTCAACATATCCTGCTGATTTATTCTGTTTTTAGTTTCATTCCTTCTTATCTGAAGTGTTTTTACCCTCATACAAAACATTGCAGGAAGGGAATCACTGAGCTTTTCACTAATTTACCCATGCTGCTTGAACAAGGAAGAGTGCACATTATCTGTGGTTGAATTTCCATGTCTGTAACTACTTGCAATGAAATACATTCATTTACATGAATTATTGCTCTAATTTTGATTGCTAAAAGATATGATTGTCAGTGCAAGGTAACACCATAATGAACATTTCGTTCTGATAAAACCTCAAGCCCCAGCTAATGAAGTTGTTACTACATGCCATGCTCTGTCATTTATGAATTTGCTCAGAAGCGATTCATTACTGCACAACATTCTGCTGATCAATTAAATGATAAGGACTCGACCAAATACTGTTTGCTTGGCAATAATTCTGACAACTTCCAGAGCTTGAAGACAAATCAACTAATTGAAAATGGTATACCAAAAAAAGTTTACGCTTTTATGGTAACACAGAAATTACAGATACGGAAGCTAACCCTTCTGTGATAGCCTTTTTTATCAGAGCTTGATTATGCTGCCCTCCTATCTCTCAGAAGGGCTGTGGTGTGGTGGTCTGTGGGGTTATGGGTAGTTTAATATCTTCTCCAATTGGTTACCAGGAAGAGTTTTCTCAAGCTTGTGAATGCTGTGCATGAGGAGTACAAACTGTAAGCTTCAGAGATTTTGTAAAGAATTGTGTCATTTGCATTGGTTGAGCCAGAGGTTCTGCAGCAATGTAATGCAAAAGGGAAGGTTCCTATTTGATTCAGCTCTTTAAAATAACGGGAAAAATGTGACTATGTGGCTTCACCCCAGCATGTCTGTGAATAATGCAGCCATTGAAGTCTTACTGATTTCCAAAAGCATAGTTACATATTTTATGTAAATATGTAATAATTACCTCGTCATTACTTGAAAGACTGTATTTTTAAACCGACGCATTGTCAATTTTCATTGCAGAGCTGCTTAATGCCTTTTGTTGACTAAAAACAAATCAAACCATATTTAACTAGAAGCACTCGGAGAGCGCACACTTCCACCAAGACCCTAGTGTGACTCATGCAGTAACGTCTTGTGCACAGACAGACAAGAATCATTCCTGGATGCGGACAGTGATCCAGATCACCAACAAAATTTAATATTTTGTTCATTGTAGCAATCTCAACAGTTCCTGAAAATGTCATGAAATTAATTGTATAACTTTTTGTGTAATCTTGTGCACAGACAGACAGACAAACGCTAACAGAAATATAACCTCCTTGGCTGACCAGTGGTAAAAGAACTGACATGAGCTCATCTCATAATGTTCAAGACTTTAAATATTGGTGGCTGTTTTTGTCATTTATGTGGCTTTTCTGGGGCAGCACGTCTCATCCATTACTTGTTAGCATCATTGCTTCACAGCCAGACTGTCTTGGGTTCAGTCCCCAGTCTGGACCTGGAGTCTTCATGTTCTTCTTGTGTTTGGCTGGATTTCTCCACGTACTCCCGTTTCTTCCCACAGTCTGAAAAACATGCATGTTTATGTCATCAAAGTTCATGCTTAATCATCCAGGCACCAAATCCAGTAATGCTCAGTCAGGTCATCTGGACATTTTTTATTTTTTTTTCTTGAGACGTTTCGCCGTCTATCCGGAAGGCTTTGTCACTCTGAGGAGTCCAAAGTAAACTGTTATCCACAAAAAACAACAACAAACAAACAAAAACAAAAAAACTGTCCAGATGACCTGAATGAGCATTACTGGATTTTGTACCTGGATGATTGAGCATGAGCTTTGATGTCTTGAACCACTTTGGCTGTGGCTGCCTGCCTGGAAGGAATCGACGGGGGACAGGACAGCCCCCAGAAACCATCTTATCTCCAGTAAACTGGTTGGTCTGCTTAAGGAGTGTACTGCTTAGTGGGGAAACGGTTTACTTAGGACTCCTCAGACTGATGAAGCCCTCCGGATAGAGGGCAAAACGTTTCTACAAAAAAATAAAATATCCAGATGATCTGATTGAGAATTATTAAATGCATGTTTACCTTGAAACACCTCAAGACACATGTATGGACAATTTAATTATGGATTTGGCAACATTAAAACTGTCCTGATGATGATTTAAGCTGAACATCTCCTGAAGTTATGTTCAGATTTGGAATATTGCTCCTCCCCTAAATGCTTGCAATTCTTCCAGAATATGCTTTATTGTCTGACTTTTTTTTTCTTCTCTCCAGTGTTATACAACAGCATGACTTTAAAATCCTTCTTCAATCTGTCCATCCAC
This sequence comes from Nematolebias whitei, assembly GCF_014905685.2. NCBI lineage: Eukaryota > Metazoa > Chordata > Actinopteri > Cyprinodontiformes > Rivulidae > Nematolebias > Nematolebias whitei. The sequence continues at coordinate 34,609,331 of NC_056511.1, forward strand.
TTATCCACATAGATAACCCCAATCTATGTCACAGGGAGAAACTCAAACGGTTATTTGGCATGAAGGTGTGTACACCAGATAAAATCAATTCAAGGCCAACACAAACACCACTTTTCAAACAGAGCCAATTTGGAGTATCCAGATAACCTACATGTTTTCTAATGGAGGAAAATAAAATACCTGATAAAATTCACATGCAATGGTAGACCATGCAGTCACAGAAGCCTGAGCTGTGAACTATGACCTCTTTGCTGTGAAGCAACAGGGTCATCGTCTGCTCCACTTTAGAATTAGAACACACTGTAAAGGTGTTTGACACTGTTTAAGTGTTTGCATCTAAATTCATAAAAGTTCTGAGTGTGATGAAATGAGCCTGAAAAACAAATGTTGTCAATATTTTGTCAGTGTTGCTCTGTCAGTTAAATATAAAAAAAAATTGAAAAGTTAAAGCACTAGTTCATCTTTTGAAAACAAAATAAATAAATAAAACTATTTATTCTCAAGAGACAATAATGTCAATTCACCTTCTAATCCTAAAATAAATAATTTTCTAAAACAAGCATTTATCTCAAAAACATGATGTTGGAGCTCAAAACCAATTGTCTTCTTGCAAATTTGTGTTAAAATGAAGTTTATTTGCAATGTATACTATATTTTAAAAAGCATAATTTATAATGGATACATTCTATATTACACATGAGAGTTTTACCATATCTGTACCACCATCTGTGTTGCTTCTTTTTTATATTTATTTTGAAATGCCCTCATTCTTGCCAATGGATTACATGTGTACAAAAAATATTTGAAAATTACTTTTTTTTTTATATATATATATAACGTAATGGTAGTAGTTGGTATTATCTAAAAGCATTCTAAGAGTGAAGTTAGTAACTCAGAATTGCCCTGCTCTTAGCAAAATGAGAAAATAATAATAATAATTGAAATAAAGATAAACATAAAAAGGCTGTTTTTAATTTTCATAAGAAATTACTTTCACATGTTAACAATGTATGTTGCTGTTATAGGAGTTGCCTTTTACTTTAGCTTTGTTCATATTCCTGAAAAGTACAAGCAGTCAGGCATTTGAGAAATAATGCTCACATGGAGTAATGAACACATTAACACCAGCAGTCAATTGAGAGTTTCAGTCATCTGCAAAAAGGAATTTGCTTAAAAAATAAATAAATACATTTAAAAAAAATGCATAAATACAATGATAAAGACAAAACATGCAGACTCACATCAAGCCAAATCATCTTGTTAGTTGGAGACAGTTTTCATGATTTGCTGCTTTTTCTTCTGCAACGCTTTATAGTAAAGTATGTGTTTTATTTGCATTTTGCTCCCGCAGTGTACATTCTAGACTGCTTTCAGAAATAGTCAAACTAATGGGAAACATTAAACTGCTGAAATTATTTGCTAACCATGTGGTCATTTATTCAAAACATTTGCAGCAAAACATTGGTGCTGTGGCTGCTCAGAACCCACTGTGTCTGAAATGTAATCGCTCTACTGCCACAAGGATTTGATTATCCCTTGAGAAGTCGTTGAATTCAGCTGTGCTTACACATACTACTGCCTTTAGAAAACAATGAAACACTGCAAGGCATGTGCCTTTATCTAAACTCTTAAAATCACTTAAAACAAACACAAACAAACAACAACAAAAATTGTACATATTTTCAATTAAATTCAATTCAGTTTATTTATATAGCGCCAAATCACAACAAAGTTGTCTCAGGGCACTTTACAGAAACATCCACATACATAAAAGCCAATTAGTAAAGTTCTCTATCTAAGGAATCCAGCAGACAAGTTGAATATTGGCTTTGTCGCAGTCTCCCATCTTGAGCAAGCACAGTGGCAACAGTGGAAAGGAAAAACTCCCTTTTAACAGGAAGAAACCTCCAGCAGAACCAGGCCCAGGACAAGCAGCCATCTGCTTTGACCGGCTGGTTTGAGCGGACAGGAAGGAGAGACAAACAAACACAGAATGGTAGATCCAGGTATAGGTCCAGGAGAACCAGAAAGACAAAAAAACACATGTTAAGGATAGAAAAAGTAATTACAAATACAAAACAGGTTGAGCAGAGTAAGTAAAGACAGTAGTAGAATGAAAAAGTGTGGTCAGTTTGTCCTCCAGCAGTCTAACCCTATAGCAGCATAACTAAGGGACAGCTCAGGAAACCCAAGCCGACCCTAACTATAGGATTTTGCAGAAAGGAAAGTCTTAAGCCAAGTTTTAAAACTGGATGATGTGTCAGCCTCACAGACAGAGATTGGAAGTTGGTTCCACAAGAGAGGAGCCTGATAACTGAAAGATCTGTCTCCCATTCTGTTTTTTGTAAATTCTAGGAACCACAAGTAAACCTGCAGCCTGAGAGTGATGCGTTATGTTAGGGAAATATGGAACAATAAGATCTGTAATATAAGATGGAGTCAGGTTGTTGAGAGCTTTGTAGGTTAGAAGAAGGATTTTGAATTCAATTCTGAATTTTACAGGGAGCCAATGGAGCGAAGCTAAAACTGGAGAAATATGATCTCTCCTACTAACTCCAGTTAAGACTCTGGAAGCAGCATTTTGGATCAAGTGAAGATGTTTTAAAGAAGTATTTTGGACACCCAGATAATAAACCATTGCAATAGTCCAGTCTAGATGTGACAAATGCATGGACCAGTTTTTCTGCATCATTTTTAGATAAGATGTTTCTAATTTTAGTGATATTACGCAGGTGGAAGAAGGTGGTTCTAGTAACGTTTTTAATGTGAAGGAATAAAAGACCTGTCCTGATCAAAACTAACACCAAGATTTTTAACACTAGAGCAGGAGGACAAATTAATGCCATCTAAGGAGGGAGAAAGACTGAAAAAATCATCCCTAAGGTGCTCAGGTCCAAAAACCAAAACCTCAGTCTTGTCTGTGTTCAACAGGAGAAAATTAAGAGTCATCCAGGTTTTGATGTCTTTAAGATATGCTTGTAGTCTAAGTAGCTGATTGGATTCATTGGGTTTAATGGACAAATATAATTGTGTGTCATCAGCGTAACAATGAAAATGTATCCCATGTAGGGCAGCAAATAACGATTATTTCAATAATCGATCCATCAGTCGATTATTTTTCAGATTAATCGATGAATGGGCAAAAAAAAAAGTTTTAATTTCCACCCCTTTATTCCAAAATTGAACATTTGACTGACATAGCAATTCGCACAAAAAACAGGTTGCTATTTGACTATTCTGTTAGTAAAATATTGAATAATAAAAAATAAGTTAGTAGAATAGCATTAAAAAAATTAATGTACACAAAAATATATACAAATGTTTGCTTTATACCTGCACAATATGTTGTCTACTTTGTAAAATGTGTCCTTGAGGCAAGAGTGTAACCTGGATTAAAAGTGTGGATTATTGTAACCTGGATTAAAAGTGCGGATCATTGTAGTGAAGCCTTCGTCTTCAATAATCAACATAGGCCTCATGTCAGTGATGCTCATTTAAGAATGATTTCAGTGAAGACAGCTGCTGCTGTGGTGTCCATGATGTCTTCCCATCATGAAGGATGTCATTGTTTGTTGTTGTTTTCTGGAATGAGAGCATATATATACGTATTATAACATAATTTACAGCAACTCAAGGAATGCCTTGTTTCACTTACAGTGTTAGGTTCAGGCAAAAGTAGCTAAAAGAGCAATTAAATACACACACACACACACACATATAAAATACTTAATTGCACACATTTGAGTAGATGTAATAAATTACTTTAATTCCTGTTTAAATGCAATTCATCCTGCCATATCTGCAGTGTCTTCAGACTTTGCCAGCAAATTAAAAGTTGAAGCTTAATCATTAAATTATTATCTTTGTTAGATTTTTTTTATATATCACATTTAAACACTGCTTGTACCAATTAAATTAAATAAAAACTAACACACGCTCTCTATCACCGTCATTAATCAGATAACAAACAAACAAGCAGCTTCAGCTACAGAGAGACTAATGTTACGTTTTCTCACTTGGAAACAGAACAATGTGTTAAATTGTAGAGACTCACCTGTAACACATGAGTTGGGAGTGAGACGAGTTGTATCAGCTGCAGCTCCTTCCTCCTCCTCGTGACTCCGACATGTTTACATTTCATCTCCGTGGTTCTCATGTGTCGTCAATTTTCAAAGTTGCATGTTTCAGTTTTTATCTTTGTGAAGTGCTCCCACACTTTGGAGGACTTGGGTCGAACAGTTTTCGCTGCGTTGGTCATTTGTAAAATTTACTTAATTTCCTTTGAAAACACCGCCTATGATCTGCTTCTACCTCCCCCCTCGCTCTGTTCAACTCGTGCTGCAGAGTGTTTATTTATTTATTTTTTCAAACTTTATTCAGTCAGTCAACATTGACAATGAACTGAAGGTGAACAAAACGGCTCCATAACGCCGTGAGAGACGCATAATTGCGCGACACAACGAATCAATAATGAAATTCTATTGATTTTATCAATTCGTTGTTGAAGCTCTAATCCCATGCTGTTTAATAACTTTACCTAATGGAAGCATGTATAAAGTAAAGAGTAATGGCCAAAGCACTGAACCCTGAGGAACTCCATGACAAACTTTGGCGTATGAAGAAGATTTATTATTTACATTTACTTACTGGAATCTATCAGATAGATATGATTTAAACCATTTTACCATACCATTCCATACCAATTTATTTATATAGCACTTTAAACAGTGACAAAGCACACCAAAGTGCTGTACAGGGACAAACAGAACAAGCACACAGCAACAGATTACATAACAGGACACCAAAAACGCAGAAACCAACAAAAACAATAATGGATAACAACGACAACTGCAACATGACCAACACAGTGTGATGCACACAGACTCAGCACAGATCACACAGTGCTGAAAGCCAGGGAACAATTTTAGAGCCGTTTAGGTAATCCCTATATCATATTCAAGCCTCTGTAGTAAAATATTGTGATTAACTGTATCAAATGCAGCACTAATTTCTAACAGAACCAGTATAGACACGTCCATTGTCTGAAGCCATGAGAATATCATTAGTGACTTTTACTAGTGCTGTTTATGTGCTATGATAAACTCTAAACCCTGACAGAAACTCTTCAAACTGATTATTTCTTTGTAGATGTTCACGCAACTGACCTGCAACTATTTTCTCTAGAATTTTTGAGATGAACGTTAGATTAGATATAGGTCTATAATTGGCCAGAATTTCGGAATCAAGGTCAGACTTTTTAGTAAAGGTTTAATTACAGCAACCTTAAAGTGCTGTGGTACATAACCATTCATTAAAGACAAATTAAGTAAATCCAAAATGTGGACATTAATTAGGGGAAATACCTCTTTAAACAGTCTGGTTAGTATGGGATCTAGCAGGCATGTGGATGGTTTGGATGAGGTTATTAGTTGTTGACAATTCAGAGAGCGCAACAGGACAAAAACTCTCCAAACACAAATCAGGCTCTAGTGAATTTTTTTAAGTTGTCTCATTTGACAGGGGACTAGGGATAGTAGAAGGAAGGATGGTTTGAATGTTCTCTTTAATTGAAATAATTTTATTTATAAAGAATCTCATGAAGTCATCACTACTTATAGTTGTAGGGATTTTTGGTTTGTTTCCTTTGAGCCGTTGGCGAATTGAGACAATTTCATACCATACCATACCATTTTATTTATAGAGCACTTAAAACAGCTACAAGGTCAACCAAAGTGCTATACAGACAGAACAACAGACAACACACGAAGCAATGTACAAAATGAAGTAGATCAAAAGTATAGACATAAAAACAAAGCAGATAATAAATATGATGACAAACCAGTGTGGAGCGTACAGGTTCAAAACACAGATCATCTGGTGTTGAAAGCTACTGAATAGTAGTGAGTTTTTAAACGGGATTTGAAAACCGAGAAGGTTTCAATGGGGTTGTGGGTGGGTAACAGAGGAGAAGCAGCAGAGAGGTGTAGAAGACTACAACCCTGCTTCCTGGACTGGACCCTGGGTTGTCAATGATTTGCGGGATAAACAAAATCAGCCATATAGTTGGATGGATGCCATCTCTCCGCATCAGACAAGGTTTTCCTCAAATAGAACTCCAGTTATCTATGTAGCCCGTGTCGTTGTCAGAACACCACCTGGACACCCAGTGGTTAAACGACGACATACCGCTAAACATGTCATCGCTGATCAGAATGGGGAGGGGGCCAGAGAAAACTACAGAGTCTGACATGGTTTTAGCAAAGTCACACACCGAAGCAACATTAATTTTAGTGACCTCCGATTGGTGTAACCGGGTGTCATTACCGCCGACGTGAATAACAATCTTACTGTATTTAGCCTTAGCCTTATTTAGCAGTTTCAAATAAGATTCTATGTTGCCCGCTCTGGCCCCTGGAATGCATTTGACTGTGGCTGCTGGAGTCCCTAAAGCCACGTTTTGACTATGGAGCTGCCAACAACCAGGGTCTGCTTCTCAGCGGGTGTTTTACTGAGCAAGGAAAATCAGTTATAAAAGTATCTTGATGCATGCTCAATAATAAAATTATATGCAATTATAAAAGTGAACGGGTCAGTGGTGAACTGGGGGCCTTAGCCTTAGCACCATGCTTGCTCCGGACAGTTACCCAGCCGGCCTGGTGTCCCGGCTGCTCGGGGTCTGCTGGAGGACCGCTTACGGGAGCTAGACTCTGTGGTTCCGTGCTTTCTAAGGGGACCAGGCTAGTTACTGTTTTTTTCTACAGCGCGGAGCCGAGCTTCCAGTTCAGACAGCCTCTCCTCCAAAGCTACCATAAGACTAGATTTGTTACATGTATCAATACCAATAAATGTGGCAGAGGAGTAGCTAAACATCTGACACATGGAGCAAGTGAGAAAGGAGGAAGCCAGGAGAGAAGCAGCAGCCATGCTAAGCTAATGCTAGCAAGAACTAGCAGATCCCAATACACCAATAAAAACTGAAAATTGTTGAAAGATAAAAGGTGTTTTAAGCACTATCCAACAGTAGAAAAACAACTGTATTAAGTGTGTTTGTGAACTACAATGAAAAACTGCAAAAGACAGATAAATCTGGAAAACAAGAGATGTCTCGAGCAAACAATTCACTCGAGCTACCAACAGACAAACAGGAAGTGTATATATATATATATATATATATATGTATGGTAAATGGACTGTACTTACATAGTGCCTTTCTATCTTATTTATAGATACTCAAAGCGCTTTACACTACAATCAGTGTACTCATTTACCATTCATACAGCACTCTAGAATATATCTGCAAAGCTAATTGAACAAATCATTCTAATGAGACTAATCAGTGCTTTAGATCACATTCATACACTGATGGGACACACATCAGATCCTATGAGGGGTTCAGTGTCTTGCCCAGGGACACTTCAGCATGTGAAGGCTGGTGAATTCGAACCCCCAACTCTCGCATGGGAGGACAACTGCTCTAACCACTCAGCTACAGCTGCCCCCCCCCCCCCCCCCCCCCCCCCCAGATATACATTTATATATATATATATATATATATATATATATATATATATATATATATATATATAAGCTTAATGTTGAGCTTAATTTTGTCATAAAAAATTTTAAGATGCTCTGTACTGTATTTATTTAAAATCTAGTGTCCTTATAATATAATAACAGCTTCCAGTGCTTCAGTTTGGTGCTCGGAATGAAAACAGCAAGCAGGTAGACTCCAAAGTATTGTAAGCCAAGTAATAATTTGCTGTGGGACTGGATGCTCCAGTGGGTGTGTTGTTCCACTGTGTCTCATCAATTACATTCCCTGAGAGAAAACAACCGGCTGTTTTTTCTTTTTTTCCTGAGATGTCTGGGTTAATAGGGCTTTTCTCAAATGTCTCTGCGACCAAGTAATTGAAGCAACTTAACAATCGTAAGTGCAGCCTTTGCAGAGCTGGGAGCACAGGTTGAATACAACTTTATTAGAAAAAGCACACTTGTATTGATTGACTCCTTTTTTGTTCTTATTCTCTCATTTCTTCCCCTCTTGACATCTGCAAAAAAAAACTAATTTGTGTACTCCTGATCCAAACACAGAAAAATAGAAGGGGGGGGGGGGGGGGCATAAAGACGAATACGTATGGACCTTGTAATTCGAAATGACTATGTTATCATTTTCTATGTGCATTCCAAAGCATCTGAATTGCTTGTTAATATACTGTATATACTATACATATAGTCCTTGGTGGAGCCGTGCATGAAGTGAAAGTGCAACAGCCCATGTGAAAAACAAACAGAGTGAGTTAAGTTTTTATGTTTGTAAGTTTTCTTAAATAAAACACAATATTGTTTAAATGGCACTTTTTTCAATAATTTGAATTCAATTTACATTATGGGATGTCTTGATCCATATGTTTTGTCTCTAATATTGATCTGAATAAATTACAAATAAACATCAGCTTAAACTGTCTCAATCTGACATTTGCATTTTATTTAATTTAATCAAACCTTTGGGGCTACATACATTAAGTATATTTAAGTTATTAAAAGTAACGTTGTAATGTTCTTGACACCTCTGTATATCTACATTGTACTTTGAGGAAGTTCTTTGTCCCTCAGACCATCTTCAGCCAGTTCAACTCCTCTGTACAGTAAAAATAGAGTCTTGTAAATCTGCTGCACCCCAGACACCTATGTATATGTATGAATATATATATATAT
>NC_056511.1:34618448-34645025 GCF_014905685.2 Nematolebias whitei
AGGGATGCACCAATCCACTTTTTTTACTTCCGATCCGATCCCGATACCTAGATCTGGGTATCATCCGATACCGATACAGTTCCGATATCATGATCATCATTGATTTTATATGAGGCTGTAATAATCTCCTCTCAAGTACAATTTGTACAAATATATGCATGCATGTCCAAAAAAGCAACTTGAGGTAAGTTTTATTAATGTTGGATAAGTTTTAAAGTTAAAATTAAATTTTGCTAACACAAAACATGTTTCTTTTTATTCCTAGCTTTAAAGTGGATATTAAAGTGATTAATTGAAGTCATTGTTTAGTTTTTTTTTTTTTTTTTTTTTTTTTTTAAACAAGGGGCAGATATAATATTTTCTTCTTTCTGCGCTCTTTTCATTCAATGTTTTCTTTTAGATGATTTGTTTGTTTGTTTCATTTAAATGAATGAATAAATGAATTAAATTAAATTAAATGTTAAATGGCTTAAAACGTCTGCTAAGTTCATGACATAAACCAACAGACATGTTCCTGATTTTAGTATTTTACATCACTTTATAATGTAGCTGTTTCTGTTTTTAATATATATAATTTTTAAATCACATGTTTTTTATGATTGTCTACTGTTGTACTGATAAATATCTCCTAGAGGGTAAACTATATATTGACTGCAAGCATTAAGCTGAGAAATATTTTGTTTTCTACAACTGATAGTGGTTGGTCATTAATTATGATGAAGTTTAGCAACTTCTCGGTAAACATTTGAGCTCCGTGGTTTCAGCGATGTCTTCTTCGTGTTCAATCCGAAGCAGGCAGCCTGATTTGAGGCAGCCGTGCTCAGCCTGTCCCTCCTCAGAGACGGGCCGATTGGACGTGGCTGGCCTGGGGTCGAGTCGCCTCTTTCGGTTTGACCAAAGAGTAGTGACCCGCTCAAGCCAAAGAGCTCGAATGTCCATCGTAAAACTAACTTTAACGTGGTTTAATGTGGCGCTATGGCTCTGCAGACATTGCATGTTGTTGTCTTGTTTTGTAGTGTTTCTAGTGTAAAATACCTCCAAACAGCGGACATGTTTAGATGAAAAGTTGGTTAGCTGTTAGCCACAGTGCTGCTCGCTCAGTCCTCACGTTGTAGCTTGCTGCAAACTATGAAATGGATTTCCTGAATGTGAGGTGGGTCTTATTACTCTGGGTTCATGAGACACGCCGCAGTTCAGGAAATCCATTCCATAGTTTGAAGCCAACATGCATCATGGATCGGAAATGTCGGCAGGTGGATCGGAAAAATCCGATACCTAAATTATGCTGGTATCGGAGGCCGATACAGATACTGGATCGGCCCCATCCCTAATATACATATATATATATATACTTTGATAATATTGATACAAAGTACTTTGACCCAATATTTCTAATTGGCGTTGGACATTAACTCACTACAAAAGTGAACTGACAGCACAATATAAATGAATAAGTGAAGCATGAATCATGATTCATCCATTCAGGTAAATTATAATTAAATTCAGTTCAGTTCATTTCAGTTTATTTGCATAGCGCCATCACAACACAAGTCATCTCAGTGCACTGTACAAAAACATTTACATACATTATGCCACCTCTATCTAAGGAAGCCAGCAGATTGTGTTGAATCTTCTCTTCGTTGCAGTCTCCCATATACGGAGCCAATTAAACTCAACACTAATACAATATAGTCATAATCTATATATTACAAAATGCCAATTAGTAAATAGCTGTCTAAATCCCTTCAGAGCAATCACTTATCTTGAGCAATTAAATTTTAATTCATTTTCCAAACGACACCTTAAATAAACTTTAACACTACGTTGGGTTAATCAGAGTCAATCCATTTCTAAATTATAGTAAACATTTAGTGCAGGATTTTTGTTCATCTGGAATTGATGCCTCTTTGGAATTCTTGTTTTTAAATATTATTATTGTGTAGAAACGTAAAAATGAACAGTCTTATAAGAGGATCTGTTTTCTTTTTCTTTTTCCCCCCTCAGCAGTCTGTTTATAGGCTGCAAGGGTATGTGTTGAATTTATTTATTTATTTTCTCTTTTATGTCCAGCAGAGACAGGATTGTCAGTTTCCTTACGCCTCATACCTAGAGAATATGGCTTGGCATCTTTGTCTGTGCTTCCATCTGTCAGTCATTCATTGCATGCCTTACACTTATGACCTTTCCACTTACTGATACGTGACACAGATGCTGTCTAGTCTACTCGTCTTTTTTTCTTTTTTCTGCGCACAGACAACCGGGCTTGGCACATGGCGTCGTATGCAGATCAGACAGGCAAATCAGTGCAGGCTGGCTCCAGTATGTCAGCAAGAGAGAAGTGCAGCACTTCCTACTGCAGCATCAGCCTCTCAGCAGTCATTTTCATCATGATTTAAGGGGTTATTACACTGCCTGAAGGAAAAGTCCCATCACTGAGTTGTGCACCATATATCATCAGAGGGAGCACTCAGGGAAGAATGATAGCTCGTCTGTTAGAAGTCTGACTGACAGATTTCAAAAGCATCAACAAATGTGATTTGACAAAATCAGATAAAACATGGGAGTAGAAAACCCATTGGGTGTGATCCATCTTTAGATGGAGAACATCTGAGCTAACTGTGCTGATTCCATTCATATGTAGCATGTGCTTACTCTCAGAGCTTTGTGGTTTATTTGTCAACCTCAAAGGGATTTTTTTAATCACTTATATTGCAAAGGTATTAGGGATGCACGATACTGAATTCTTGGCTGATAGCCAATATGTTAAAACTTATTTGGCCAATAACCGATAACAATACTGATATTTTTTTTCCCCCTAGCCCTACTTACAGAGTCTGCATAGCTTTATCTGCTGAGGAATTAAAATAATACATTATTCTGCTTGATTTTTGTCAGTTTGGCTGCTACCAAATGCAGATGCCAAAAGGGGGCTGAAAATCATGTAACACTTTAACTTGGTTTATGTTTAATGTCAAATATATTCATGACATTTGCTCTCTAACACAATGACAACACTCAAAAAGTGCAAATTTGTACATTTTCAGAAATCTAAACTTAACCTGTTCACAAGTGACAAGTAAAAAGCACATAAGTAGTAGTGCATTAAAATATATACTTGACAGTTTCTTAAAATAAAAAATAACTTAAAACAAAAGTGTTTAATATTGGTGAGCTATTTTGATGGAATGGCCGATATCCGATATTTAATTTTATCACTAATATTGGCCATTACCAATACCATGCCGATAATATTTTGCATTCCTAAAAGGTATATATGTTTTTTTTGTTTTTTATATTTACCCCGCCTCTGTCTTAGGCGTTCTTTCAATACTTTTCAATTAAAGCCAAATAACTAAAGATCAACTGTAAGTATTAGCTGTTTTGAATAAATCTGAGTTAATAATAGTTGGTATAGTTGGAAAGAAATCGCCCTGTGATGGACCTGCAACCCATCCAGGGTGTACCCCGCCCCTCGCACAGTGATTGCTGGACATGGGCACCGGCGACCCCCGTGACCCAAAATGGAAGAAGCGGGTAAAAGATAATGGATGGATGGAAATAAATCATCTTCCATTTGATCTTATTCTCAGCACCTTTTTCTTTGGACTCTGGTCAGAAGTTATTGCAATATGTTGTCTTCCACTTCTCATTTGTATCAGTGCAAGTGCTCGCCATAAAACAGTTATATATATATATATATATATATATATATACACACACATGCTACATACAATCTATTGTTTTAATGTGAAACTGCAGCAACATTTCACATATGTAGAGTAGACTGTGCTGATGATACACAAAATCTGCTCTAAAAGAATGTCCAAGACTCCCAGATTCACAGCTTGTTATGTCTAAAAGTGAGCTCCCGTCTGCTGCCTTTAGCCCAATTGGCAGCCTGGTGGCTGTTGCTCATCTGTCCCCAAGCCAAAGTGAGCACATCACCGATCTGGACTGGGATTAAAGGACCTAATGCTAACAGCTGTGCTGAGATTAGCCATGTCAGTATTTACAGTTATTTTGTCATGCAGTGCGCCACACACTCTGCTCAAATAATGAACAGCAATATTTGAATTTCCTAGTCTGTTTGAATTGCTATCAGGGTGATTCTGAAAAGCTCTGTCTGCATTTTTTTCCCCTTGATAAATAGATAGGTGGAGAAATGGGTTTATTTGATAGATATATTTGAAAGAGAATGATGGCTGGAACTGTCACAGAGGTATGCAGATGAGGGGAGATGGCTGAACATTTGGAAGCAGCCACCTCCTTTGTTTCACCAAAATGTAAATTATGAATGCTAGGATGAGAAAGACACAAAGGAAGACTGAAGAAAAATGACGAGAGAGACGGTTCACTGGAAACATAAATTTATGCAGCACTAAAAAATGTTGATGGATACAAAAGTTTTATTGTTTCTTTGTGTGAGAGACATTAGTTATGGTTTTGTTTGTTCTGTACCTCCATGAGTGAGTTTCTCCACTGGATACATTAATATACATGTTTTTTTGTTTGTTTGTTTTTTTCACTTATACATAGACAGATTCCTTCAGGATGATCAGCTATCACAGATAAATGTAAAGTTTCTCCAAATCATTTTACTAATAATAAAGATTCTACATATGTAAGCCAATTATCTGAAGGTGAAGATATCTTTTCTCTTGTTACACAACAGTGGAGGAGGTTAGGTGATGGGTCCATTACTAGAACAATCAGAAAAATAATCTTCTTATGAGTTCATGTCTGTATAGAGGAATGAGATGTACTTCTGGCCTTGAGTATGCACAGATGTGATTAAAATAGATTTTGGGTAAATAATCTCCTAAACTGCTCACTAGGGTATTGGGGTTAGTGGTCGGGGTGGAAACAGGAGTAACTCACAGAGATGTACCTGCATCCCCATGCTTCCTCATGAAATGCAACTTCTAAAACATTTTACTACTTCCTTTTTATTTTACTTGTGAATTGCCAGTTTTCAGTCATGCGGTGAATCCAAATCAGTGTTAATTTTGCCCTTTAGTGGAGAAAATAGGGGGAATTGGAAATACCCACCGCTCAAGCATCTGTATGTCTATCTGTTTATGTTCTGAGCAGGATAATTTGAAAAAATAAGTGAGGTACCAACTTCCATTTTGGTGAGTGACAACATTTAGACATAAGAAAGTGTTCTTTTGAAAATTGGGTTGCCACATGAAAATCCAAGATGACTGCCACCATGAATGTCAGTTTGTATTGTGAGCATGATAACGTGAAAAATGAGCAACATGCCAACTTCTGTTTAGGTGTGAGACTACATCTAGGTGTAAGACTAGTTTCTTTCAATAACTGGTTTGCCACATTAATATCTAAAATGGTTTCCACAATGCCCATTTGTCTTATGAGTTGGAAAACGAAAAATAAGCAATTTAGCAACTTCCATGTTTGTGTGTCGTTGCATGATCTACGAGTAAGGAAGTCATTAATGAATACTGGGTTGTTGCCGCATCAAATCCAAGATAGTTATCCTTATATATATATATATATATATATATATATATATATATATATATATATCAACCACCCCTATAATTTAAGCAAACTATGCTTCTAGTTTGTATACTACAGGTCCTTAAAATATACTTTTGTGTTTTGAACCACTTTGGCATGACTGTTTCAGAGGAGTTGACGGGGGACAGGGTGGGCCCCAGAGGCCATCTTAGAACCAGCAAACAAGTTTTTTCCACTACGGAGTATGCTGTTTGTGGAAATCAGGTTGTTTGGTGTCTCCTCATATTTGAACAAGTCCTTTGGTTGAAGGATGAAATCTCTCAGCAAAGAAAAAAAAAAGGAAACCATCCAGCTGACCTGACTGAACATTGTTGGATTTTTACCTGGGTTATTGAGCATAAACTTTGGTACTTAAAATATAGTTTCCTCAAATAATTGAGGTGGCCCCTGGGGTGGCTGAAGATTAATATACCGTGGACATGGTTGCATTGGCCACTCACTGGCTCTGCCATTGCTCCCGGTGACCAATCAAATTGCTCCTTGCACTCACCAGGATCCATCACTCTGTTCTGTTTCAGACAAACAGAAAACATTAAAAAACTAAAAACATAAACTTTCTCTATTCAGTGTAGTTTTACTTAATGCATTCATTCAACCTTTATTTATACAGGTTAGTCTCATTGAGTCACGACGACTCCTTTACAAGAGAGACTTGTTTTAAACAAAGAACGCAGATGAGGTACCACAGAAAAAAACAAGAACAAAACAAAATCAAGCTACATCATAAAACAATGTAAAATACTAAAAACAGGACTTACGTTCCCTTTTTCATTTATGTCCATAAAAAGCACAGATCAAAAACAATGAACATTCTCTATTCAAATCCTTCAGTGGCAGGAGATGTTGGTGTACTGCTTGGTTCCATTTTTTTTTATTTTTATATAAAATACATTGTTAATTGACTTTATTAGAGAATGTTGACATGTATTTTTTTTTTTGTTTTGTTTTGCAACCAATAAAATGCCAACTGAGTCCCTATTTTGGGGGAAATTTCTAGTTGCTTGTAAGCTTTTTTAGCTTTAATACTCTGTTTGATTGATGTTGTGCAGTGTTACTTTCTTTTAGAGAAATGCAGAGACAGTTGTCTTTGGAAGACAAGCTCATTCACTGCTTTGTGGAAAAAAAAACCCTTCAAAACCAATAAAAAATCAATCTGAAGCCAAAGTATCCTGTTTTTTAGATGGTAGGCAGGGGCTAAAAGTGTGTTGCGGTTCATAGCTTCCTCTCCAGGTCACATGTACCTAAAACACTACACTCATATTTAATATTTTTTGTTCATTTTGTCATTTAAAGATCAAAGGTCAAATTGCTGAAATCAAAGCAAAAGAAAAAAACCTGCCATGTACCGGTAATAGCAGGTAATGTGATACCATGACATTACCATATTAATTAGTTTTCTTTGTGCTGAATGCCAGCAGTGGAACGAAAGCAGTGCCCCGTTTCATAGCTAGGGGCATTTATTCAAATACATTCACACATATCTATATGCTATCCCAACACGCACATATTGTGACCCATCGGTATGTGCCCATGCACATAAAGGATAAAACCAAAATGTTGTGACAAACATAGCTAAGCAGCCATCTCTAGCGGCCTCCGTGAGAGTGTGTTTGATCATGTTAGATGGTGCAGATGTACAAAATATCCCATGCGGTTTATGCATTCTCTGACATTCACTTCTTCGCTTTATCTTGTCAAAATCAAAGAAATCAAAAATATACGGTTTAACATCTAATAAATATTCTCACAAGCATCATTCAAGACAAAGAACCAGTTGAAGACAATACAGAAGTATTGAAAAAAAAAGATGTACTACTGTTTAAAGACTAGCTTTTTTGAAACCTTATGAGCTGTGGTGATTACTGGTACACTCTTTGTGTCTGTGAAACACAGCAGTGTGCTGTATTTAAGGCAGAGAAAAAGAGAATATGTAAGAAAGCTCTCCTTCCCTTGGTGATCGCTACTTTAGTGAAACAAGGCGAATAAAATGCTAGATTCTGATCCCTGACTCATTTTCCAGCTCATATTGTACATCTCCACAATATTGCTGTAAGGGTCTACGATAGCCATAGTCCTCGAGAGAAAAAGAACGCTATCGACCTTTTCTATATTTTGCTTTCATCACCCCTGCTGCTTACTCCTCATATTCCTCCAATAACTGCCAGAGCAGTTTTAAAGTTTATGGACGTGGGGCATTGGTGCCTCCAAGCTGCATAATTTTAAACAGTTTCTTTGATACTCAAAAAAAAAAAAAAAATAGCAATGAAGTGTTGAATGTTGCAACAAATGAAATGAGGAGTTAACGAATCCTAAAGGCAAAGTCATTCACTTTATCAGCATGCAACTCTTTTATCAGTGTTTTTTCAAACATCAGTACTTCTAGATTTACAGGCTCATAGGCTGAAGATGATGCTAAGACAAAGAGTCTGGGGAGAAATAGATTTACATTGTTAAGTGTGAGAGCTACAGGAATGTGTTCTTGAGAAGAAATGGATGGAGACAGAGGTCATTAATTATAGATGGGGAGATGTGGTCCGAGGGAATGCTGGTAAAGTAACTAGAGGCAGAGTAAAGAAGAGATGCAAGTGTGGCATTGTGGGTGAAAAAAGGAGGGGAGATCCCTCCTATACTATCCACAACTTCAATTTACACCATGACAAGTGAAAGGAGGTTAATTAAACATGACAATGGTGGAGTGTTTAACTCTTCATGGTGGTTGACTGGCTTCTACTCAAAGGCCAAAGCATGCATAACTAATGTGGCCATATTATACAGAAAAGTATAAGTTCACACCCAGATAAGCCATGAACTGAGAGGTTTTGATGAATACTATTGGTAATTGCACATTTTTATTGTAAATTAAGTTATAAATAGGTAAAATATGAAAAACTGTTTTGAATGTGGAAGCTGCCGTCACACATACCTGAAGTAGAACTGAATGAAAACTTGGCATTATTTTATTTTTTGCCAAAGGCATGCTAACATTTGGGTGTGCATCTATTTCTAGCCATCATATTACCTCTAATTGAATTTGACACTAATGATGCCAAAAAGCAAAGCACAGCAGAGCTAGGCTCAGAAGCTGTCTCTATACAGTACCTTTGACGAAGACTTCTTTTCTGGTCATAGTATTATTAATATTATTATTATTATTATTATTTATTTATTTTATTTTTGTTATAAGTCATGTCACCTTTCAAAATGGAAATTACCTTAGTTCATTTTTAAGTGTGCCTGTGCTTAAATATAGAAGTATTTTTGTATCGCTATTCAGTCATTATTCTAGGGTTTAGGTCAGAATTTTTAATTTTGATATCCTCCTGCAGCATTGGAAAATCCCACACCAACCGTTTAATCAAAATGTATGTCTCAACAGGAATAGTGTACTTTGGCCATTTGTAGCAGTGCATCATTCAGCATGATGAATTTTAAAGAATGAAACAATGCAAAGTTTCCATGTTCACAACAATTGTGATGTAGCAAAACAAGTGAAAAAAATATTATTTTTTTTTGGCATGCTATAGCCTAGACATGTTTCACAGTGATAAACAACATTTATTTTACTACATAATGTTCAGCTTGGAGTATGATGATGTTATACAACTTTCAAATGTCTTCTCATATATTTTGCCAAAACAATGTCAACAATGTCAATGGTGCAACTGGTAGAGCTGCTGCCTCTCAGTGAGCAGGTCCCTGGTTCAAACCCCGGTCCAGGGGCCTTCTGGGTGGAGTTTGCATGTTCTCTCCGTGCATGCGTAGGTTTTCTCCGGGTACTCCGGTTTCCTCCCACAGACCAAAAACATGCATGTTAGGCTGATTGGTAACTCTAAATTGTCCCTAGGTGTGAGTGAGAGAGTGAATGGTTGTTTGTCTCGTTTGTCTCTATGTGGCCCTGTGATGGACTTGCGACCTGTCCAGGGTGTACCCCGGCCCTCGCACAGTGATTGCTGGACATGGGCACCAGCGACCCCCGTGACCCAAAATGGAATAAACGGGTAAAGAAAATGGATGGATGGATGGATGGATGGATGGATGGATGGATGGATGGATGTGTGTGTTTTCTTTGTTTTTAAATCCATTGCATAATTTACTGCAATAAGGAAATTGCAGGCTTTTGTTTTATTCTGTTTATTCACATGTGGGCCATGTTGGCAAAACATGGATGATAACTCCTCATTCAATTTCATTTACATTTTGGACATATGCTCTCAGCAAGCAGCTTAGTGTTTTATATCCAGGTATTCTCACCAACCTAACTGGAGTAAAAAGCACAAACATAAGAAATTCAGAAACGTTCACATATACACTGAGCAAAAATATTAATGCAACATGTTTGCTTTTACTCCCATTCATCATGAGCTGAACTCAAAGATCTAAGAGTTTTTCTATGTACACAAAAGGCCTTTTCTCTCCAATAGTGTTCAAAAATTTGGATAAATCTGTGTTAGAGAACATTTCTCTGTTGCTGAGATAATCCATCCACCTCACAGGGTGACATTACAAGATGCAAAATAGACAGCATGATTATTGCACAGGTATTTTGGATGACCACAAAAAAAGGCCACTCTAAAATGTGCAGTTTTATTACACAGCACAATACCACAGATGTTGAAAGTTTCAAGGGAGTGTGCAATTGGCATGCTGACTGTAGGAATGTCCATGTTCCGATATTTTGGCAGTCCATCCAACCGACATCACAACCACAGACCACATGTAACTACACTACGGCCTATGTTTGTTATCCATAACATACACCTGTTCATACTATAACCCCACTGCCATCATCGGCCACTCGATTAAAAATGTTGACAAGAGCAAACCACTCACCCACGCTACACCAAACATACAGTCTGCCATCTGCCCTGTACAGTGAAAACGTGGTTTCATCTGTGAGGAGAACACCTCTCCTATGTGCCATACGCCATCCAATGTGAGCA
Source organism: Nematolebias whitei (assembly GCF_014905685.2). Taxonomy (NCBI): domain Eukaryota; kingdom Metazoa; phylum Chordata; class Actinopteri; order Cyprinodontiformes; family Rivulidae; genus Nematolebias; species Nematolebias whitei. The sequence continues at coordinate 34,628,933 of NC_056511.1, forward strand.
TTTACCCACTAAGGTTGGTTACAACAACAAGCTACAGTCAGGTGGAGACCTTGATGAGGCCGAAAAGCATGCTGATGAGCTTTCCTGATTGTTTCTGACAGCATGTGCAGAAATTCTTTGGTTATGCAAACTGATTGTTGCAGCAGTTGTCCGGATGGCTGGTCTCTGATGATCTTGGAGGTGAAGATGCTGCATGTGGAGGTCCTGGGCTGGTGTGGTTACACATGGTCTGCTGTTGTGATGTGCTGTTAAATTCTCTGAACTGCCTTTGGAAACAGCTGATGGTAGAGAAATGGACATTCAGTTCAAAGTCAACATGAACATCAACATCAACATAGAAAACATCTTAGATATTTGAGTCCAGCTCATGAAAAATGGGAGTAAAGACAAAACGTTTTATTTATATTTTTGTGCAGTTTATTATAGAGCTCCGGTAGATCTTCCCTCAACAGTACCCAAACAGCATGGCACATACATCTAAACACTCATTGACTTCCATGTATCAGAGCTCTATTTATTTAAAACTGAAATGATATGGTCTTTTTTCACCTATCATCTGTCCTATAAATAACAGAGTAGACATGTGAAAAAGGAAATGTGTTAGAGCAGATACTTCATGCACATACAGATTGAGTTATTATATTTGTTTGTTTACTTTACCAACATAATTAATTTGTTTTTGCACAATGACTGCTTGAAGCTTAACTTTACTTTGCGTTCCTGTCTGCCTATCTTATAAAGAATGCTCTCAGGGAGCAAGATAAGCGTGTGTGGTTATCATGGTGATACTAACAAGCCTCTGTCAGCAAATGTATTTATTTATCCTGGTTTCTTATACATTTCAATTACAGTTTATACATCGAAATGTTTTTTGTCAGATTAAAATATTACAGAAGTTCTAAATTGTTGTTAAGTTTTAAAGTAGAAAGGTGAAGTTTGTTGGATATTCAAATCTTCTTCAGAAATTTTTATTGATTCATTTATACAAAAATAAAATAGGGTGCATTTTTTTTTTTTTACCCACAACACATATTTATAGTTAAGTTTACCAATTACATAAATTCTCATATAAACAACCACCACAAAATGTTCAAAGCAACCATGAAAATACAATGTAGTTTGTGTTTTTAACCTAATTCAATGTGAGGCACAGCCTGGCACACTGATGCTGTCATAGTCTAAATGAATGTCAACAACCATAGCATGGCTCTTTCTATGTTCCGGTCAGCATATTATTTCTATAAAAGTGTGCCTTGATTTACTCATTTTGCATCCTGCTGTTGAGAAGGCAGAAATATAAAAGGTAGTACACGTCCGTGCTGGGTTCCTAGCCTCAGGGGACATTGTGTAAACGCTCCTCATTTCCCTGCTGATCGTAGTCCTGACTGATTGCTGATGACTTTTTTAGGGCACAGACATGTTAAGTTGTTTATTTATGCAAAAAAAGAAATAATCCCCAGTGCAAATAGCCCTCTTCAACCTAGATTTTTCCTCCTCCATGATTGTGTTGGCATTTGTGTCTTGGTTTCCGTTTTTGTCTCTTGAGCAGTGGTGATGTTGTTGCGGTCATCAGCAAAGTTTATGATATAGGAAGCAGGCAGCTGTTTTCTTGTTTGTGTTCGCATCTCAGTGTGTGTGTATCTGTCAGTGGGTATTTTCTGCCTGTGACAGATATGGGACATCCTTGACAGCTGTTGAGAAAGTGACACACCCCTACAGGCTGTATTTTTCAAAAATAATTTTCTGCAAACTCGAAAATGCAATTTTGCAGACTACTGTCATAAGAAATGTCTTGGCTTCTTTGCTTTTTCTGACACAGGACCACACATATGCATTAGCTCATAATTCCTGACATAAGGCGCAATCTCCTTGGATATTTAAAAAAGCAGGGTTTATATTTAACATAGCCTGGATTCCATATTAAATGTGTATGCAATACCTGGATGTTGCAAGCTTTATTTGCATGCAGCGCCTCACTTCAATCTTGCATCTATGATTCCCAAATGGAAATGCAGCCATCTGCTACTCACAAAAACTCACAAGGTGTTAGCATCTTCATCTTCCCTCTGTACTCATTAACAATTTCCCTTTTGCATCAGTGGCGTTTCACTTCTACCACAACAGTTTTCTTTGAGTTTGTTCAGCATGAAATTATAAATCCCCTTAGTGGATAGTTAGCTTTCATGCTCACGAACACACATATATCGTAAGGCACACGTGTGTATGTGCGCTCCAAAGTAAACAGGGTACCGCCTGAGTTAATTTTACTCTGTCACTCGTCGCCATCTGTGTGTCACACCTTGTTTATTTACTACTTTGTGTAATGAAGTAAGCAAATGTCTTATTTTTCTGATTAATTGATGCTCTAGACAGATTGAATTATAGCAGCAATTATCAGATATTATCAATATTTCTTCCATATTTGAGCTATTTCCAAACCTACTGTAGGTTATTTCTCTTCCCCCCACCCCCCAAACCAAATTAATTTAACTGAGATTGAAATATTTGAAATGATTGTATTCCTGAGACAAAATCATCCAAACAATGTAAAAAAAAAAATGCCTTGGCATAAAATTGAGATTAATTGTGATGTATTTTCAGGTGTAAGCACAGTTTTAGACACTTTGTCAACTGTAAAAAAGGGTCAAATGAGCTGTTCACTGCCACTAAAATCCTCCTCAGCTGATTGATTCATAGTTTTCATGCCAAGTGTGACATTTATTAAAATCTTGAACCAGGCATAACTTAAAAAAAATGTGGTTTTCTGCCCATTATTGTTATTTATCTTCATTTTTCAAAGTGACATTTCTTGACAGTTGTTGTAAGGGTTGCCATGAACTTGGATTACATTTACTTTTGTTTTATGCATTTGATTCTCAAGTTTTACAATGATATTACAAGTTTAAGTTTATAAATGTAAATGAGAATAGTAACAAATGCCACTTCTCTGAAAGGTAATAAACATTAGTCCAACAGAATAAAAGGCTGAAACATCATAGTTTTGTTGAGTCACGTTATTAAAATATCTTGTCAGGCAGTTAAAGCTGTGGTCAAATTAACAAAAACAGAAACGCTCTGATTGTTTTTTTCCCCCTTAGACGACCTGGTTCATGGAATATCCCCGGCAAAGGCACACACTTATTTAAAAGTGAACAAAGATGTTAGTGTGTTAGTGTGGCAAGTCAAGAAATGGTGAAACCTAACTGCAACTGTTTCCTTACAAAGGTAGCAGATTAATCAATCAATAATCTTTAAACTTTCTCATTTATTCTGTTCGGTTATTTATAAGATCTCAACAAGGATTTAATAAAGAAACACTATGAAGCAAGAATTAACCAGTTAACAAAACAAAACAAAACAAAAAATACTCTAACAATGTTCATTCAGGTCATCTGGGCGTCTCTTTTTTTTGTGCTGAGACATTTCGCCCTCCGTCCAAGGGGCTTCTGGTGGATGAAGCCTTTCGGATGGAGGGTGAAACGTCTCAGCACAAAACAAGAATCCGTCCAGATGACCTGACTGAACATTGTTGGATTTTCTATCTGGGTTTTGTGCATGAACGTTGGTAAAAAAAAATAAATAATAATATTTCATTTTAAATTAATCTAACCCATTTTTAAACAGGATGTTAGATTAAGAATTATGTTGGGGCTTTACAGACTCAAAATTTAAATGAAGATTTCACTTTGGAATTCAGTTCAGGAGAATATCAACAATGTTACCATATTTTCAGACTAATCAGGAAGTATCAGATTGGAATTTAACTTTTTTTATATACACTTGCATCAGCTAACCCTGCTGCTGCCCTAAGATTAAAATAAGGTCAAGGTTTCTTTATTGGCATTTGCATCGCATGTGGTACCTGTGATGGAACTAAATTGTATATACAGGGTCCCAGTTACGGGCAGCACGGTGGCGCAACTGGTAGAGCTGCTGCCTCTCAGCGAGCAGGTCCCTGGTTCAAACCCCGGTCCAGGGGCCTTTCTGGGTGGAGTTTGCATGTTCTCTCCGTGCATGCGTGGGTTTTCGCCGGGTACTCTGGTTTCCTCCCACAGACTAAAAACATGCATGTTAGGATGATTGGTAACTCTAAATTGTCCCTAGGTGTGAGTGAGAAAGTGAATGGTTGTTTGTCTCTATGTGGCCCTGTGATGGACTTGTGACCCGTCCAGGGTGTACCCCGCCCCTCGCACAGTGATTGCTGGACATGGGCACCAGCGACCCCCGTGACCCAAAATGGAATAAGCGGGTAAAGATAATGGATGGATGGATGGGTCCCAGTTACGTCCAGCGAACAACATCAGCATGAACATGAGTCTGTGTGAGCAGATGAGTAAAAAACAAACTGCAAACTGAACTTTTTTCACAGGGAAGTTACAACAATGGGAGGGGAACCCTAAATGCTATGTTAACATGTTACAGAAGCTATTTATTCATTTATATTTCTCATATTTTATTTTACAACAAAGATAATAAAAACAAGCTAAATTAACTGAATATTTATATTTATTTGTGGCAAAAAAACTTTTACTTTAGGGATTCTTATCAGCTTTAGCACCGTATAATGCTGCTCGTTTTTACACATGATAATAGCTAATTTTACTATTCTGTTTCTGTGACATTTTCATTGTTAAACATGCAAATGTATGTATGCCGTGTGCAGTGCACAGCACTTTGTTTTCTTCTGTTTTCTATTGCATTGTTTCTGCTACTCCTGCAATAACTATGTCAACTTAATGAACACGCGTGAGGTAAATGAACTTACATAATGTGTTTCCTGATAAATGTTGTGTCTGTGCAGAAAAAAAAGGCATGCTTTCAAGTACAGTACGGGGATAAATAGGCTGTTAAAAATCAATGTATTTGCTACCAAATGGAAATGATTCTCTGCCTTTCAGTCATCTGGGGAGCTAGGCAAGATGAACAACATGCTTCCAGATCTCAAGTAGAATCTGTATGCATTTGATGTGAGGGAGAAAAGATGGAAATAAATTCAGTTTCAGAGTGTTGTGGTGAAGAGTCTCACGAAATCAGAATGTAAAGATGGAAACATAGATGAAAAATCACCATCTTCCTTTGTTTGTTAATCATTTAATGAGCCTCTGTATAGTTATTTATATTCACATACTTCCACCTTGTCACATAATTTTACCACCTATTGTTCCATGAAATGAAGCCCATTTACGAATCACTCTGTTTCTGATTTGATAAATGTAACTGGCAAACGGGTGAGACCGCTGAATGCCTTGTTTGAATAATTGAGCAGTACTCAATCAAACAGCATTAAGCAGTGGTGGCAGCCGTGCCATCTGAAATAATTACCACCCGACAACAGAATACACATTAATGCTGTCTCCACAGGGGTTCCACGTTTTGAGAACAACAGATTAGAACACCACCACCTCAACCCCATGTTGCACATGCCGTCATGTTTACCACCCACAGATGACTGCAAAGACTTCTCAGGGAGAGGAGGAAGGGCAGGGGAGCACCCACAGCAGTGAGGGGGGTGTAGCATCACTGCCATTAATTCACACTGTCAGGACTGAATAAATCACGGTCACAGTACGAACAGCGCTGATGGGTTCGACCGCACTTCCATAGCCATTCAAACAGACAGCTGTTCATTAGGAAGACATTGTATGTTATAAGTTATTTACTTCTAATTTATAAAGACATAAGTTAGTGTTTACTGCATTGCAAACACATACAATTATTAATAACTATGAATCTCATTTTTGGGGTTAGTATCGTTGTAGAGCATGGCATCCTGATGACATGATACCTTGAAAAATGCCAATGTTTTAAACTTTTATGGTCTTAAAACAGGGAAAAATAATGTTATCTAGTTTTGTGGATTATATTAAAAATCAAAAATGCTACTATTACCATTGCTGATAAAAATCAAATAAAAAAAATCACGTTGTCATACAAAATAAACAAAAAAATTAACACATCAACCTTACATTTAGAAATCACATTTTCACATGTGACATGTTCAACTAACACAGGAGGTGCAGTTACATGCACAACCTATTCTGCATTTGGATTTGAAACAAAAATCATACAAAGATCCTGTGAAGAAATTTAGATTATTTTGAAACCAATACATGATTGTGAAACACATCAATGTGCAATTTTTAAACAGTTTTAACATGTGCATGCATTCCCACATGGTTGTCCATATAAAATCATGTGAATTTTTTTTATAAAAGTAGATGATTTTATTTTTATTTATTTAAGGGATAGATATTACCTTATTATGCTTTTCCGGTCAAAGCAGATGGTCGCTTGTCCTGAGCCTGGTTCTGCTGGAGGTTTCTTCCTTTAAAAGAGAGTTTTTCCTTTCCACTGTTGCCACTGTGCTTGCTCAAGATGAGAGACTGCAACGAAGCAAGATTCAACTTGTCTGCTGGATTCCTTAGATAGAGAACTTTACTAATTGGCTTTTATGTAAGTGAATGTTCCTGTAAAGTGCCCTGAGACAACTTTGTTGTGATTTGGCGCTATATAAATAAACTGAATTGAATTGAATTGAATATTACAGCACAGTGTTGCTAGAACTGTTGCCTCTCAGCAAGAATGTTGAAGTTCAAATTCAAGTTTATTTAATGTCATTTGCATCACATGTGGTAAATGAGGTGGAACAAAATTGTGTACTCAGGATCCCATTTACACCCAACAATAGCACAATATAATGTATAAAAAGAAACAGTATATACGGATCTAAGATATACACTGATATATGCTAAATGATCTAAGATATATGCTAAACAATAATAATGTAAAATAATACAATATATTAAACAGCAGCCTGAACATGAGTCTGTAATGAGTAGATGGGTATGAATGAATGCAGCAGCATGAGATAGTCAACATGGATAATCATCAGCACAGATAAGTCACATATCACCAATTAAAGTGGCATTACAGTGATTTTGTTTCATCACACTGATAATCGTGATTAGGGATTCATGAGTCTAACAGCCTCAGGGTAGAAGATGTTCCTCAATCTAGTGGTTCTACACTTAATGCTCCTCAACCTTCTGCCTGAGAAGAGCAGGGCAAAAAGTGTGTGTGCTGGGTGAGTTGGGTCCTTCATGATGCAGGCGGCCCTCTTTCTGCATCTGGAGGTGTATGGGGGAGTGGTGGCGCAGAGGTTAGAAGATGGGCTTGGGATTGGAAAGTCACAGGTTCACCTCTCGGTACCGTCAACATCAAAATGTGGGTAGAAAAAGTGAAACACCCACACCTCCCTCCACCCTCATTCGCTCCACTCTGGGCCCCTGAGCAAGGCCCTTAACCCCCACCATTTGCTCCCTAAAAACATGTCTCTCTTGAAAATGAGTTCTTGTGGCTCAATGAGACTACCTGTATAAATAAAGGGTAAATGAAAAAAAAAGTCTGTGGTGGTGGGGAGGCTCACTTCAACAATCTTCTGTGCAGCCTTCACCACTCTCAGCAAAGCTTTTCTTTTTGCAGCTGTGCAGCCTCCATGCCACACATTGATGCTGGAGCACAGGAGGCTCTCCACTGCACACATGTAGAAGGAGGTGAGGACTGAGCTTCCCAGACCAGCTCGTCTCAGCCGCCTGAGGAAGTAGAGTCTCTGATGTGCTTTCGTGATCTGGCTGGTGGTGTTGTTGCCCCAGCTGAGGTTGTCATTCAGGTGCACACCCAAGTACTTGTAGCTGAAGACCACTTCCACTTGATGGGTGGGGTTGGGATGGGAGGGTGTTCCTTCCGAAATCCACAATCATCTCCTTCATCTTCTTCACATTGATGTGAAGGTTGTTCTTCCTGCATCAGCTCTCCATATGTTCCACCTCCTGCCTGTAGCTGGACTCGTTGTTGTTTGTGATGCATCCCACCACCGCTGTCTCATCTGCTAACTTTACAATATGTCAGCCTGGATGGGTTGGTGCACAGTCATATGTGAGCAGAGTGAACAGGAGATGGCTCAACACACAGCCCTGAGGGGAGCCAGTGCTGAGGGTTATCGTGGAGTAGAAGTTGTGGATCCTCACACACTGTGGTCTGTTTGGTAAGATGTCCACGACCCAGTTGCATAGGGAGGAGCTTAGTCCTAGTGTGAGTAGTTTGTCCATCAGGGTCTGGGGAATCATAGTGTTGAAGGCAGATGTGAAATCCATAAAGAGTAGGGTCCTTCTGCTCGAGAGCAGTGGTCTCTCTGTGGATGCATGGATTTTTTTCCGTCTAGTCCAGTTTCCCCACAGACCAAAAACATGCATGTTAGGCTGATTGGTAACTCTAAATTGTCCCTAGATGTGTGAGAGAGAGTGAATGATTGTTTGTCTAGTTTGTCTCTATGTGTCCCTGTGATGGACTGGTGACCTGTCCAGGATGTCCCCTGCCTCTCACACAGTGACTGATAGATAGTGACCAGTGACCCCATGATACAATATGAGTATTAGGTCTGCACTTTCATTCTCAGTTTTGTGAAGAATTGTTGGTAGCTTGGAAACTGATGTTAGCTAATCAGTTAGCAGTTATTTGCGTTGGTAGTTGTTAGCATTTTATTTAGCCAATGTTGTTTTTGTATCTCACCTTTATCTGTTTTTTATTGTTGTTGTTGTTTTGTTTAACAGACAAACTAATTAGATTAGATTCCTTGAAAATATCCATATGTTCTGCACCTGAAGTGGGTAAGAACATCTGCAAAACAAAAAAAGTTGCACTATGTAATCGACAAAAAGAAATGGTCTGCCTGGATTGGATGGTTGGATACTCATAACACGATTGGCCCATTTTACTGTGTCATAAAGTAGGTGTTTTAAAATAAGTAAAAGTATCTCACATCACATCACATAGCTCACACATAGTTATAGCTTATCTAAGCAGTTATCAAAAGTCTAAACAATAGGCATGTTCCAATATCAATTATTTGCCGTTAACTTAAGAAGGATCCAATATAATTCACTTTGGTTATTAAATCTAAAATAACAACGTCGACAACTTCTGGTGATTTTATGTTTAATTTATAAAGTGATGAAAGTTGTACAACAATTTAGGTGTGAAAAAAGTAAAACTCTCAGAACATTGTTGATCAAACAATTAAAATTACTACGAAGTATTTTATGTATTTTCACTAACTTCCTCCAAAGATATAAATACTGTATATAAAGACAAAAAAATGAAGGTGAAATACAATTTATTACAGTAAGAATTTAAATTATTGTAAAAGAAGAAAAACTAGTAACATAAATGTCACTGAAGTTTTGAACGCAGGGTGGCTGAGGCGTAGACGTCTCTGGGTGTGCTTTACATTCCATCTTCACATTTTTGATAAAAAGAGAACAGAGTATATAATTTGTTTATTCTTTAGCTTCTTGCTGATTTCCAGCAAACTTACGCAACGCTTCATTTGGAAAACCTACTACCTGACTCTGTGGATTAATCCAGTCATGTTCCATGGGTCAAACCCATTTATTCACGTTGGTACCTCACAATGTGGGGATGAGCCTCACATTTGTGTTTTGCAGACCACTTGCCTCAAGTAGCAGCAGTTTTTTAAACTTTAAAAACAAAATTTAAAACAGTATTCTAGAAAACATTAGTGGTTTCTAGCCATGATTTTTTTACAGCAGTGGTTTTCATCATAACTGTAAACTAGTTAATGTTTAGTAGATATCAAAAATAACTTTTAAATTTATAAATACAAACAGATGTAATAAAATGAAGAAAAAAAGTGAAAATAACGATATAAATGCAAGTGGATTTAATCTTCACTATGTAGCAAGTATTATTAAATTTGTAAAGAGTAAAATTCAAACTTTACGACATTACTTTGTTAGATTATGTCACTTTTATGACATAATTAGCTAATTTTAATAATCTTCTCTATTAAAAAAAATACAATTTCTATCTTCCTTTAGACTTTTTTCTTTTGTCAAAGAGATTTTATTTAATGTCTCCAATTATCCAGTATTCAAGATCCTTCTGTTTATGTCTGACTCGGTCTCTGGGGACATGATTTGCTGTTACAGAAGCATTGTCAACAGAGGGAAAGGATTTCAGTTGTGCGCCTTGATGAGTGTAGTGTTGCCTTCTTAGAATGGGTCACTAAGCGCAGAGTACAACATGACAGCCAACCAGGCATATGTCTGTGCCAAAGTAGTGTCTGCAACTGAGACTTATTTACTGCAAACTGTGATTGACAGCTGGGCCGAAGGGCCACTGGCTGCATCCTGATTTTCGTTTTCCACTAGAGGTGTCCCCTGAGACTTGGAATCCACGCTACAGTGTTTCAGCCGAACAGCTTATGGCAGTAATGAGGATAAAAACTGGCATGAACACCATGGAAGTTTATGCTTCTCTAAGTTTTACAAACTATCACTTACAGTGGGATATAATTAATCTCCTTTTTTTTTTCTTTCTTTCAATGTATCCTCACACTTAAAACTGGAAATGACAATTTGCAGCTATTTTCTTTTTTTTATTTATTTATAAGATGATAGTTCTTTGATGTGAAAAAAAAAAAAGGAAACTTTGTTTTCAATCATAACTGCTGTCATATACTGTACTTTATTATTTAAATGAGGCCAGCAGCAAGACGTTCCACACAAAAATAACATGTCATAAGTTGTTAATGTAAAGCGGTTACAACTCATTGCAGGATCCAAATGATCCAATCTCTATTTTTAAACATAAACCCAATGATGGCTTACAGTGCATTAACTCCTGCAGCTCTTTGGAGCAGTAGCTTTTGAATTAATATTTGTTTAACAGTTGTGACAGAATTGGGAACCTTTGATGTGTTTACCTTTTATATCTGCACTAACCGACTCATACATCTATTCAGAATACATTGCATTATCATTTTTGTTTTGACAGTGATTTGAGTGTTTTATTTCTTTGAATACTGAAAATGAAGCACATGTACCCTTACGGTAGATATATAAAAAAAAAAAAAAGTCTTGACAGCAGAATGAAAAATCTGCTCAGAAATTGAATTTTAATGCACTGAAAGTAGGTAGATGTGAGACCAAAATGGAATTCTGTCATATTTAACCCACCATATTTCACATAGCAGCATTGGATTCAGGATATTTTCTTTAAAGGAGTTGGCCTCCTTCCAGCTACACTGCTGATTCCCTTGTAAAAACCTGTGAAGGACTTTCAGCTTTTTTTTTTTTTTTCCAAGCAGACACCATAACTGTGCAGGAACACGTCGGTGAATTTTGTTGCGGTCAGTGAGATATTTTTGAAAGTTTTTCCCCATGCTCTGTAAATGAGACCTTGCACCTGTTCCCTCGCCATTTCATAAGGCTTCATAAAGGAGTGTTTGATCCAGTCAATATCCCTGGTCTCTGGTACTTTCTCTTCAAAATTGCACATGCTGTGGTACAATCTCTTCATAAAACCAAGGTCTGAAGCTGCGGCTGCTGCAAAGGACAGGCACATTTTATAAATGCTTTCTTTACTCAAGGATTCAGGAAAAAAGGTTTTATTTTTTCTTGGGGAAAAAAAAATCAAAAGTGAATTTGTTCATGACCAAATGCACAGCGAATGTATGGTCGTCAACCTTGCATTGCAGATGTTTAATATATGCTGTTTTAAAGCTCGTGCAGCATCTCGTACTGCAGAGCTGATGTAAGATTTTAAAACATGGACTTAGTGTGTGGCTCAGCTCATAAATGTTTCCACTGACCACAAGCTGCTTATCTTTACCAGAGGAAAGATTACATGCAATGCTTTTTACTTGTACTCATACAAATATCCAAAATCATGCTTAACCATAACTTTGTTTTTTTTAAGCCTCTGTGGTAGAAACAGTCACAGTATAAGCATTGTGGGTAAAGTTTTTTTTTTTTTTAATACAAAGTTTAATTTTGACTGGATTTACAAATCAACAGCTAGTTCAAGTGGAACCAAGACCCAAGTGGATTATTGCAATCTTAAAAACCACCCCACTCTCAAAACGTCCATAACTTTCATGCAAATATATTTGTATAAACATTTACTTGGCTTTTATTTTCACATTACATGGGTGTTCCGGCAGAAAAGAAAAGTATGTTGATGCAAAAAGTGCTCCATGTTCCACAGGAAGTGTCAAAACTATCTGCTTCATCCACTAATTATATTTTTAATTTGAACAAAAACTTAATTACAACAGTCAGGATAGTAGGATATTTAATGGGGAGTGGTGACGCAGAGGATAAAGGCAAAACTGTGATTGGAGCATCGCCGGTTTGACTCCCCGAACCGACAATATCAAAATGTGGGTGTGAAAAATAAAGTCCCCACACCTGCCTCCTCTTTTGTTTTCCCCACCTTGGGCCCTTGAGCAAGGCCCTTAACCCCCACCATCTGCTCCCCCGGGCAACCTAAATAGTATCATTTGACAATTTTCATTTGTATTCTTCAGTGTTATTACTTGATGTTATTAACAAACGTGTATGGTGTGCTTTAAATAATCCCATTTAGTGAGATAGTACAAAGTTCAGACTATTTGTCAAACTGTTCATCTGACTGATTATGTGTGTTTAGAAAAAAATGAACAAACACAGGCGTAGTCTCAATTTTTTTTTTTGTTTTATTTTCATTATTATTATTGATACATTATGATATATAGCCTACGTGAAATGGCTAAAAGGCTTTTGCAGGCTGAAAGTGTTGTGATCTTCCACTTATTGAATGCATCAGGCTTCCAACATTTATATTGTTTGAAGCCATTTTCGGATGCTGTTCCTAAAGGTGCTGTACTAAATATTGAGCAATAAATATTTTCTGGTTTTATTACCATTTTTTTTTTTTTTTAATCTTTTTAGATTAGTTCATACACGTACCCTCAGAAGGATCATGGTATTATTAAATGAAAATCAAATGCTGATGGTTTATTACACAATAAACTTTCCTGAAAACTGTTTAAGAATAAAACAATGATGTCTAAGAGACTTTGGGCTTACATAGAACAACAACTTAAATCAAATAAAAATTCAAACCATTCATGTGAAAGAGACAGTATTGCAGACATATTGAAAAACCCTGGTAATATTTTTTATTTCTTGTTTGCCTCCTAGTCTTACGTGATGACTTCCGGCAGAACCCACAGGATGTGGTTGTGGCCGTCGGGGAGACTGCTAGTTTTGAGTGTCAGCCGCCACGTGGACATCCTGAACCCACCACCTACTGGAGGAAAGATACAACTCGTCTTGACCTGAAGGACGACAGGATCAATGTGCGTTACTATCACAGACAGTTGCCTGTGATTGTTTAATTATTTTTACTACACTGAACAAAAAATATAAATGCACACTTTTATGCTTTGTGATAAAACGGTACATTTTAGAGTGGCCTTTTATTGTGGTCAGCCTAAACGCACCTGTGCAATAACCATGCTGTCTAACCATCATCTTGATATGCCACACCTGTGAGGTGGATGGATTATCTCGGCAAAAGAAAAGTGCTCACAAACACAGATTTACACAAGCTTGTGATCAAAGTTTGAGAGAGAAATGTCTGTTGTGCATGTAGAAAAAGTCTTAGCTCTTTGAGTTCAGCTCATCAAAAATGGGAGCAAAAACAATAGTGTTGTTTTTATGTGTTTGCTCAGTACATTACTATTTTACAGCTAGTTGCAGGTTTGAAATGACATTTACCTCTATCTGTCAGGTATTGTTTTATTCTGGGTAACTGTATTTTGCCTTTTCCTTTTAAGGTTCGTAGTGGAAAACTCACCATTTCAAATGCAAAGAAGAGTGACTCAGGGATTTATGTGTGTGTGGCTTCCAACATGGTTGGAGATAGAGAAAGTGAAAAGGCTCAGCTCTCAGTATTTGGTAAGACATCTCCATGCCTTATAAGTTATAAACTCTAGTACAGTAGTCCCTAGCTACTTCGCGGTTCATTTATCCAGACTCGCTCTATCACAATTTTTCCAAAAATGATTGGACATGACGCACAATTGGCTGACTGATGGATGAGCCGCACGATCAGCATTGAATTTTTATTTAAAGTCAAATATTTAAAATTATTTAGCACCTGCTGCACCTTTGTGCATCCCACACTGCAGGATAAGCTTCCTGCTGCAGCTGATCAGCTGTTCTCCGTGCAGAGTGGAGAAGTAGAAGTGGCCAAGAGCACTTGCAGGTGGCAAAGAGCAGCTGAGGCATGGAGCTGAAATCATGACATTATATGCTCTTTTAGAGAGTTAGAGTTTAGAAACTTTTTTTTAGAATATTGCAAGAGTGGGGAGGGGTTTAAAATGTATTTATATATATATATACTATATACATATATTAAAATAAACTACTACTTACTACTTGTACTACTATTCCTATTGTGCAGTTTTTCACTTATTGCGGGACTTCAAGGCACGGATCCCCCACAATAAACGAGGGACTACTGTACATTTGACAATTGTGGTACAAACAATATGTGGCCTCTCTGTAAACTGAGCAATGTTTCTGTGCATTTAGAGCGGCCATCATTTGTGCAACGCCCTGTGAACCAGGTGGTTCTAGTTGACGAGAGTGTAGAGTTCAGATGTCTGGTTCATGGTGACCCACCACCTGTTCTACGCTGGAAAAAGGAAGATGTGGATATTCCTCGGGGCAGGTACAAATGGTTGATGTCTGAGTGTCTGTATTCAGTCCTTTTCACAATTTATATATTCATTTATGTATTATTTTATTTATTGAAATCATTTGACAAATGTGAATTAAAAGCTTCTGATTAATATTGACTTTTTGGTACTGTGCACAACTTCATACATTTTATTTAAATTAGGCTAAAAAATCTACATTGATGCACACATAGAAAAGATAAACTGACAGAACTGTTCATAGACACACTGGTTAGACAGAATCAGTCTGCATGCATTGCATGAGGCAGGCGTGTCTGCTTGTACAACTCAAACCCCATGAGCCCCCAACAGTATGATGCAACCCAGTGCAAGAGCACTATTACCTGACATCAGAAAATGCTACAGAATTTAAATATTGTTTAGCTATATTTGACATTATTAACTTTAAGTATTTATTGCATCGGTTGTGTTCAATTGTTAAGCCATAACATTATGACTACCAACCTACTGTTGAGAATTTCCCATTTTTGTTGCTGAAAACAGCCCTGTTGTTTTGCAGTTTAGACCTCACCTTGCCTGCGATGATATCTGTCACCAAACTGTCAGTTGCAGGTCTTTAGGTTCTGCAATTTGGGCATTTGTGAACTGGACTAGTTGGTTCATCACTTTCAACTAATGCTTGACTGGACTGAGATCTGAAGCATTGGATCTTGCCATGTCTTCTTGTGTTTCTCAAACCAATCTTAAATCTTTATTGCACATGGCAAGGCACATCATACCACTAAACGAGGCCCCTTCTTTCACGAGTTACCATTTAATTCGATTCATCATACCGGGCAGCTATTATTCCACTTCCCATAGGTTCAGTCCATAACATGTTATGCCTGTTGTACATGGTGTCAAAAATAAAGATAAGTCAACATGAGGACCCTGAGCAGTCTGCTTAAATACAGAACAAACTGGTGTGTTCTGACATGTTAGATGGTATTAACTTTGCAAGCAATGTGAGTTTTAATAATGAGTAGTCTGTATAAAAACAGTCGTCTTCAGAAGTGAGAAATCTTTCTTTACCATCAAGACATGTCATGCTCCAAAAGCAGACAGAATATATTCTACTGTTTCTAGGAATAAAAACTGCAAATCACAGTAAACATAATTTGAAAAATAGATTTGATTTGTGCAGATTCAACGACTTGCATTTGTATTTTGATTATAGCAGCAAATTGGCAGTTATGAGAGTTCAGTCCTGAATACATCACAGCATGTACCTGTATTTTTCCAGGCCATGGTGAGTTTCTTACATCCATCCATCCATCCATTTTCTTTACCCGCTTATTCCATTTTGGGTCACGGGGGTCGCTGGTGCCCATGTCCAGCAATCACTGTGCGAGGGGCGGGGTACACCCTGGACGGGTCGCAAGTCCATCACAGGGACACATAGAGACAAATGAGACAAACAACCATTCACTCTCTCACTCACACCTAGGGACAATTTAGAGTTACCAATCAGCCTAACATGCATGTTTTTGGTCTGTTGGAGGAAAC
>NC_056511.1:34650025-34660233 GCF_014905685.2 Nematolebias whitei
TATATATATATATATATATATATATATATATATATATATAAATATACATATATGTGTAGATAGATAGATAGATAGATAGATAGATAGATAGATGGATGGAGATAGATAGATAGATAGATAGATAGATAGATAGATAGATAGATAGATAGATAGATAGATAGATAGATAGATAGATAGATAGATAGATAGATAGATAGATAGACATCTACAGCTGAATATGTTGAATGTATTCCATTCAAGATGGCCACTTTAGCTGAGACAAAAAAAAAATGTATGTTGTGCAATATTTTAAAATAAGATAAGATAGAACTTTCTTGATACCGCAGGAAATTGTTGTGCCAGAGTTTCAGTGCAATGAGACATGCACAAGGAATCACACAAGATATATATATATGAAAAAAAAAAAAAAACAGAGAATATAAAAATACCAACATTAAGGTCTAAAACAGGTCAGGTGCAGACAGAAACATTAAAGTGTTTGTTGTGGTGCAGGATTAATTTAATTGTCCTATGTGTAGAAAAGCGGAGGAGTTGAAAAGCTTAATAGCCGCAGGGAGGAAGGACTTCCTGTTGAAATTACTCATTGGCAAAACAGATTTTAATGAAATTCTCAACCGGCTTTAAATCTACAATTACTTAAATTCTAAAGTAAATGCAATTTAAGTTGGCTGCCACAGTTTCATCAATTATAGACAATAGAAAACTGGCTTAAACTCATGCAGTTTTATAGATACAGTGCTAAATTTGGTGTGGTAGTAGCTGAAAGTTATCCTCAACACATAGCTTAAATTATAACAGATCAGGTTAGATCTTGCAATATTGCATGATATTGTGCATTGAAATCATTTTAAAAAATTTAACCAAAATGTTTATAACTGTGTCCCTTCTCATCATAAAATGACTAGTTTAAATTTATGTCATGCAAAGCTGTGCATGAAACATATCCCTTTAGGAAAGTTAGTTTTCATTGTTTCATTGTAAAGTTATAAGTAAAAGCCAACAAAGTAAGACATTTTCTTAAAGTTTAATAATGCTGCAATGATAACAACATAATAACTACTATTATTATAAACTTTGTGTTTACTTGATGTTGATATTGCTTTCTTTATGAAGCCTTCTTGGCTTTATAATTATAAAACACACACACGCACACACACACATTAGCTTGTACCATGCCAGGCGCTGAATGGCAGTATCTGCCCACATTTATAGTCTGCTGACAAAGATATGTAAGTTTTAATAGCCAGTCACCCACACTTATTCTTTTATTTTCACTACCCTGTGACAGAATATGTAAAAGCCTGAAACTGTCCAAAATAAAACTGTCTACATCAAGAGACACTTAGCACTTTTTTTAACAAAGCTTTAATGTCAGCATTAAGTGCTCAGTGGTTGCCAGCCTCGAGGTGTTTAAGTCTCTCTCTCTCCATGATTTTTTTTTTTGGATTTTTCTCCCACACATTACAAAATTAACATTTGCCCAAGTGTATTTTTTGTTTTGTTTTTTTTTTTTTTTTCTCGAGGTTTTGGTAAGGAAATGACTTGTGTTCTGTCACTCAGAAGAGATGGATCAATATCAAAATGTTAGGTCGAGGATGAAGGAGAGGAGAAATACTGTTGACAGATGGGTGTAAACAAAGATGGATAGAGAGTTGGCGTGATGCCCAGGGGAGTTATGGAGGCTTGTACCGTGCCATTTCAAGCATTATTTAAGATTGTTAGATTGGCATAAGTGGGAGAGTACAAGAGGATTTGCCAGTGGAGTTTTAAATGCCATTTTTACTTTCTCTTTCCATAACACTCCTTAAATGTGACCCTTGGATATTTTCTTTAAACTCGATGAATGCTGTTTTCTGGAGCAATAGTCTATCACAGGGCTATTCAACTAAAGTGCTCAGTGGGCCACAGTTAATGAAAGCCAGCAGCTTAGGGGCCGTATGTCCAGCAATTAAAGTCATTATGTAAATAAACCAAATATTACAATGATCTGTTACCTTTTAAATGTGTTTTATTTTGTTGCATTTAATCATAACTGCAATAAACAGAACCAAAACCCAGAAACAACCATGGCACCCTTCTGATACTTTTGTTGGAGAGGAAACTCACACGAACTCAATTAAATCAAGAGAGCAAAATTATTGTTACCTTTTAATGTAGGTAAGGCAGGAAAAATTACAAGCTCAGCACTGAGGTGTCCATCCGAACCCGTCGCAACCCAGAACCGGAAGCCCCATTTACCGGAACGCCCCAGCTTATATTGGCCCTTGGCTTTGTCGTCACATTCGGGAGAGCACAGCCTATCAAGAGTGTATCAGTGGGGTGACTATGTGTGACCGCATTGGTCTTATCTGTTTCTGATTGTGAATAATAGGGTGATGTGCAAATCTAAGTGTTGGAAGCAAGCAAAACCAAAAATGACTCCTTATCAGTTGTTGACCCTGGGATCGCTCATTGTGAGCAGCTGAGACTGATCTGATCTGGTCCAAACTAGGTTATAATTAGGAGTAGGTCAGATCAGTCCTCCAGCAAGATTAAACTTCTAACAAACTATATATATGTATACATATTGTTTTATGAACTCATTGGTGGGCTGGACTAAAGTCACCTGCTGACCACTCCCGGCCCGCGGGCTGCCAGTTGAATACCCCTAGCCTATCATTAGCAAACAAGTGTGTCATTTTGTTGAATAAGCTCCAGCTATCCCAAAATATGTAGTTTGCAAATGATAAAATTGCTATTTTGAAGGTGTATTGACCATAGCATACTGTATTTACTAGTTGTGAATACAGAACTGAGTAGCTGCAAAAGTGGTCTAATGATTTTCCACACAAATTTGAAACTGTCGCCAATAAATCCACTGACGTGATGATCCCAATAGGAGCTGCCCAGTCCTTTGATGTAAGCTGAAAATGTTTGCTAGACGCATTTCAATCTAGCAGGGCATAAGGGTTTGATATAATTTAAACTTTTAGACATTTTTAAACCATGTAACACTACGTATGCTTGAGATGTAAATATGATGCTACTGCTCCATATCTAAATGAATAAAGCACAAACTTAAGTGCTAGTCTGACATTTCTTGTCTGACATGAACATTGCATTATTGCCTTGCTTGCTAGAGATGCAATTTAATTTCATAAAGACGTTTTTTTTTTTCTATATTAAGACTTTTATTTTTATTGTTAGTTCCCAAATCATTCGGGACAGTGACAACTTCACCGCAAGTGATGTGACTTATTTTCAGGAAAAGCTTTTCCAGACCCTATTTTTTAAATTTAATTTAACTTTCATAGATCCATCATATAAACAAGCGCTAACTCCACAAGACAAAACAAAGAATGGAAATACTTAATGTGTTGTAGAACTCTTCTTAATATCAGTCAACTCTTGTTGATCTTGTTTATATTTCTCCAGAGATAAAACAGTTCATCCTCTTCAACTGTCACAAATGGTTCTGCTTGCATCGCAATATTCTGCCCCTATGCCTGCTGTTCTGCTTCAGGTGCTGTTTTACGCATCATGTTAAGGGAGGTGTGATGAAGGATAAGACAGGGGGAGCCTGCTATACACACTAGTTGTGAATGGAGACACACCTGATAACAACAGAGAGCAGCGGTGGGGAAATTGGAAACGAGGGATAGTTACAAGGCTTGGAGAGATTCAACACTGCAGAAATTACTGTTTCAGAGTACCGAGGCTGTTTCCTGGATGATACGACATGCTTTGAGAAAGCTTTAGAATATTTTTTTTTTGTTGCTGTTTGGCCTATTTAGAGTTTAATTATGCCCCTGTTCTTTGGAGGTTGGGAGATAGAGCTCTGTCTAGAGAACGCAGTACAGTGGTGAGTCACAGGGATGAGGGAGGACAGGCATCGAAATGTGAGAGGTGTTGTAAAGAAGCTACGGTAATTAGCACCTCAGGTAAAGCATTGTTAATCCTCACCAAGTAATTAATGCCCAAAGGTGTGATGCAGTGCCATGAGTTCACTGCCTGGCTGTGGACGGGGTTTTCAAAACAGTCATTTCCTCTCACAACACATCCATCAAACTGAACGCTAACATCTTGGACGTGCAGCCGCTAATGTAATTATTGCAGGTGCAAATTAACACCTTGTGATAAGGTCAGCTACCGTTCTCACAGCTCTGACAACTAGCTAGAGAAGAGAGTTGTTGTTGAAACCAAAATTACAGTGTTTCGAAAGTGTTCAAGTAATTGCACCCGTTTCTTGGTTTTTGTTCTTAGCCTCGAAGGACCGCCCACCGCCTATCATCCAACAGGGCCCAGCCAATCAGACGCAGGCGCTCGGAGGCGTTTCCTTACTTCGGTGTCAGGCTTCAGGAGATCCAGAACCTACGGTCACCTGGCGGAAGAATGGAGCAAATCTGTTAGAAAAAGATTCACGTTTTTCCTTGCTGGAACATGGCAGCCTTCAAATCCAGAATACAAGGGTAGGATGTTGTCAAGCAGAAATAAATATAAGCACATTGAAGTGTGTTTGTTTGTTATATTTGATAATAAACCATCAGACAGCTTATTAAAAATCACAGTTTAAAACATTTTGTAAAATTTGTTGCTGCTCCCGGGTATCAACAATTAAATTGTCATTTTATTATCAATTTATTTTTGGCAAAAATCACAAGAGGCATAAACAGGAAATAGACCAAAACCGTCATTTAATCTGACTCTGGGTTAAACTGTTTTTTAACAAGCATTTGGCTGAGGAACAGTAGGTTTAAATGAGTGTTCCTTCCAGTTGGTCAGGCCTGAAGTGGCAAACATAATTACAGAAAACAAGTTTCACTCACAATTGTTCTATCAGGTCCTGTAACATGATGCGCCAGATGGTTTGCTACACAAAATGATCTCTGGAGTCCTTCGAATAAACCATCTGGAAAAAGCCACTGTCAAAAAATACTTAGAAAGTGATTAGATGAAGCATCTGCTGATCACTGTCTGTCATGAGAAAACCTCTGCCTATCAGATCAAGAAATGTCAGTGAAATACAAGCCTGTACGTGACAACGAATTGTTCCAATCTTTGTGTTTTGGTCACAAATTGATGTTCTTGTGCCTGGCAGGATAGATTTTTTAAGATATATTTTTTAGGAACAACACTTTCACATTAGCATAATTTAAGATTTACAAGGAGTGGGTGATTAATTGCTTGCGCTTTGTTTAACAATTAAGTTATTGCCGAATCTCCTGCAAACCGTCCTGCATATCTAAAACCACATCTAGTAACCAGAAGAAGACTAGTGTTTGTGTGCCAGGTAACTCTGACTCTTAGACAAAAGCACATAGCATTGTTTTGTTTTTTTTTGCATTGATATCTTGTATCGTACGTTAAAGTATAAAGCAGAATTTGTTCCCGTCATATGATGTCAGCTGATCGTAATTCAAAAGGACAAGTGCAGTCAGTTTGCTTTTAAAAGATGAATAGCATGTATTGATTTTTATGAGTCGTTAAATGCTCCTTTCTAGTCTGCTTCTCTGAGGCAGCAGCTAAATTCAAGGACTCGAGAGCAGCAACTGGCTCGAGGAGTCTTAAAGAGGTGGAATAATGGAGCATCTGCAACACACAGTGTCTTGTCAAGATGTCAAAGTGTCCTTCTTATGTCACGTGTCTGCTTTCTCTTGAGAGATAGTTTCACTGCTCCTTATGGTATTGTCTGCATAAAATACATTGTCATATCTCCTATTTCCTGCATCAGCCCCAGTGATGGTAATGCCGATGGCTTCAGGAATGGCGTGTGACCGTTATTGGAGGAAATCAATTACGAAAATTAATGTTAGCTTTTAATGGGATCTCTTTTTTTTCATTGGGCAACATTAAAGCTTCCTCCCATCCACTCTGCTGATTTTCTCGTGCCAAATGCAGGCCAGTGGAGGTTAATGCATTTTTACTGTAGTACTAGCTGCAAACCTTCAAAAGCCAAGACTGACGCAAGAGCTTGTAGAAGCCGTCTGGGATCACAGTTACAAAAGCTGTTGCACTTAGATGAACACTTTAACAAAGCTCAACCTGAAAGCAGTATCATGTGTGATACGGTTCTGCAGAAAATATTTATAGGGTAGTTTAATAGGCGCAGCATCTTCTGAGTCCTTGTATTTATTACAGATTTTGTATTTGCTACAACTCTTGAGTTAATCTGTCATGTAGCACATTAAACATAGGTGGAATGAACATAACATGTGTTTCCTTCACTAGATGTCTGACTCGGGGTTGTACACCTGTCTTGCTACTAGCTCCAGTGGAGAAACCTCTTGGAGTGCCTACTTGGACGTCAAAGGTATGTTTGAAAGATTAAAACTGCTATAAACAGAGGATTGCTTAACCATATTTGCCTTTGACAGTAATTATTTAGTTCCTCTTGTTTCCTCAGACTCCACTGACCTTGTGGACTTCATGTCTCACAACACGAGCGCCCTCCCAGGGCCACCCTCCAAGCCAGAGGTCACAGATGTTACCAAGAGCAGCATCTCGTTGTCATGGGAACCAGGGCCAGAGGGGGGCTCCCCAGTGTCCTCCTATGTCATAGAGGCCTTTGGGTATGTCTGTGACCTGTGGCCACGAGCAACATTTTAGTGACCCAAACTTTCATGGCATTAACAGATGTTGGTGTCTCTAAAAAAATTCAACCAAGCCTGGATAGTTTCTAGCAGGGATTTTCTGAACTTTGTTTAATAGATTTATAAATGTTGGGTGATAGTTATTTGGCAGATTAAGGATTAGGGTATTTACAATTTAGCTGACAGACAAATTGTATTTTGCCTTTTCTTATTAAGATCACATAATCATCTTATTGAATACCTATTTTTGTGATGTATGAAATATTTCAATCTGTCATTTTGGCATTTCATTACAATTAATTGGATGTGTTTATTTATCTATCATAGTCAATCAGTGAGTAACAGCTGGCAAACTGTGGCAGATCATGAGAAGATGACTGAGTTTACAGTCAAGGACCTTCGACCCAACACAGTCTACTTGTTCATCATAAGAGCAGTCAACAGTCAAGGACTGGGAGATCCAAGCCTGATGTCTGAGCCAGTCCGGACCCAAGGTAAAGAAAAAAAAAAAAAGACTGTATTGATATAAAGTCAATCTTTATTGTTCTGAGTTATATGTCTGTCTCCCTCAGACATTAGTCCTACAGTACAAGGAGTGGACCACCGCCGGGTGCAAAAGGAGCTAGGGGACGTTGTGGTCAACATGCATAATCCTATAGTCCGTAGCTCCACTTCAGTGCAGGTCACATGGACGGTACGTGCTCGCAATATTTAGAAAAAAAAAAGAAAAAGACCCAGTGAAGTCTTTTCAAATAAAAGTTTTGTTCTACCTCCTGAGAACTGAAAAAATCTGATTTTGGCTTTTTTGCTAACTTTATTCTTAGCATGTCATTGTGTTGGATATCTGGCACACACAACTTCAGCACAATAGGAGAGATTCACATTAATGGATTGAACACCTGTGTTGTACCAATCCATAATGGTTTGAGATTGTCCATAAATCAAGACTAATCTTTCTGTCCTTGGCAAATACATCACCATTAGATGTCACATGTGCTATGTCTAGAAGCAGTAAGCACTCATTTTTATCAAGGAATGTTATTTTATCATGTTGGCAAGGAATATCTGCAATTTCTGCAATGCTGGGTCAGTGACACATCAACTGATTTGCACAAGTCTGTAATTTTAGTTTTTTTATTTATTTATTCATTTTTTTACACCAACGGGCAAAGGGCAACAAATAGAACAACTCATCTTTTAGACTGAGACAGTAATGGGGTAAACTGTGTTTGTAGAAAATCTATGATTCAGTGTCATTTCATTTTTATCCATCAGTAATAAGAACACTTGCTCATTACTTGTAAATAGTTCTATAGTAAAGCAGGTTGTGACCAAAACTAACTCTGTTATAAATGTCATAAAGTGGCTGTTGTCACAGGTCCTCAGAGAAACTTCCCTTTTGTTGCATTTTATTTTTATTTTTTTGTGTGTATTTTATTTTGAGAATATTTTACAGAGCAATATGAAAACAGACAACAATACAACCTAAATTGTTTGAACAAGTTTGATAATAATAACAACAACAAAAACAACAACAACAATAGCTGCAATAATAATAATAATAATATTTTTCAATGATTCATATCACTTATCGGTATTCATTATATATATATATATATATATATCTTTGCAGGGGTACTCAATGCCACCTTGCATATAGAACAATTACGCATCACCGAACAGAACCGAACAGAACGGAACCGAACCGAACAGAACTGAACCTAACCTAACGGAACCGAACGGAACCTAATGGAACGGAACGGCACATATTGTAACTGAACGGAACAGAACGGAACCGAACTGAACAGAACTGAACCCAACGGAACCTAATGGAACAGAACGGAACTGAACGGAACCAAACGGAAACTAGCAGAACCGAATGGAACCTAACCTAACAGAAATGAACAGAACCGAACCCAACGGAACCTAATGGAACAGAACGGAACCTAACCTAACGGAACCGAACGGAACCTAATGTAACCTAACGTAACCGAACGGAACTGAACGGAATCGAACGGAATCGAACGGAACTTAATGGAAAAGAATGGAACATAACGGAACTGAACAGAACAGAACGTAACCCAACGGATGCCAACGGAACCTAACCTAACGGAACCGAATGGAACATTACAGAATCGAACGGAACCGAACAGAACCTAACTTAACCGAACGTAACCGAACTGAACCTAACCTAACAGAACCAAACGGAACCTAATGGAACAGAATGGAAAATAATGGAACATAACGGAACAGAATGGAACATAACGGAACTGAACGGAACAGATAGTAACCCAACGGAACCTAACTTAACCGAACAGAACCTAACGGAACCGAATGGAACCTAATCTAACAGAACTGAACGGAACAGAACTGATCGGAACGGAACCTAATGGAACCAAACGGAACCGAACAGAACCTAACCTAACAGAACTGAACGGAACCGAACTGAACTGAACAGAACCAAACAGAACCAAACGGAACCTAATGGAACAGAACGGAACATAACAGAACCGAACGGAATTGAACGGAACAGAACATAACCCAACGGAATCCAACGGAACCTAATGGAACCAAACTTAACCTAACAGAACTGTACGGAACCGAATGGAACCTAACCTAACAGAAGTGAACGGAACAGAACCGAACGGAACCAAATGGAACTGAACAGAACCTAACAGAACCTAACTTAACCTAACGGAACCGAATGGAACCGAATGGAACCGAATGGAACAGAATAGAACCGAAGGGAACCTGGTCTGTTCATAATTTATTTATGCATATATAGATTTTTTTTTTTTTTCCACAAACACCTCCTTTCTCCGTGTGACACTAGGGGTCTGGGATGGAGGGATGGAGGGGAGGGGGGGGGCGCATTGTTGAGGTCTGGGCTGTGGGTGGGCTTTGGGCCTTGGGGGCGGTCAGTGATGGGGCCGGTGCTTCGGTTCCTCCTGGGATGTTCCGATTATTTTAATCTAGGTTCCTGGTTGCGATGGCCGGCACTTTGACCGGGGTGGCTGCCGGCTTTCGGCGGGGGGTCGGCTATGGTAGTGTACGTGTGGTCATTGGTGGTGTAGGGCGGCGGTTGGGGGCGTGGCTTCGCCTCATCAGGGCACTGGCTGGTCTTCCTGTGTGGCATTTGCGGTGGGGGTGCTATGTGTGGGGGGGTGCGTAGGTGGTGTGCTGGGGCGTCTCCGGGCCTATGGTGCAGAGCTCTTGATGTGAGATCCGGCCCTCCTCAGCTGTGGCTCCCTGCTGCTCTGCCCCTTGGGCTGGGGCCGGCCTGTGGTCGCTGTCAGGTAGATGGTGCATGCGGTCGGCCCGACAGAGATTCTGTCGGGCTATCTGTGTGTGCCTGTTGGTTGCTCAGGTTGGGTTTTTGGTGGTCCCCCCTCTCTTGGATCAATTTGGGCCCCATGTTTGGTGTGGGGCCCACTCCCCCCGGTCGTGCCCCCCTTTGGCGGGGGACCCCCTTGCCGCCGGTGCATTGGTGGATCTCGGTGTCTGGGCTGGGTGGTGGGGTGCACGTCGGTCCGCCCTGGTTGCTGCCTGGCGGGGCCTGGGTGCCCTGGCTCTGTCGGGGCTCTGCCGGGGGGTGGTATGGCCTCGGGGCTTGGGGCTCGGTGTCCATGGCCGGATCTA
>NC_056511.1:34660633-34685559 GCF_014905685.2 Nematolebias whitei
GGGGGGGGCATGGGTCGCCGGCGGACCTGTGGGCTCGTCGCTGCAGCTTCCTGGAGGCTCTGCATTGTGGTGGCTGGGGTCACCTGGTTCTTCCCTCTGCTCCTCTCTGTGGGGGTGCGGTTCTCCCTGTTGGGAGACTCCTGGGGCTCCGGGCCTGTGGGCCGCTGTGTGTCTGTGGCTCCGGTCCTCCCTATGTTGCCATTGTGTCCTGGGGGGGCGGGTCTGTGGGCCCCTGCGTCCACTATTGGGCATTCTTTTGGAGAAATCTGGTGGTGGCGGGCGTGCTTGCGCGGGTGTTTGAATTCAGGTGCTTTGACAGATGCACGCTAGGTTGGGTAGTGGTAGAAGCTAGATGATTCCTTGTGTGATGTTGAATGTTTCATGGTGATATTGTGGGTGGCATTGTGCTGTGCATGTTGTTTTGTCATGGTGGTCTCTCGTTTGATCTATTTCTCTTTTATTATTTATTTACTCTTCTTTCTTCTCTTTCTTTAAAAAAAAATAAATAAAAATTGAGCGATGATGATAAGTTCATTGAAACACTTCACAATGTTTCTACACTTAAACTGAGCTCAAGAGAAAAAATAAAAAATTAAAAAATTAAAAAAAGAACAATTACGCATCACCTTTTTACGTTTTATCTCCTGCTAAGTGATCTGTGTGACTAACTAAGCATGCATTTTCACTAAGAGTGGGACACATTCTGAATACTGATGTGAAACACTTTGCTCACAGATGTTCAACACCTCCCTCATCATTAATTTCCTATCTTCTCTCCTCACAGGTGGAGAACCCATCTCAGTTTATTCAAGGCTACCGTGTTCTGTATCGGCAGACTTCAGGACTGCCCTCCCCAGGGCCGTGGCAGATGCAGGACGTGAGGATTGCCTCCGAGAGGGACGTGACTCTCTCTGGCCTGAAGAAAGGCATTGTCTACGAGATTAAAGTGCGGCCATACTTTAATGAGTTTCAGGGCGCAGACAGTGAATCCATGACAGCCCGCACAATGGAAGAAGGTAAGCAACAATTAAAATGGTTTATTTTCTGATAAAAATCCGTAATACTGAGGAGGGTGCAGTGTATATTAATTACTCCATTACAAGATGTTAACACCTTGTGTGTGGGTTTTTTTTTTTTTTAACCTACTTTTATATTTAGTTGCTGGTATAAATGCACTATGTCTAGATAGTAATGGATAATGGCATTTCAAGTACTCCCACCTACACAAGCTTGCTGCTGCAAGTGCCACCTCCCCTGTGTGTGGAAACAGGTCTCCCAGACAGCACAGTGGGGCTCTATGACAACTCAAGGCCTCTGGGGGATGGAGGGCTGAGGAGGAGGGCAGAAAATGTCTCTTGTGACTTTAGCTCAGTTCTCCATCTCTGCTGAGCTCTGCACCCCTGCTGCCATGTTCCATTCAGACAAGCATTATATGACCCCCCTAGCTAACCTACTTACCATTGAGCATTATGGGTGGTAACATGTCTCGTTGTCCTCATGGTTGTTTTGTTGCACGAGCCACTGAACAGCTACTAAGCCATCTTGTGCCAAATGTTTGTGGTCTAAACTTCACATTTCATTTAAAAAAGCAAGAAGTTATCTTCCGTATTGAAAGTATGCTACTGAAAGTTGTGATGGCGTTATGATGTGCACATTCAGTAGGGATGTATATTTGTACCAAACTGTCACGGTTCAGTCATAAAAGATGGGTTTGTCTCACCAGACAAAGATTCAGTCACCTACAAGTGTCACTATTATCTTAAAGAGGTTGCACAGTTTTTCTTTGCTTTTCAATTTTTGATAAAATAATAGAAAAAAAAAATGAGTAGAGACAAATGCATTCTAAAGAATTCCACCAAAACAAGGCAAGTGCCATAGCTCAAATCCAGCACAAGAGCTTGAAGAGTGGTCTCTTTGTTTCAAATTAAAAGTGTGAAAAATATTTGCGTGACCCTTGAAGAAGGAAGTAAAGAGCAAAAGGCAGGATGCCAAAAGGGTCATAATTCACTTGCTTTGAAGGATCCTCCGGTGTTGAACATAATGACTCAAATTCAGTATCATACAAAAATGTCACTTGTGTATTATTCATTCATTTTTGTTATTTCAAACTTGTATCAAGCCATTATTTGTGCATACTGGTACACTGCTAAAATCTAGGAGTAAAATGCAAACTGACTAATACAAAAAAAAAGCCTTAAGTATTTGTGCTTGATGTTTTAAAAAAAGATCTCATAACATGACCTTCCTATCAGTACAAGAATACTATAAATTGGTAGATAAAACTGGTGAACAAAAAAAAGGATAACCTCCAAGGAGCCCAATTAAAATGGCCACACAGGATCATTTCTGGTTTTTACCAACTGGGCCACATGGGATCCCAGTAACAAAGCATCATTGCACTGGAAAAATTGTCTTGATCTACCTTTTATCTAAAGTCTATGAACAATTTTGCAGAGTTATCACCAAAAGAAAACATCAGTTATCCCTTTAAAGGCATATTGAGACTGTGGTTCTGCTTTTACGAAACTCTTTGTGTCTTAGGGCAACTCATATGAGAAATACCAATATCTTCTACAGTACAAGGACAGAAATTATATACTAAAGCTAATATAGTTTTAGTAAATTGCTCGTGCGAGTAAAGATG
Source organism: Nematolebias whitei (assembly GCF_014905685.2). Classification (NCBI taxonomy): domain Eukaryota; kingdom Metazoa; phylum Chordata; class Actinopteri; order Cyprinodontiformes; family Rivulidae; genus Nematolebias; species Nematolebias whitei. Next base: position 34,663,278 of record NC_056511.1, read on the forward strand.
AAGAGATTCTGTCATCTGTTTGAGCCAGAGGCTTTGCAACAATGCTGAAAGCAAATTAAAAGAAATAATACCACATTAAATTTTCATATCGGTATTATGGTAAAGATCAAATATTTATTTTAATGTCAGTGATATAAATGTAAGACAAAGGTTAGGTTAAGTCTTTTTTAAAAAAATGAATAATTTAGGGATCAAGCTAAGTGATTATGCAAAAATGGCTTTAATATTACTACAATGCACATCTTATTTTGCAGCTTACAACATGTTATTGCAGAAATGTTTCCTGATTCACAGTGTTTTTTGTTCTTTTTTACTTTTAGCAACAAGACAGGTTTGCTATTTTGTGTTTGGTATATCAGCATGCATGTTTTTAAATGAAAATGTGTGAATAAATTTGAAAATGTTCAAGTAAACACACACTTAAACACTACATCTAGCAACATTGGTCATCAATCTGATAAACATATGAACAGTTGGCATTTTCTGCCCTTATGACCATTTCTAGCAATGTTATCTTGAGTTATTACTGGTATTGTAGGCATCTCTCTCCCCCTGAGGGATTGTTCCCATACATTCAAAGAACACTTAATGTATCCTGTCTTCTAATGCAAACCTTAAAGTGACTGGAAAAACCTCCATCTGTTTACTTGAAGCAACTTCACTGAAACTACAGCTGGAGGGAAAACCAGAGGTCACTTGGGTGATGGTGCATTATCATTTGATATTTAAATAGATTTATACTGAATTACTTTTATGGGGTAGTCAGAATGTGGAAAAACAATAAAACAGAAAGTATTGTTTTCATTTTCTTTATCGTTTGGAAAGTGATATGCTTCATCTTGAAATTCTAATGTACATCAGCATTCTTCTTCAAAAACCTAAAGTAATTTGTGACTTAGCTTTGTATTTTTTCAAAGCTATTAAAGTATTTTTTTCAGTTTTCTTTTTAAACTCCATTGGAAAATCTCGTTCCCTTGCTCTCTTTGCATTATGCAATTTTAGTGCTTAATTCTGTATTTAGCATTATTTAAGTTTAAAGTTCTATTGCTGAAAATATTGGTTAAGTTATAGATCATTTATAGGGACAGCCAATACAGAATACAATAACATAGAAGAACTTGCCAAATAGGAATGTGATCCAGTGACTCAGAATCTGCAGACACAAGTTACCATGGTGATTGGCGCCTTTTCTGGAGTCCTGAGGGCAAAGGGGGAGTACATATTACTCCTCATGAGACAGACAAACATAAATCATGTTAGAAAATGAGCCTCGGAAAAACTGTTTCTGTCCAAAACCTGTAAGTCATAAATAACAGAGGCAAGACCTTTTGGTTGTCATAAACATGTTTTTGTGCATTATGTTAAAGGTCTAACAGATTAAAAAGAGAAATTTAGATTTGAACATACGTTTTTTGCTCAGATATAACGAAAGGTATTAGCCATTTGGGTATTCTGTCCTTAAGGTGGTAATCAAGAGAAAATTGTAAGAGCTATATCAGGGAGCAATATTATGGGTAAACCAAGTCAAAAATGCTTCATTTTCATGTAAAAACTATAGAAATGTAAAGTTCGTGGGAGCTTGCAAATGTTTGGTAAGTTTAAACAAATTAAAAGTTAAAGGGAAAATTTGTATACTTTAAGTTAAAAACTCTGAAACAAAATCTTAAAATAAATAAAATAAAATAAAAAATAAAAGTAAATGGAAATAGATCAAACCACCGGTGCAAATATGTGAAGTCACTCTTCCTGTCACTCATTTTAACTTTCATCGATGTTTGCGATGTTTGTTTGAGCTGTAGTTACATATACAGTAGTAATACTATATTATATTTGCATTAACATATAACAATGACCAAGAAAATGCTTAAAAGTTTCACCTAAATGCATTTTAAGAAAAAAAAACAAAACAAAAAAAAAACAAATTATTATATTTAAAAATAAACAGTTTACAGTAGACATGAATTTGTAATATATGCGTTTTCACAAGAATATGTTCAAATGTAAACATATCAACTTATCTGCAAAGCTACTTAAATTGTCTTATAAACCATAAAATGCTTAAACAATACTGGGAATCTATGCACATAATTATGCAACTGTAAGTTGTATTTTTTAGCCTTTCTAGTTTAATTCAGCAATTGCTTGATTATTGTAGAATGTTGTGTACTTTTATGTGCAAAGTAAAAGTATTAATTGAATTCAATTAAAAAAATAAATAAATAAAATATTTGTACAATTACCCAGAAAGTGAAAGGCAACTTGAGTTAAGTTTTATTAATGTTGGATATGTTTTAAAGTTAGAACTAAATTATGTTAACACAAAATATGTTTCTTTTTATCCCTAGCTTTAAAGTGGATATTAAAGTGATCAATTTAAGTGATTGTTTAAAGTTACTTTATATTTCTTTTAAACAAGGGGCAGATATAAGATTTGTCTTCTTTCTGCACTCTTTTCATTCAATGTTTACTTTTTGATGAATTTGTTTTGTTTCTTTTAAATGAATGAATAATGAATTAAATGAAATTAAATGTTAAATGGCTTTAAACATCTGTGAAATCCTTCGTTTTCTACAACTGGTAGTGGTTGGTCATTCATTATGATGAAGTTTAGCAACTTCTCGGTAAACATTCGAGCTCTGGGGCTTCAGCTGCCTGTTATTTTCGTTCAGTCCAGTGAAGGCAGATTGATTTCGGTCAGCCACGCTCAGTCTACTTCTCCTCCGACACGGACAGACTGAGCGTGGCTGACCAAAATCAGACTGCCTTCTCCGGACTGAACGAAAATATCAGACCGTTGAAGCACCGGAGCTTGAATGTCCATTGTAAAACTAACTTTACCGTGGTTTAATGTGGTGCTATGGCTCTGCAGACATTGCACGTTGCTGTCTTGTTTTGTGGTGTTTCTAGTGTAAAATACTTCCACACGGCGGACATGTTTCGATGAAAAGTTTGTTAGCTGTTAGCCACAGTGCTGCTAACTCAGTCCTCATGTTGTAGCTGGCTGCAAACTATGAACTGGATTTCCTGAATGTGAGGCGGGTCTTATTACTCTGGGTTCATGAGACACGCCTCCATTCAGGAAATCCATTTCATAGATTGAAGCCAACGTGCAGCGCAACCACAGACATGCATCAGGGATCGGAAATATCGGCAGGTTGGATCGGAAAATCCAAAACGTTAATTATGCTGGTATCTGAGCCCAATACCGATACTGGATCGGCCCCATCCCTAATATATATATATATATATATATATATGAATATATATATATATGTGTGTGTGTGTGTGATTGGGGAGGGGGGAGTACTTGAGAAGGACCCCAAGCTGTATTTTGTCTATGAGAACTGTAAATAAACTAAATATAATGTAACTTTTATCATATTAAGGGCCATTAATTTTCTTCCCTGTGATTTAGTAAATTTCCTTTAATTTGTCGTCCATCTGTAATCCATAGGAGTTATATACAAGCCCCCCCCCCCCTCCCCCCGCATAAAATATTTGATCTTGCTTTACGTACTATAGAAGTGTCCTAGTGTACAAGACAGTAGATTTGTCTAAGCCTGTCTGACATTAGTTGTCTCAGAAAGTCAGTGTTGTCTAAAATACAGTAGCTGAATGTAGATATGCACACAATGGGTTGAGAAGATGTGTGATTTGTAATAAAAAGATGACTTCCCATATATCTAATTTAACTCCTTTGTATTGCCAGACTGTCTTTATTTGGAAGGCATCGGAAATATGTTTAGAGCCTCATTTTTAGACACAAGTTAAATCATTCATAAATTATTTTTGTCATCCATCTAACAAAAGAAAATATGCTCTTTTACTCGTGTGTAAACTGAGCCAGATGCTAGCCTCTCCATGTATCCTTGCCTCATTACATCCTACCTGATAAAACATTAACTAGCTACGTGGCTTGCCTTCGTGAGACACTCTACCCATGTTTGTGTTTTATGTTTGCCATTTACAGAACCAAGTCCATCTGTTTCTTCACAGCAGCAGTCTAGGCCAAGATAAATGCTGCACCTGTTTTGGCCTTTCTGCACAGCTTTGAAATTTTCTGCCTCTCATGTTATGTGAATATACTGCAGTAAGCTTTATTATTTTACGGCCTGTTAATTAGGGTCGGAGTAGTTCTTTCATCCGCTCAGACAGAACATAATGTTAGCTTTAATGGGATTTATACAAAGCTACATTGTGTGGAGGAAATGATTTATTTAGCTGCATAGAGCTGATGTTAAGCCCTGTTCTGCCTCTCGTCTCTTTAAGTCTGATCTGTTTGTTGACTATCAAGGTAGAAAGTTGGATTTTTGGCACCAATTGACTCAATATTGGAGGCGACAAACCATCTACTTTTTTTTCTTGGCACAGCAACTTACACGCATATCTAAACTTGCTGATCTGCTTGGAAGGGTTGTCTTGTTGGTAATTAGAAATGTACAATTTGGACCCCATAAAGCTTGTCCTGCATAACTTAGGATGCTATTAAGATATTGGAGTCTTGAACTCATCAAAATGAAGTGTTTAAAATTCCATCTGCTGGGGTGGTTTGAAAGTACCTTGTTTTAGTGCTTGCTATGTGAAAATGAATTGAAGTAGTGAGCGAGACAAATCCTGAATTGACAAGATATATATTTCAAAAAAGAGATACCTTTTCTTTTATAGAAAGTACTTATTTTATCTGTGTATTTTTATTTTTTTTTATTTTGCTATCCACCCTTGACCTATTAGCACCCAGTGCACCTCCACAACAAGTGACAGTGTTGACAGTGGGAAGTCATAACAGCACATCCATCAGTGTTTCATGGGACCCCCCTCTCTCTGACCAACAGAATGGCATCATCCAGGAATACAAGGTAGGCTCAGCTTCCCCCCAAAGATTGCAAATTGGTTTGTTTATTTATTTATTTATTTTTGGTCATGTATAATGCAGCATCCTTCTGAAGTCTGTCTGCTGTGTCTTCCATTGTCAGATCTGGTGTCTGGCCAACGACACTCGCTTTCATGTGAACAAGTCTGTAGATGCAACCATCCGTTCAGTTGTAGTCGGGGGTCTACACACCAGAGTGCAGTACCGCGTGGAGGTGGCTGCCAGTACCAGCGCTGGAGTAGGGGTGAAGAGTAAACCCCAACTCATCATTCTGGGTAATCCACTCACACTTCCAAACCTGGGGAGGGTCAAATAAAATGACCTCATAATGGGGTACCTGGGTCTATATAGCAGATCAGGAGTGTGGAAAAATGATTTAGCAATTTATCGCCCCAGAAGAAAGAAGATTGCGCTTTACAACGCAGACGTCTGCAGAGAAATCAATAGTGATTCATTAAGTGTAGTGTCTGGGATCACTGTGCCAAGAACTGTTAGCTATATCAATAATCCCTTTCAGTATGTGGGCAGCTGGTGCTAACATAGAAGGCAATGTTTTTGTTGGGGCTTATCACCTCATCACATCTTATGAAACAGCTAAAGGATGCCCTGACTGTATGAGCACAGAATCAATATGGCAGCCCAAGCCAGATGCTCTTCATCTGTGAATTTTGACTGGTATATAATAACACCCTTAACACACTGAAGAAATGGGAAGCAGGCCTATGGACTGAAGCGGTAATGATGGGGGTAGGGGGTTGGGTTGACAGAGAATGGGTTTGGGGGTGGGGCTGTTCCTGCTGGAAACTGTGAATCTAATTTCACAGTGCAGTGGCCGCAACAGAAAATCAAACTCTGTCGGAGCTGCTCTGTCAATCTCATGTCTTGCAGCTCAAGTTGATAAGTGCGCTGCTGAATTGATTAAGTCTATATTGGATGCACTGATGCTATTTATTTATTTTATATATTTTCTCTCCTCTTTTTTTATTTTCTTCTTTCATTGTCCTCATAAGGATGTTTAAAGTACTGGTACAATAACCTTTTGATCTTGATGTATATGCTTTAGTCAGGTGCAGGACTTCAAGTACTTGGTGTCAACTGTTCAGGAAAATAGGGAGTGTGAAAAATAAATTAAATAAAGAGTCCAGGCAGGATGGAGTGGATGGAGAAAAGTTTCAAGAGTAATTTGCGACAAAAGGGTGTCAGCAAAGGTCAACGGAAAAGTTTACAAGACAGTGGTGAGACCAGCTGTGTTGTATGGTCTGGAGACAGAGACATGGACAAAAAGACAGGAGAAAGAACTGGAAGTGACAAAAATGAAGATGTTGAGGTTCTCCTTAGGAGTGATAAGGATGGATAAAATTAAGAATGAGCTCATCAGAGGTAAAGCACATGTTGAACAACTGGGAGATAAAGTTAGAGAAGCCTGACTGAGATGGTTTGCACATGTCCAGAGGAGGGACAGTGGGTATATTGGTAGAAGGATGTTAGAAATGCAGCTGCCAGGAAAACGACAAAGAGGAGATATATAGATGCAATTAGAGAGGACATGGAGGTAGTTGGAGTGAGGACAGAGGATGCAGAGGACAGAGTGAGATGGAGGATGATGACTCACTGTGGAGACCCTGAAGAGGAAAAAGCTGATAGAAGTTTTGCTTTTTTATATATATTTTCCCCGTGGAATTATGTTGGATTTAAATTTAATTTTTTTCATTGTTGTGTTTACACTGAAGACATGTTTTATATGAAATTTAATAAACCTTTTTCTAGAAACATATATTAATAGTTAATACTGTTTTTGGTATGCTGAAAATGATTTAGGCAAAATTATATTTTATCTTTTATAGGTAGCTTTTTGAACAACACTAGTTCAGTGAGTAGAGTTTACGCTTGATGGGACTGGCAAGCTAAAGTTTAGTCTAACAACAACTCAGACAAAAGCCAATGCCACTTTCAAAGAAATCCAAAATTTAAAGTTACAAAGTGGTTCATTTCATAATACCTTATAGTTATTTGCAAGCACAAATGGTAGTAGCAGCAGCAGCTAGCAGTACACACACATGCACATCCTCCTGGAACTTCATAGCTTTTTTTTTGTTTTTTTTGTTTTTTAACCAGACTGTATAATGCAACAGCGATGATGGAGTAAAGGTTTACAAAATGCATTTACATAGCCCAGTATAAAATTTTAAAACTAGAACAATCCAAAGTGGAGAAGGCCCTGCTCTGACTACCTATTGTTAGCTCATCATTTTATTCTCATTAAACCATCTTACAAAGTGTATTTTGCTGTTTCAGACACCTCCAATCTTCAAACTTTTATTGCGGAGTGTGGAAAAGTAATGAATAAAACATTTACACCACCTCAATCTTAGATTTAACTGTTTGGCAGAAATAGTTTAGCAGGAAATACCCCTGCTGCACAGGAAGTGCTAGCCGTTTCTGCTAATATTTGCACTCACGGATACCCACAGAATTATGTGTTAATGACTGTGTAATGCAAAACTGACAATGATGCTAAAAAAATTTGCATTTTCGTGAAATTATTTAAAATTTTGGATACTGGTGACTTTGGTCTTGGCTCTGCTCAGGTTAGTTTCAACAGTCTTGCCAAAGGAAAACTATGTTTTTGTTGTTTGTGTATTTTGTTCAATCTGAAAATGCTCTGAGCTGGTAAGATATAAATATATTCATAACCCGAGTATAGAACCTCAGTTCAAAATGCCCACGCTATTTCTTAAATGCACATACCAGTACTTTCTCACAAACCCTTTTTTTAAGGCTGCTTTTTTTTTAGTTTGCATATTTTTTAACCTCACAGGCATAAACTGACATTTAGACACGTTTGTCTTCTCTGTGCGTATGCTGGTTCATCTGTGGTGCCTTCAGGAGGAGAACTGAAAGATGTAATGACCGGATCAGAGGGCAACAACAGCATCTCAGACGTGGTGAAGCAGCCAGCGTTCATTGCTGGTTTGGGAGGGGCCTGCTGGATTGTCCTCATGGGCTTCAGTGCTTGGCTGTACTGGAGAAGGAAAAAAAGAAAAGGACTCAGCAACTACGCAGGTAAATGAAAACACATCAATCTATATAGTTCTAAATCAGCAGAACATCTCACAGCACAGTGGGTCTCTTGCCCCCAGCAGAAGCTGATGTCGTCACAGATGTGACTCCATATGAGGTGGCTAAAATGCAGAACAAAGGAAAATATATTCAGCACAGATGGAAATAGGCTCTATTTACTTTAATTCACTGTGCAGTGATGTGCATCAGCTGTGCTGAGTTCCATCAGCACCACACCTCAACACACTAATACATTCAGACGAGATAAGTAATTTAACATGCCCTTCTATTATCAGAGCCTGGCTGGTGATGTTTGTCTATTAATATGAGCTTCATCTAGGGTTTTGGTTTAGAAAATTCTCTTAACATGCCGCGAGTCAAGCCTGAAGCTCTATGCATTTATTATAGAAAGGCTGCAGGTTTCATTCTGGTGGTTTAGGGAGCGAGCACAGTTTCCTTATTTATTAAATTTTACGATCCAATGTCTCCAAATAAAATAGTGAACTGTGATCTTTACTCAAAGCATCATGTTTACATTTGAATAGTTTATTTGTGTTTTTATCGTTTTCGTTATTTTTTTTATTTATTTTTTTTAACTTAGTTGTTTAAGATGAGCAGCACGGTGGCGCAACTGGTAGAGCTGCTGCCTCTCAGCGAGCAGGTCCCTGGTTCAAACCCCGGTCCAGGGGCCTTTCTGGGTGGAGTTTGCATGTTCTCTCCGTGCATGCGTGGGTTTTCTCCGGGTACTCCGGTTTCCTCCCACAGACCAAAAACATGCATGTTAGGCTGATTGGTAACTCTAAATTGTCCCTAGGTGTGAGTGAGAGAGTGAATGGTTGTTTGTCTCGTTTGTCTCTATGTGGCCCTGTGATGGACTTGCGACCCGTCCAGGGTGTACCCCGCCCCTCGCACAGTGATTGCTGGACATGGGCACCAGCGACCCCCGTGACCCAAAATGGAATAAACGGGTAAAGAAAATGGATGGATGGATGGATGGATGTTTAAGATGATACATTTATCAAATGGTAGACTATTTTAGTTCTGTTTTACAATAAATCTCTTGTTTGTTTTGATTAACGAGAAATACATTCTATATTGTGGTAAAAGTAATTAAATAAACTTAATATTATTCTCTGTGTATCCATTAAGACAACCAGTGTAACCCAGGCAGGGCTGGGATGTACTGGTCAGACAAATCATTAATCTAACTTGGAATAAAATTTCATTGGCAGTAACAACAGAAATAAACTAGAGAAATTGCAGTTCCTGCGAAAATTCAGTGTGAATGCTCATTGCTGAAGAACTTGCTGAAAAACAGCTGAAAAATGCCAAAAACATATGCTGAAATGTAGTTGAAATGGAAGAACAAGCCTAAGTTTGCAGAAGAAAGCAGAAAGAACATATTTGCTGAATTAGGTTTAAATAAGAAGAAATGAGAACAAAAAATAGGAAATTACAAAAAAAAGCTGAAATTAGCAAAAAAAAAAACATAGCTGAAAAGTAATTGAAAAGGCAGAAAGAAGCTGAAACTACCAGAAGGAAGTGAAATGTGGTAAAATGAGCAAAAAATATGTGGAATTAGCTGTAACAGCTAAAATTAGCATAAAACAGCTAACTAGTAGCTGAAATAAATGAATGTAACAGAAATGAGCTGAAAGGAGTATAACAAGCTGGACATAGCAGAAAGATGTTAATTAGGCTGAAAGTAGCAAAAATTTGCACAAAACCTTGGATTTATCTGAAAAATCTAAAATTATATAAAAGGGTAGCTGAAAGGGTAGAACAAGCTAAAATTAGCAGAAGAAAGCAGAAACAACATGTTTGTCCATTTAGGTTGAAAGAAGCAGAAATGAGCACAGAAAAGTGGAAATTATCTGAAAAAGGCTGAAAATGGCAACCAAAAAAAGTGCTGAAAAGTGGTTTAAAAGAAGCATAAATAATCTGAAATTACCAGAAAAAAGTGGAGAGAGCACATTTTGCTGAATTTGGCTGAACAACGTTTAAATGGCTGCAAGCAAATGTGGAATTAGCTGAAAATGTGTAAATTAGCATAAAAACAGTAGAAAAAGGTGAAACGCAGAAAAAAAGATAAAAGAGCATAGCAAGCTGAAATTAGCAAAAAGAAGTTAGAAGAGGCACAGAAATGTTTTAGTTAGCAGAAATAATCTGAAAGGAGCACAAAACAGCTGGAAAAAGCAGCTGAAATTAGCTGAAAAATGTTTCCGTTTGCTTAAGGAAGCTGAAAGAAGTTAAACCAGAACTAAATTTGAATGGAGAAGTAAAAGGGTGTAAAAAGATCTAAAGATGTGAAGGATGTAAAATGAGCTCAGTTCATTTTCTATGAGAAAAAAATGATAGAAAAGGCAAAATATTTCAAAAAGCTAAAGTTGTACCAATACCAAAAGTCATAGAGGATTGTCCTGAAACTGCTGAACATTTGATATATGTTGAAATAGTTTGAAAGCTGTGGGACGAGAAATGCGCAAACAAACGTATAGAAGAAAAATGGATCACAATAGTGTGGACGCTTCATAAGCATTCACAGAATAATCAAAGAAAGTAAAATGAGCACACTCAGTTCTTATTTTGTAACTTCACATTTTTTATACATAAAAAAAGTGGCAAAAATGTACAAAGTAGAAGAAACGTGAGCTTTTTAACTTCTTTCTTTGTTTAATGACCTCTCATTTTTGCTTTTTTTTTTTTTTTTTTTTTTACGCAGTCCAGTCATTCACCTTCACTCGGGCAGGTAAACATTTTCATATCACATGCTATTCTTTTTGTTGGTGTGCTGTTTATTATTATACATTGTGGTTTAATTATTTCTGTCCTTCTTTTCTCCACAAGTTACATTCCAAAGGGATAGAGGCCTGATCAGAAATGGAAGGTGAGAATTTCACCTATAAAACCCAGCAGTCCTTCTACCAAAGCTTCTGGTGACATTTCAGCACCACACCGTGCACTGTACTCCGACACCACCAGCTCATTGTAAAGTCTTAAATGAAAAGTTCTCTTTTAGTGAATGGGATTTGCATAGTGGTTTTCCCTGCGTATTCAGACTGTATTGGTGTATGATTTGCGCCAGTGTTCACCTGATGAAATCATTAATCACTCCTTTCAAGTACACGCTACCAATTAATGCAGGTGGGCAGCTGTTTTGTTCACCGTCCCCCTCTCTCTCAGTTCATCTGAGGTTGTCGTGGAGTGAGAGGTTGCAGGAGAAGGAGAGAGGTGATGAATGTGCACAGAGAGCACACAGCCTTGAGTCACACAGACCAGAACATAGGGAGACAAGAGCAAAGTGTTGGACCATGAGACTTTTCACAATGGCCCAAAATGTTTTTTTCTTGCTTAAAGTGTACCAAAATAAGTTTTATTTGGATCTGTTAAAATATATTAGTCATGTCCCTTATATTTTTATTATAATAAAACATAGAAACAATTTTTGCCAAAACGAAACAAGATGGTGTGTTAGAGTTACTCAGTAGAAAACCCAAAGAGGCAAGTATTTATTTATTTATTTGTTTTTGTGATTGTTGTTTGCCAGTTTTGAGAAAAAAAAAGTCAAGAATAAAGAGTCCTGTTGTGCTCCTGAACCATAATTTTATGCCATTTATATCATTATTATTGTAGCCTAGGATTATGGATGCACAAAGTCACATACAATTCCTTAATTGATAAAACCTATTCTCATATATGAATTTTCCACAAAATGTAAGTCTCTTTTAGATATTTTCACAAATTGTTATTATTATTATTAATCAATCAATCTTTATTCCAGACACAGAAAGGTCCATAGTTAAAAAAATAAATAAAAATAAAAATAAATAAATAAAGGTTAAAGATATAAAATAAAAACATGACATATTCACCGAGTCACAAATAAATGATGACGCCAGTGATTCCACAATTTTGAGTAGAGTCTCACTGTACTAAAAACAGGATTTACTAAAATTGCAATTATATTATTGCATGACACAGATAATCTACACATGCATTTATACATAAGATTCCTGAGCACAGCTGCACAGGTAGGAACAGCATTGTGTACAAACATATGGCTAGCACTGCTCCATCTAGGCACTTTGAATAGTAGCCTCATGCCATCATTGTATGCTACATTGAGTTTATGCAGGCTACTTTTGTTGTATCTTTGCCAAAGATGGGCCGTGTAAAATGAAGTACAAAAAGCTTTAAAAAGAGCTATCTTCACAGAAGATGAACACATACCAAACTTTCTGATAAGAGTATTAGCTTGTGCATACATCATACGATACTGCCTACAGATGTCACGGTCATCAGACAGGTCATCAGTTATGTAGTGTCCCAAATATTTAATTTCATTACATGCATTGAGGACATTGCCAGATAAAAAGAAATCAGGGGTTATCAAATGCTTATCTGCCCTGCTTCTAACAATCATAACATTGCTTTTCTTAGCATTATATTTGATGTCGAAGTCATAGCCATATTGGGAACAGATCCTTAGTAGTTGTTGAAGGCCAGCACTATATGGGCATAGGATTACCAAATCATCTGCATACATGATGTGATTGATAATGCGGTCACCAACTACACAGCCTGTTTTACAACAAGTCAGACGCTTTGATAGTTCATCCATGTAGATGTTAAAGAGGTAAGGGGACAGTATACTTCCCTGCCTTACTCCATTACCAACATTAAATGAATCTGACAAGGTGTTACCCCATTTAACATACATCGATTGATGACCATACCAATATACAAGAATTCTAATGAGATATTTGGGTACACATCTGCTTTCTAACTTGCAGAACAGTTTTTGGTGATTCACACGATCAAATGCTTTAGAAGCATCAATAAAACACATAAATACTGTGGTGTTGTGCAAATTATACAATTATTAATAATAATTATTATTAATAGATAGATAGATAGATCGAGACTATATTGTTATCGCACCCCCCCCCCCAAAAAAAGATGGTTTAGTTTTTAAATTTCCATTTTAATCTAAAGTAACACATTTATTCTCATTATTTCACCTTTGCTCATCTTTTTTCTACATTAAGCTTTTTAATTTTGTTGTAGTATTTGAACTTTAATAAAGTCAACTCTAATATTCACATAGTTTTTTTTCCAACATAATAATTTAGATTTTAAAACTGGGACACAAGCTATAACAAGCTATTTATTTTATTTATTTATTTATTGTTTGAGTGACCCTAGCACCTTGTTATACAGAACTAAGTGCTGCCAAAACTCCCGGGACAATAATTTCTCCCGAGTAATTTCTGTTTCAGTGGCAAATGAAGCTCAGTGCAATATTATGCAGCGCAGTTTCACACTGAACATGCAATTCCTTGGATGTGCAGGTGTCCATACACACCTGCACATGAACTGCATGTATATGCTAATATGTCTATCCAGTTTTGCATCACCTGTTTCAGAAGCACATCTCTGTTTTTACAGCCCATGATCTGAAAAGGTTGTTAATTGCCTTTTTCCTCTCGTTGAAATGCTGCCTACAACTTTCCAACCTTCAAGTCAAAGCGCACATTCATGACTGTTGTATTTCACATAGAAGGGAAAAAAAATGACAGACTAGCTTTCCTAAACCACCTAATGGGCTTTTGCTGGCTCTGTTGCCATGGAGACAGTACTCCAGTGTAGCTGATCTGCCAGAGGCTGTCCATGATTCTCAATTTAAAATGTAAATTTCTGTTGTGCCAAGGCTCTAAAGTGGATTTAGTGTGTGTTTAAACCTGCCTTGTTTCTCAGGGGAGAGTTAGTGGTGGATGGTGGGTGGGTGGTGGCGGGGGGCGTGGAGTTGTGTGGTTCTGATTTATAGACTTGCCATTTTATGTCTCTTTGTTGTTTTATTGTTGCCTCTGTGCTGGGCGGCTCCACGGGCTAGAATATGCTGAATGAGTTTTCACATCAATTTGTTGTTGAGGCAGCAGGAGGAAAAGGAGCAATATGGTTACAGGGGAGGCTGAGTATTTAACAATGTCACCACTTTTCTGCCCCCCACCACAATAATCCCTTTGTTTAACTTCTCACAGCCGTCCGGGTCTGTTGAAATCGGGAGATCCAGGCCTACCGTGGTTGGCTGACTCCTGGCCTTCCACGAGCCTCCCAGCTAATGGAGGCTTAGGGAGCCCAAAGAACGACAACAACTTTGGCCGAGGAGGTAAGAAATAGTCATAATGTGTTGGGGAGAAACACAGATTTAGCAATGCCTTGTTGGACACTTTTGATGCTCATCCTTTGAGAAGCGGCATGACAGCGCACGTCACATAAGCACACACACTCAAGGCCAAGCACAGGCGCCCAAATTAAAAGAGCCTCTGAGGGTTACAGTTCACTAATTTGATTTGACACGTTTGATATTTAGCTTTAAGTATGTGGTGTTTGGATTTATTTTGGTCCATCCTTCCATGCCATTGTGCATTCTTCCAAGGTTGTGTGAAACTGACGATCCAGGTTTCATGAATTTAATTTATGTTTTTTTTTATACTGTCTTTGAAGCTTCTGGGCTTTTTGTGTGGAAGGCAGTAGAGCCGAAGGTTAGCGCTGCTTGAATATCCCCTCTTGAGAAGACTCCAACAGGCCCCCGCTGAGTGTTGCATGCTAATTATGGTTGTTGATAATCACTTCCATTTATATCAACTCTGTTTTAGACCTGTAGTTAAACTAATGCAGAGTGCCAGAGCAGCAGGGAACATTAATGACCTTAAAGATTGTTAAATTCATGTCAACTTATTCCTCCGTGTTTCGTCGACTATTCATCTCCTCACTTTGTCTCTGTCGTACTTTCTCAGATGTTTTACCGTCTGCAGCGGTGGAGAAAACTGGCACCATGCTGTCTGATGGTGCCATCTACAGCAGTATTGACTTCATGGGGACAGGAGGCTACAGCAGCCCAGCGCGAGGCAGCCAGCCCACCCCTTACGCCACCACTCAGATACTCCAGTCCAACAGTTTTCATGAGCTGGCTGTGGACAGACCAGATCCACGCTGGAAGGCTTCTTTACAAGCCCAGCAGGAAATGGCAAACATGGGCTACTCCCTAACTGATAGACGTCCTGGTGGCGGTATGAGCAGTGTGTATTCTGTGTGCATGGCTGATATGTTTTTAAGTCACTGGCATTATTTATGTTTTCTTCTTCTTTTAGAGTAGTAACTGCCAGCTAAACCTTGGGGAAAAATTAAACATGAAAAATGGATTTATTTACATATTCACAAAAATGGACCCTTGGGACTATGTTCTTAATTACTCTTCTATCTTCATCACAGTTCTACCCTGCGAGCTTATCTAGCCCAGAAATGTCATGCAATCATGACGCATTCCTTTGGCTTAATTTGATTAGCGATGGCAGAAAAATCCCTCAGTGTTCAAGGTTATTTATTTAGCATATATACATTTTGTGAAGCCGTGGAGGCATGTCGGTCCACACTTTTGTAGCTGTGCACAATAGGCTACATGCTCAACTAAATGTCAGCGTGACCAAAGATAAGAGATGGGAAAGTTGTATGGAAGGAACTTAAAGTGGTTTGCAGCAGGTTTTAATACCTCTTTAAGAAATGTCAACATTTAGAAAATGTTTTAGTGTGCTGTCAGCACACACGAAAAAGGAAATGATGAACTTTGTGTGGCAGACAGGTTTGAAAATGATTGTAGCACAAAAAGATAAAAGATATCTAAGCTTAGCTATGTGTATGTGTCTGAAATTCAGTGTAGAACCATATTTGTGAGAAGACTATAAAGGGATTTCTTAGCATTTTGAACAGCTGCATGTCTTTATCCACACCTAGGTGCAAAAGTTGCAAAGAAAAAGAAGATCAAGGGAGGAACAAAAAGCTCTAAATCAAACGGAGCATGCTGGGCTAGCATACCCCTGCCTCCACCACCCATGAACCCTCTCCCAGGAACTGAGGTTGACCTTGATCGTTACCCCCAGGAAAACCATAAAGGAAGGTAAGATACACTAGGGTCTCATCAGTCTTTGTCCTGGAAAACACAAGTGCACCAAAATGGACACCAGAAAAAAAAAAAAAAAAACATGCAAACTTTGAGGCCAAAATTTTATGTGAGGCTGCCATCTGAACTTTGGAAAACAGATTAACAACAAGAGGTTATTCTGAATAGGCTACTTGAAGAAAGAAGTGCATAATAAAGAACAGTTAGCTCTCCTTAAAGGTATATTAACCACCGCTTGTTATGCCAGAGTTTTAATAGCATTGTAGCCGATACTGGTCAAATCTTAAAAATAATATTATGCAAAATGTTACAGAAAGGCTTGCCAAGACATTACATAACGCATAGATTGTTTTAGTTCACTATATGTAAAACAGAGTTAAAGCCATTAGTTGCTAATTAGTTAAGGCAGCTACTTGAACTGGACTGACTCCAAAAGGTAATCAGTTAAATATGTATGTTTAACAACTACAGTACATTCTGAGAGTGCTTCATGAGATATTTTGCTAATACAGTACTACAAACAAACAAAAAAACATATTATTTACTACCTTTTGTCTCTTGGCAATAGATGAAGACATTTTCAATAAATGTTCAGAATACGATTTGTGTTGTTAAAGCTACACGCATTTACTTTATCTACATGTCGTTTCTTTTCCACCTGATGCGACAACAGTTGGGCCCCGTCGATGTCCATTCAGACCTACCACCACCAGAATTTAGACAGTGAGGCAGAGGAGGAAAGAGGTCCCACCCCACCCCTGAGGGGCAGATCTTCCTCTCCAGCTGCAGCTTCCTTCAGCAAGCCATCATCCTCCACCCTCAGCTCTGCCCACCATGAAGAGATGCAGTCTATTTTGCAGGCCCACTTGGATGAACTCACCAGAGCTTACCAATATGAAGTAGCTAAACAGGCATGGTAAGGATCTTTAATAACTATTTTGCAACTGCTAAAGTCTTTTTTTTATCTTTGATGAATACCAAAATAAATACTTTTATAAGGCTTTGCAGTTTCCTTGAGATTTTTTTGGTTTGCACAGTTGCTCAGAAATGGTACTTGCTATTTATATCATTCTATTATTCTGATAGTTTGGAGTTTGATATCAGTGACCAGTATTTGAGCATAAGTATAATGTTGGTATTTGCAGCCCAAACCTGCAATACACACAACTTGCAGGAGATAAAACCCATCTCTTTATTCCACCTTTGAGAACTGGATAAGTTTGGGCAGGCACATGTTGGAGGGTAATGACTGGGTTTAGCCTTACACTCTTCTGACATCAGTAAATAGAGTTGGTAATTACGCATGCATCTTCTTTACGGTGGGACGTGAGCCATCATGGAGGACAACTGTGCAGGAGATAACAGGCATGTTGCTGACAGCCCTGCCCATCCAGATATCCTTTATCCAGTCCAATTACAACTCCATTGTGTTACTTCAACACACACCAGCGCTGCGAAAGTAATCAGCTAAAATCACTGCAGGCATTCAGTCTTTGCACATGGCATGTTTGGGCGTTTGAATATCCACTGATTTTGTACTCCGTTTGTTTTACAAGAATTTCACTGCTCATTATTTGACCTTTATTGCTGTGTGATTATTTTTACACAGTTTATTAATACATACTGTTTGTCCACATTCAATTAGGCATATGAAGAGCAATTCCAATGTGTCCAACTCCCCATTGGATTTCATGTCTAGTACGCTGGGCTCTGATTTGGGGGCCAATCTTCTTTCTGAAGAAGAAGATGAGGAGGAAAAGGAAGATGAAAAATATGCTGTGGTGTCAAAGAACTTGTGCAGCTTTGATTACACTCCTGGTCACAGCATGGATAACTTTGACGGCTCAGGTTTGTCTTCCAAATACATTTCCATTTAAACCTACAATAACTCCTTTCTTCAAGAAAAAATGGTCTATATTAGAGGTTCATTGTCGAACAAGGTGTATTTAGAATCAGTATCAATTTTTTAAACATTTGTACAATTTGTAGAATTGTCCTTTATAGGTGTTCAGTTTGCCAAATGGTTTTAGACCAATAGAAAAAAACACTTTTTTTTTTTAAATCATTGCAGCACATTGGGGAAAAAAAACAAAAAAAAAACATTCAAACATTAACATAGTAAAAAAAAAAAAATGTCAGTCACTTAGAATAAATTTAACAATGAGAAAGCATTTCAACAACAAAGTCAAGTCCAAGAAAGGAAACTTGTAAACTCATACTGTAGTCCCTCGTTTATCGTGTGGGTTATGTTCCGAGTGACCCCAATACCATGTTGTATAAATAGTGTTAAATTCTGATCAGAAAGTCTACTTGGTCATGGTTTCATGAACTCGTAAATATTAAATATATCTTTTTGATAACATACTCATTTTAAATATCTAGTGTGCATTTATTTTGAGAAAAAAAAACATTATAATAAAAGACAGATGGAGTCATTCTTTGATAACCGTAGAAGACATAGCATCATATTTTAAGATTGGGTGCATTTATAAATAGGTTTCTGTCTAACAGATATGCTTTAGAACTGGAAATGTTGAAGGTTTCTTCCACAGGGACAGAACTGTACCATTTTTAGACTCCATGATTTGATAGGATACATTTGACGGGTTCGTTAACAGTATGCATTTCTTTTAGTACTTTTAATAAGCTATGACAGGGCAAAACACCAGCCACAGTGACTATAAATATTTACAAACATTAGCAATGCAAATATGCTGTCATTTCATATTTGATGTACATTTAGAGTGAAAACTCTAGATGAACGTTGAGATAGACTGAAATGAATAGTTCAGTGGAAAGTTTTTTTTTTTTTAATATTATTTATATTTCTTTTCTAACCAATATAAGGCTGTTTTGTTATCTTCCTTAGCCCAATTTATTATTTTTTTGTGTGTATTACATTAATTAAATCCTCAATATCTGTTGAAAAGGTTGTAGATTTGTACTCAAATAAAAACCACTTTAGCCAACTTTTGTAAGGATCAAGAAATTTACTCATGACCTTTGCCATATGTGAGCTAATTAATCATTAATATTGGTGTATTGCTTCTCTTTTCAGGCAAAGCCTCACCCTACAGTCACTCAGACAGCTTTGGCACAGCGGACCATGCTGCACATGGGACACATAGCCTTAGACACAAGAGGGCACCACTCTCTGCCCACAGTCCTCAGACGGACATGGTTGGAACTCTTCCCAGACAAAGAGACTCCAGCACAGACTGTAAGTTTGAACTCTCTGATATGATTTATTAAACATTACTCCTCCGGTTAGAAGGGCCAACTTTATGTCACAATGTCCAATTTTGTATCATTTTACAAATATTCTCATCCACCATCCACTCGACAGCCCAAACACCGACCACAAAGTCTCTACATGGCATGGGTTCCCACGTGCACAGCTCGTGGGCAGCTGCAGCTTCAGATCCCTCTAAGGAGTGCATGGTAACTGTATCAACACTAGAAAGACAACATATGGCTTCCTGGAGTGGCACGACATCATCAGGCAGGACCACCCTGAGCAGGGGTTCCCACAAGAGATCTGGCACAGATCTTTCCCACAACGGGCATCCTTCCACTAACGCCTCTGACAACAGGGAACACTGTAAGTAATCATCGTTTGAAGCAAGGATCAGTGTATGTACAACACACTAAATGTATCCAAGTAAATGCTGTGTATCAAAAAAAATAATTCAATGTGACAGAATTAAATTTTAGCAATATAGTTTGTTCCATGTTTGTTTAAATGGTTTATAAATTTTATTTAGTGAACACATTTTGGGCAGCACGGTGGCGCAACTGGTAGAGCTGCTGCCTCTCAGCGAGCAGGTCCCTGGTTCAAATCCTGGTCCGGGGACCTTTCTGGGTGGAGTTTGCATGTTCTCTTTGTACATGCGTGGGTTTTCTCTGGGTACTCCGGTTTCCTCCCACAGACAAAAAACATACATGTTAGACTGATTGGTAACTCTAAATTGTCACTAGGTGTGAGTGAGAGAGTGAATGGTTGTTTGTCTCGTTTGTCTCTATGTGTCCCTGTGATGGGCTTGCGGCCCATCCAGGGTGTACCCCGCCCCTCGCACTGTGATTGCTGGACATGGGCACTGGCGACCCCCGTGACCCAAAATGGAAGAAGCGGGTAAAAGATAATGGATGGATGGATGTATTCATTGGATTTGAAATCAGATGTGAAAGAGGGTTCTGATCAGATCTGACTCATGTTTGAGAAAAAAGCATGATAGAGGGTACTTTTGAGGCTCTTGGGAATCGGCTGCACATTTGCAAGTAAACAGAGTACATTTTGGCTTCATTGTTGATTAAAAAAGTTGTTTTACACAGCAGTTTTTAAAGATTTTTAAGTTAAAGTTTTCTGATCTAAAAAAGTTAAGTCTGGTCCTCAGGACTCTGCGGTTTACACTCATCTCCAGGCCAGAGGTCACTCTTTCAGAGATGAAGATGTTCACATCCTGGATAGAGAGGAACAATGGTTTGAGAGAGGAGTAAAGGAGGCCATCTTTGTGAAAATAAATTGTCCATCATTAAACAGGGGTGAGGCAGCACGGTGGCGCAACTGGTAGAGCTGCTGCCTCTCAGCGAGAAGGTCCTTGGTTCAAACCCCGGTCCAGGGGCCTTTCTGGGTGGAGTTTGCATGTTCTCTCCGTGCATGCGTGGGTTTTCTCCGGGTGCTCCGGTTTCCTCCCACAGACCAAAAACATGCATGTTAGGCTGATTGGTAACTCTAAATTGTCCCTAGGTGTGAGTGAGAGAGTGAATGGTTGTTTGTCTCGTTTGTCTCTTTGTGGCCCTGTGATGGACTTGCGACCCGTCCAGGGTGTACCCCGCCCCTCGCACAGTGATTGCTGGACATGGGCACCAGCGACCCCCGTGACCCAAAATGGAATAAACGGGTAAAGATAATGGATGGATGGATAAACAGGGGTGGAGGCCTACGTGTTCAATTGTCCCCCTCGTACAATGCTGTTATTGCTAGTATCACTCAGCCCTCTGTGAATAGTAAACAGCCATCAGTGTGCTAACGACCCATTGTTAGGCTGATGGTCCTTCTTGATTATGTGAGCAGCTGGTTTTGGTTGTCAGCAGCAAAACTGGTTGATCCACTCTGAGAAGGTGCTATTTATAAGACAGCAGAATACAGCTCCTCAGACTGAGGAAGTCTTTCGGATGAAAGACGAAACGTTTCTACAATTTTTTTTTAGTTTGTTTTGTTTTTTTGAATGTCCAGAGGACCAGATTTAACTTTTTTAGATTTTTCTACCTGGATTATTGAGCATGCATCAGAAAGGTTTATGATGATAGTATAATAAATTAAACACAGTCAAAGCAGCTCAAGTCTCTTTGTGCCCAAACCTGAGCATGAAAAACTGTCTGGAGTCTGCCCCAGCTTTCACACAGTGACTGGAGATGAGCTCCATCTCCCCTATTATAAAAAAAGTAAAAAAAAATAATAATAATAAAAAAAAAATGATATTTATTAGTCCCTCACTACTATGCGGTTTGACTGTCGCAGTCGCTCTTTCACGTTTTTTCAAAGTAATATTGAACATGACACAAAATGAGCTGCAAGATAGGCATGGATTTTTTATTTAAAATAAATTATTTAAAATTATTTAGCACCAGTGTGAGCCCACATGCACAGGGAGAAGTTCCCTCCTGCAGCATGTCATGGTCTCTGCTCTGTAGAGGAGAAGTGGGAATGTCCGAGAGCGCAGGCAGGTGGCAGAGAGCGAGATCATGACATTCTGTGCTCTTTTAGAGCATTTAGAGTTTAGAAACATTGTTTAGAATATTGTAAGGGTGTGGGAAGGGTTTAAAACACCTCACACACACACACATGCTGTGGCTCCCTCTAATAACTCACGAAGGTCGAGCTCTTGATAACTGATGGCTTTATTTAGTTTAACAACGACATCTTTACTTTCATTGTCAAACCACTTTCACCCCTGTTAGAACGACAAACAGAAAGAATAAACCTGAAACATTACTCTTCATGAATATGTACATTTCACACGTAAAACACAGTGCAGATGGGGCACGTCAATGACCACGTTACTAGCTGGAGAATTCTTGCTACAACATTCGTTGTGACACACCTTCATAAAGATGTAAAAAACAGTAATCACACACAAATATACAACCAATTTTTTATCCTTCTCATCAGTGCTTGACATGCTGAACAAAGAAACGTACGAGTTGTCGTAGATAAACGTAGATAGATAGATAGATAGATAGATAGATAGATAGATAGATAGATAGATAGATAGATAGATAGATAGATAGATAGATAGATAGATAGATAGATAGATAGATAGATAGATAGATAGATAGATAGATAGATAGATAGATAGATAGATAGATAGATAGATAGATAGATAGATAGA
>NC_056511.1:34685959-34696269 GCF_014905685.2 Nematolebias whitei
ATGACAACCTCAGCTGGAGCAACAACACCACCAGCCTGATCAAGAAAGCTCATCAGAGACTCTACTTCCTCAGACGGCTGAGGCGAGCTGGTCTGGGAAGCTCAGTCCTCACCTCCTTCTACAGGTGTGCAGTGGAGAGCATCCTGTGCTCCAGCATCAACGTGTGGCATGGAGGCTGCACAGCTGCAGAAAGAAAAGCTTTGCAGAGAGTGGTGAAGGCTGCACAGAAGTCTGTTGGAATCAGCCTCCCCACCATCACAGACATCTACACCTCTAGATGCAGGAAGAGGGCCACCTGCATCATGAATGACCCCACTCACCCAGCACACACACTTTTTGCCCCACTCCCCTCAGGAAGGAGGTTAAGGAGCAATAAGTGTAGAACCACTAGACTGAGGAACAGCTTCTACCCTGAGGCTGTTAGACTCATGAATCTCTAACTAGAATAATCACTGTGAAAAAACATATCATGTTGCTGCTGATCTGTTTCATGTTGCTGCTGATCTGTTTCAATATTGATGTGTTCATGCATGCACATCCGCTCACAGACTCATGCTCATGTTTGTGCTGATGTTCAATGTTTTATGTTATGAGTGCTTAGTGTATATTTAGTTGATGTTTTTCTTAGTTCGTATCTTAGATGTTATTACTGTTTTTCTTATACATTTTATTGTTGGATGTAACTGGGACCTTGTGTACATCATTTCTCTCCACCACATGTACCACATGAGGTGCGAATGACAATAAAGAATCTCTGACTCTGACTTTTCCTGGAATATTTGCTATATCTATCTATGGTGGTATTGCGTATAACTGGGCTGACTATATGTTTTCACTTATAGATGTACATCCTTTTGATCATTGTACTATACATGAACAAACATACACATCAGTAAATGACTGCCTGCCTTTATGGTTGCATGTGTACAATATGACGTTTTTTAAGTCTTTTTTGTTTATTAATACAATAATTAGCTTTTATACCCATTTGAGTTGCAGTAGTTTCCCTAATTTTCTTGAAGACCAATAATGTGACTTTTCTGAAATAAACAAGTACATTGTTGTGACTATAATTTGACTCTAACATATTTTCTGCTGTCGACTTTATTATTATTTAATTTTTTTTTACCTATTTTTACATTTTGTATCTATAAATATTAAATAATGCTTTTAATTGGGCTGTGAAAATTAGTTTTTTTAGGGAAAAGAAAAGCACAATGCTTTATATTTTTTTATTTTTTTGGTTGCACAGTGGTTATTGTTATGTATTTAAAAAATTATTTTCATTACAAGTGTTTTAATGGTTTCTAGCAGCATCTATAAAAATGAAGCTGTCAGGGTCCAAATGTCTCCCCAAAGGCAACACAAAAGGTATCTCAGCATTAAATTTTGTACAGTAAACTGATTTTTCATTGGCTTACAAACACCCACAATTTAATAACTCTATTTATGGATCAGTATATAAAGCAACAGCTTTATAAAGCATAAGTGTAGTGATATCAATGCAGGCAGGGCTCTGTAATTGGGCTCTGTGGGCTGGACTATTTGTTTATGGTCTTCCATTAAATTCACATGTTTTACACCCTGGGCAAATTATATGGAGCCAGTTCAACACTTGATGTTCAGGCTGTGGAGCGATTGGTCCATTTAATTGGGAAACTGTACTTTAGTTCCAGTGTCTATAGAGCAGACTATGCAATGTGTTGTACGCGCAAAACTACTGGGACCTCAAGAAACTGGACAGAAAGTTTAAAAGCTAAACTGCATTTTGAGCCTTGATGAAATGACTGTCATAATCCTTGTACATCCAAAAAAAAAAAAAACATACAAGTTTGTTTCACAATGCGCACCAGTCCCATCAACCGAGGCTATCCAGCCAAAAGCTGCAAGCAATTTGAAAGTTATCTTTGTGCAACATGGTGAAGCATGTTCCTGTGATAACGAGGAAATATGGTTGAATCTGAAACTCTGCAGATTTATTTTCTTTAATCCTGCACAAAGTCTGACATATAAAGCTATGTTTGTGTGTGCATTGTATCAATTTAAATGCATGGCCTTCCAAGTCTGAGTACAAGGACAAATATTCAGAAAGCAACTAAAGCATCAGAGTTTATCAAAGCAATGAAAAAAAAAAATGCAGTCAGGCTGAAAGAGCAAAATACATTATTGTTACAAACTTATTTTAACATGGGTAGTCAACAGTTGCAAAAAATATTTAATATGTAAAGTTTTTGGCACAGATCATCATGTGCATTTCAAAACAGTAGGATTCAACACATTATATTATTTTCTTATTGGCAAAATGTCAAGTGTATTGCATTCCCACATTGTAAATTAAACCATACTCCTTTTTAGAGTGGGCTGAAAAATGTTTTAACTCACTTTATATTCTTTGTAATTAGTAAGTTATCTATCTAAGCAAGCTAGCAGTTTGTGTTAAATCTTCACTTTGTCTCAGTTCCCCATCCTGAGCAAGCACAAAAGCAACAGTGGAAAGGAAATACTCCCGCTTAACAGGAAGAAGCCTCCAGCAGAACAGGTTCAGGATAAGAGGCCATCTGCTTCAGCTGTCTATTTGACAATTTAAATACACAGAGCTGGGAAGAAAAAAGGATGAGTAAACTGTTGGAATTTGCCAAAATGCACATTTAGGACTACCTAGTCAAGTCAGATTTATTTATTTAGCACATTTAAAATAGGAACTGTTACCAAAGTGCTTAAAAAAAGATCCCAGCATCAAATTAAAAAACAACAATATACAATTACAGCATCAGGAATAAAAACATAAAAACACAATCAGAAACAACAAAATACTAATTCAGATCACTCTGTGTTAAATGTCAAGGAATAAAAACAAAAAAGCATAAACACAATCAGGAAAAATGAAATTTTAAATCAGATCACACTGTGTTAAATGTCAATGAGTACAGGTGTGTTTTCAGGAGAGATCTAAAAGCAGAGACTGAAATGGCCTGTCTAATGTTCATGGGCAGATTGTTCCAAAGTTTAAGGCCTTGACTGAAAATGTCCAAGCTCCTTTGAGCTTCAGTCTGTTTTTTGGTACATCCAAAAGCAACAGGTCCGATGAAGGGAGGACAGAACAAATGGAATGTTTTTCAAACCTATGAGTTCCTGTTAAGAGCCGAGCTGCAGCATTTTGGACGAGCAGGAGACGTGAAATGGAGACCTGACTGACCCCAACATAAAGAGAGTTACAGTAGTCCATCCGGGTTGTAATGAATGCATGGACTAATTTTTCAAGGTCGGATCTGGTCAGCATGGACTTAAGCTTAGCTATCTGCCTTAGTTGAAATACACTTTTTTGAAGAACAGAATTGATCTGTTTATTTGACTTAGGGTGTTTTCACCTGATAATCCAGTAGACTCGGTTCAACTGAGGACCACAATTCAGAACATTTGTTTACATTTCAGCTGATGCGGTTTGCATTCACACTGCACTGAGTCAATTGAGCCAACCTGTTCACCGCCCCCTCACCTGTGGTGGCACTGCACCAAGAACTACTGAAGGAAACAACACAAAAAACTCTGAAGAAGACACTTCTTCTTCTTCTGGAAATAAATAAAAAAAACAAAAATGGGGTGGTGTCAAATTTTAGCAGAGTTAGGATTTCTCTTTTGTATTTTTCCACAATGGACTCAGCATGAGTGGAAGAAGAGGCAGAAGACCATGGACAATGTTGTTTTTCACACAAGGTGGCTGATGGCTCCATATGAGGTATGAGAAATATGCGTTTGTTTGCCCTGTGCTGTAGTCCACTTCCTACTTTTGGAGCAGTCTACAGTCCGCTTGTATTCACACTGCATTTGAACCGTGCTATAGCTCACTTCAGCCAAACCGAGACCTAGGTATTTAGGTGGATCAGAGTTTGCTTTTTTGGTCCACATCAGAGTTTGACAGCACATGCATACCTCCCCAAACGAACCGGACTTTCTAGGCAAACAGACTAGAGTTCTATTAAAGCGGACTAAACAGGGCTGGTGTGAATGCACCCTTAAACTCTAAGTCTAAAGCTATCCCGAGACTGGAAATAGACTGCTTTAGCTAAGGCTGAAGAGAGTCCAGATTAATAGGATCAGAGCCAATGGTAAAGCTAGGGTTAAACACAATGACCTCAGTTTTCTGATCATTAAAACTTAAGAAGTTTTGTAGCCATCCAAGTCTTGATGTCATCAAGACATTTTAGCAAAGGGCAAATGGAGCTGGAACTATTGAGTTTTAAGGGTAGATAAATCTGGCAGTCATAACAATGAAACTAAAGACCATGTTTCCTCAGGATAGACCCCAAGGGGAGCAGATACAATGAAAACAGAAGAGGTCCAAGATTAGAGCCTTGCAGGACCTCGCAGGAAAGAGGCACCGAAGCAGATAAGCTATTACATCATTAACACAAAACTCATGTTGGTCAGATACAAACAGAACCATTCTAACGATGCACTTGTATTCCTAACCCAGTGTTCTAACCGCAATAAAAGGATAATGTGGTCCACAGCATCAAATGCAGCAGTGAGGTCAAGGAGTACAAGGCTCACAAACTGACCAGAATAATTTGCTAGAAGACTGTCATTACAGACCCTTACTAAGGCTGTTTCGGTGCTGGGTAATTGCTTAAAACCAGACTGAAAAATCTCAAAAATACAATTTTCATTCAGGAACTCATTTAATTGAATGAAAACTATTTTTTCCAATATTTTAGAAAGAAAGGGAAGCTTGGAGGTAGGTCTGAAGTTTGAGCAAACTGAAGGGTCAAGTCCAGGTTTTTTTTTAATTAACAGATTTACCACTGCATGTTTAAAAACATCAGGAACCACGCCTGTAGCCATATTGCTGTTTATAATATCAAGAACAGAGGGTCCAATTTAGGGTAGAACTTATTAAAAAATATGATGCAGGGATAGGGTCAGCAGGGGAACTTGAGTGTTTCATATGACCAACGACATAATTTAAAAATGAGAGAGAAATGGGTTCAAACTGGTTAAAGACTGCTGAGCAGGGGACAAAGACAGAGGGGTCAGCTGTGGAGTGAGGAATCACTGACCTAATCGACTCAACCTTTTCAACAAAGAATCTGAGAAAGTCATTACAAGTATCTACAGAGGCCTCCATGTTGGCAGAATTAGACATGGTTAAAATGGAATTAATGGTGTTGAAAAGCACAAGGGAATTGTGGCTTTTTGAAGCAATGATTTGGATAAAAAAAATAAAAAAATCTTTCTGATTTAACGGTGGCCTGATAGTCTTTCCAACTCATTTTTAGCATGATAAAAGAAACCTGGAGTTTGTCCTTCTTCCATTTTTGCTTAGCTTTCCTGAACTGATGTCTGGTTGCTCAGGTGATCTCATTAAGTTAAGGGTGAGGTGTGTGCTTTGGTTGCAGGGTGAGGTGTGTGCTTTGGTTGCCTGATCTTTAATGGGGCAACTAAGTCCAGCACTTTAACGTAGGTCGCCTGATGTGCAGTGACGAGGTCATGGGTGTTGATACAAACAGAGAGGATTCAGAGACTGAATAAGAGTTTTCAGTAAAGGCAGAGGAGAAGAGTGCATCAGTGGAAGGGTTAAATATCCGACAAGGCCTGGCTGGAGGGGGGGGGTGGGGGGGGGGTTTGGACTCATAGACAAAAGAGGTGTTAAAAGAAATGGGTTTGTGGTCAGAGAAAACTGCATCCCCAATTTCTCAATCAGAAACAAGCCATAAGATAACGCTAAATCCATTATGTGGCCCTGCTGGTGAGTTGGGCCTACAACATTCTGTACAAGTTCAAAGACTGGATGAGATCTAAAAAGTCCTGAGCCAGCGGCTTTCCAGGGGAAGAGATGTGGATATTGATATTTATAATTAAAACCTGATTGTATCTGAGCAAAATCCCAGTTAAAAGATCAGAGAGTTCATCCATAAAGTCCTTGTTGTATTTGGGTGGCCTGTAAATCACAGCACAAAAAAAACAGGATTTGAACGGCCCACCTCAAAAGACAGCAGTTCGAAACTCGAAAAAAAATTGCTGGTACCTGAACCAGTTTGCAGTTCCAATTTGTTTTAAATAGTCATTAATCCACCATCTCTACCTGATGATCTTGGAGCATTAAAGGAAGAAGAGTCCTGTGGCAAAATTTCCAGCATGACCATGAACTCACCACAGGACAGCCACGTCTCAGTCACTCAGAGGAAGTCCAGTCTGCAGGAGCAGAAAAAAAATTATACAGGATGAACGTTTTATTAGCCAGAGACCTGGCGTTTATCAGGGCGATCCTTGTAGGAATCACAGCAAAATAATTTATCAGAGAAGTCAAGACCTGCGGTCCCAGATTTGTGGAGTTCGACCCACACCTCCAAACACTGGAAGCACAACCAGGTCTGCTGTGGAATCCAGATCCAGCCCGCAAGACCAGGACGAACTCGACTGGATCTGCGCAGCACCAGGACAGGCGATTTAAGAGGTGGTCATCGGTTTAAGATGATGCAGCAGCGACAGCACAGCAGGTTTTCATCCACACAATACGACCAGCCCGTTTCCCATGGCACCTGGAGCGATTTCTTCAAGCTGGCAGGATATCGCAGTGGAGGTAAACAGGTACCAAAACAATGAACAATGATCAGATTACTAAAATTGAACTTTTTGACCATCAAGTGCAGCACTATATCTGGTTCAGTCGTAACACCTCCCATCATTGCTGAGAACACCATCCCTGCATTGAAGCATGTGGGTGGCAGCATTATGCTGTGGGGATGTGTGTATCAGACATGACTGGGGGATAGTTGAAGGACATGTATATTAATGTAATACTTGAATACTTTTAGAAGGCAAACTTGTTTGATCCTTCCAAGAGATTTGAGATTGTTCCACCTTTTAGTAGGAATGTATCCTAAACGACTGGTAACGTAATACTCCAAATGTTTAAATTGAAAAAGTTAAATGTCCTGAATTGACCCAGTCAAAGTCTAAACTCTGCTACCAGAGTTTTAGTGAGAGTTAGTTGGAGAAATAATATCTCTCCAGTTTAACTTCTTTCCATTGGCTCCCTGTCAAATTCAGAATTTAATTCAAAATCTTACTTCTAACCTACAAAGTTCTCAACAACGTAGCTCCATTTTATATTAGAGAACTTATTGTTCCATATTTTCATAACAGAGTGATGGAGATACGAAAGGTCACAGAAGTTTTCACTTACTAAAGTAAGTGTGTGTGTGTTAAAGAGTAGTTTTTTTGTCTGGATCAGAGAGCTGCATACGCATGGAGCCTTTCACCTGAATAAGCAAGGAGGCTGCAAGAGTCGTCTGACCTTGCCTTTGTCTGCTAACCATTTAAAAAAGACACTCTTAGGCTCTCGGTGAACAGATTTGGAGACGAAGCGTCAAACATCTTGCCTGCTTGTATTTCAACCTCGGTTCCATCTTGCAAGATTAAACCTGGGATTATGAAAATGATCTACTTTGTACCTCTCCTGTGTGGCATATTTATTTAAAGAGTTATTGAAAGGATAATATTAAATTATCCTAAAGCAGAGCACGTTGCTCTCCGACTGCAGGCTTACTTGTGGTTCCTAGAGTCTCCAAAAGCAGAATGGGAGGAAGATCTTTAAGTTATCGTCCTCCTCCCTTGTGGAAGCAACTTCCAGTTTCTGTCTGTAAGGCTGACACATTGTCCAGTTTTAAGAATGAGCTTAAGACTTTCCTTTTTGATAAATCCTATATTTAGTGTTGGCTTGTTAAGCTGTGTTAAGCTTAGACTACTAGAGGACAAATTGTCCTCATTTCTTCAAATTAATAGATAAAAATGCCTACAAATGAAGTTTGCATTTGGAATTATTTCTATTTTAACATGTGATTTTTGATCTGCCATTGTGTATCTGTTCCTCCCTCCTGTCTTCTCAAACCAAACCGGTTGAAGCAGATGGCCGCTTGTCCTGAGCCTGGTGGTTTCTTCCTCATGAGGGAGTTTTTCCTTTCCACTGTTGCTTTCATGCTTGCTCAGGATGAGTCTACAATGAAGTTAAGACTCAAAGCAGCCTGCTGGCTCCTCAGATAAATAATGTTAACTTACTTTTTATATATATGAATGTTTCTGTTCAGTGCCCTGAGATGACTTCTGTTGTGACTTGGTGCTACAGTATATAAAAAAATTGAAGTGAATAGACTTCATGCGCCAAGCTCATCTATTATGGTTTGCATGCTTAGGTTTTCTGTTTGTTTAGTTGTTTTTTTTTTAGAATTTGCATTTTCAAAATGTTAAGTACTGTATGTTTTGTTAATGAAATGATATGACACCCACCCAAATGTCTTTAATAATACAGCTTTTAAGGCTACAAAACGGAAAAAAGACAGTGGGGTGAGGTAAAGCAAACACATTTTGAAACCATTAAAAAATAAAATAAATAATAAAATCTGTGATCTCTCCTGGTGGACACAAAGTAGTGTTTCAGAAATCATGTGGAACAAAATGAGTTTGATTTTCACATACACGTTTTATTTTGCATCAAAGTATTGAAAAAAATGCCCCGACTGTATGTGGCTGTGTATTCCTGAGGGCAAACCAATCTGTTATGTAAAGATTATGAAACAAAATCAGAACAGAATCATTACTAGATGTGTGAAGACATTTCATTCAGGAGCTCATTGACAAAAAAAAAAAAAAAAAAAACATTGCATTTTTTAACTTTACATGTTTTTTTTCTTGGTTAAGATGGAGGTCAGTCACGTCCACTCATCAGTCGTAGATTGAGCTATAAAAGTAAACATATAGCTGTGTTGAATATTGCATTATTTTTGTCTGCAGGTGAATTCAGGTCACTTTTCTCTGCCTCTTCACCATAATGCATGGCCTAAGACCTGCACCACTTTTATCTTCTCATTTTCCATTCCTGTCATTCCATCTTCTGAATATTGCACTTCAACTTGTCATAGGATGTGACAGAAAAAAGATGAGAATATATATTATTAAGATATTATTTATCAAAATGGCAGAGATGTTAACTATTGTCACATATTTGCTTTAGAAATCAAAGTTAATGTGTTGCTTTGTTTTCATAAAACATCTTTGCCTCATCACCTTCTAACAATCATTTTACTGTAAAATAAAAGACTGAAAGAGAGAAATATGACTCAATATTAGTTATTTTTGGCATATTAGTTCCAAGTGTTTGCTGTTTTCCCCAAACAGTTACAGCACAGCCAAATAAATAGTCTCTGATTCTGTTCGCTCTGTTACAGATGTCTCCATTTTTAATGATTCTCCTCCTCAGCTTAGCTGACAATGAGTTTGTGCTTATTTTCACCAAAACGCTCTGTGCAAAAGATGTTACAGTAGCTTCATAAAAATAAGCTAACAGTTTGAGCATTAATGAAAAAAAAAAAGTAAAACATTCACAGTAATGAATCACAACAAAAATAGAGACAACATCGGGTTTAGCTTGCATAGCAAAGCGAAAAGAAAAATAAACGTTAAAAAATATAATTACAAATTATGCAAGTCCTTTTAACAAGTCATTTTGTGGTGTATTTCATTTTTCTTCACATCTCCACTGTGTGAATCACTGTACACCGTGTGACAGAAAAACAGAAGCAGACACATAACATATTGTTTACTCTTTTGAAGACGGGGATGAAAATAACACTGTGAGAGTGGCGTCAGTGTCTGTACATGACATTTACAGCTCTGCGCTTCATTTCAGCACACTTTGCTTGGTCCTCCTTTCTGTGGCCTCTCCATCTTCTAAACATCGTTCTTGCAAAGAGAAAAACTTTATAGCACTTGTAACAAGGCGTCCAGGGACAGACCGCGACTGTAGGGAATGATGTTTCACTCTGACTCTGAAAAAACAGAAAGCCACCAAGACAGAGCAAAAAAACAAAAACAAAATGAGAATTGCATTTTGAACTGATTTTGTTTACTTGGAAACAAAATATCGTCTAAAAAAAACAACAGCAACAAAATAATGTATGTATAATGATAGATTGTAGATGCAGTATATGGACAGACAGACAGACAGACAGATAGACAGGTAGACAGATAGACAGGTAGATAGATAGACAGATAGAGAGATAGACAGACATACAGACAGACAGATAAATATACAGACAGATAGACAGACAGCAGACAGATAGACTGATAGACTGATAGACAGATAGACAGATAGATAGATAGATAGATAGATAGATAGATAGATAGATAGATAGATAGATAGATAGATAGATAGATAGATAGATAGATAGATAGATAGATAGATAGATAGATAGAGAGATAGACATACAGACAGATAGATGTATAGACATATAGACAGACAGCAGACAGATAGA
>NC_056511.1:34696369-34703965 GCF_014905685.2 Nematolebias whitei
ATAGATAGATAGATAGATAGATAGATAGATAGATAGATAGATAGATAGATAGATAGATATAGTAGGACATTTTTTTGATTTGTTGACTTTGTTCGTCCTAAACCAACTCCACACTGTGTTCTATTAGTTTTGTGACATTTCAGCCTGTTTTTCCCAGAAGACCTAAACTCAGAAAAGATCAGAACCTAAATGTGTTCTATTTTGGCCTCGTCAAACAGAAAACACTGCACACCATCAGCTTTTTCACACAAGCAACAAACTAAGTTAAAATTTGTTGCCTCATTAAAAAAAACAGTAGGTATTATTGTCAGGAAAAAATACACACATCTTTAGTCGTCCAAAATGATTGGGTGTGTGGGGGGGACTGGATGCTAGTGGAATAAAATGAAGTGATAGCTTAAGGTTCCATTGACCTCACATGAGGATCAGAAAACTATGCAACGCCAGCATTGCCGTATTGCACCTCAGGCACCTTAATTTGCAACCTACAACAAAAAAGCCTGCTGCATGCAATTTTCATGTTCCATCTGTGCTGGATAACCAAATGATTATCCTCCCAAATACATGCTGCTGTAAGCCATTTTCAAGATCACTTGAGATCCTGCATCTATCCTTTGATTTAGTTGATATGGTGCTCCAGGAGTTACATGAGGAAGCTCCAGTTATATGAAAGACACAGTTTACAAACAGAAATTTGGTAACAGAGCAATTTGATTTGAAATTCATTTCTGGATTCTCGACAAGAAAACTAGAGGCCTCTGAAGAAATGTTGTCAATAACAAAAAAATGTGAAATAAATAAATAAAACGACATGTCACTGATTCTCCTATATTTTATGAGACTAAAAATAAATCAAGTATCACAAAATGGGGAGTTAAATGTAAAAATATAACAATAGCGGAGGGGGGGAGGGGTGTTCATGAAAAACAAAAGAGAGTAATATAAATAATTAAAAGTGGAGTCATAAAAAATAAAGTGAAATGTGTTGTCATCATTGTATGTTCCCATACAATGATTAAGTTTGTTCTCTGCATTTAACCCATCGCACTGGGATACACCCAGATGGAGCAGTGGGCAGCTTTGTGGGCACCTGTGGAGCAATTAGGGATTGGATGTCTTGATCAGAGACAACACAACTTGTGCGAATGGCTGGGGACCAAACCTGGGGCTTTCGGGTCCCAGGCCGGCTGCCCTGCCTCTACCCCATGAAGACAAAGGACAAAGTTTGAAACCATTCTGAGCTAAGATTATAACACACTGTACAGTATACAAGTTTGTCCTTTAAAAAAGGTTTCTTCCTCAATTTGTATTTATTTATTTGTTTATTTATTGATTTATATTTTGCTCTTTGTTTTAATATTGTCTTTTTCCTCTTAGATACGATAGGATGAGAAGGTTGCGCTCTATAGCAGCAGCTGCGTGCACGCCGCCCATCTTTTGGACGACTGTACGGACATATACTTGTTGTATCTCGGTGCAATGATAATAAAGCTTATGTTGATTCTGATAAGATAGAACTTTAGTGATCCTGCAGATAATCATTGTATTACATTTTTGAACATTTTTATTGAACAAAGGAGTGATAATTGTACAAATATCCACTTTAAGACACCTAAATTTTAGATTCATGGACAGTCAGTATTTTACCTGTTGTAGTTGACTTTAAAAAATAATAAAAATTACTTGTTTATTTAATTACTGATAATTTGCATTTGTTTATTTATTTCTGAATGATCATTTATTAGCATGTTCATCACCATTCATTTTGGTCAGCGCAGTTATTCAGGCGTACATGTGACATTTCTTCTGGAAGTGCTGGCTGCTGGTGTTTATTTTCAAATGACTACATAATTCCAGGAAAAACCCACAAGTAATGCAAAATTGATGTCAGTTGGAATATTGTGGCCTATTTGCACGAACCACAATAACACTTTTGACATTCAGGGGATTTATTTGGCCCAGTTCAATTCATCTGTTTGATCAGAAATCAACTTCTTATTCGCATACTAAAGTTGTCCAAAGACCTATCTACAAAGGGTAAGATAGTTTCTGTTCTTAGCTTTTCCACAGAACCGTACTTGATATGATCCACACTATTTCTTTTACAAGCCAGGGGAAAGCATATGAGGATAAAAGGATGTAAAGAAGACACACAACAACAAAAAAATGTGATAGGTTCAATAATAATAAAAAAAAAAAAAAGTGACATCAGAATCAGCTTTACTGTCATTGCACCGGAGCACAAGATAACATTTCAGTTACAGCCATCTAAGAGAACATAACAACAACAGACATGGGGTAGACGAAGGTGACTGAGGTCACAGGCCTTGGGATGTGCAGCCCTTTTTACATATAAGAAAGAAGAAACATGAGAGGAAGTTAAAAAAATCTAATCTTGCATTGTGTCCTACAAAACACAATGTGAGAGTTGCAAAACAAGACCCCAGCACATGAAATAGCACATACTGATGACATCATCATACATTTATGCATAGGGCCGACGAGGGCAGTGAGTTTATCTGAGGACACTTCGAGAAGTTCCACAGTCCTGATAATAGATGGTACAGTGGGGCGGCTGTGGCTGAGTGGTTAGAGCTGCCGTCCTCCACTGGGAGAGTTGGGGATTCGATTCCACCAGCAGTCACATGCCGAAGTGTCCCTGGGCAAGACACTGAACCCCTCATTGCTGCTGATGTGTGTCCCATCGGTGTATGTATGAGATTTTCTCATCGAGAAGATTTTGTCAATTGCGTTGGGAGACCAGCTGACCAGATCCATAATAATTTGCAGTTCATATGATATGTAGTGAGAGACTCCGATAGGGATAACAGGACAAAGAGCAAACATGAGGGAGGCAGGAGTGGTAGGGAAACCATCTGTCCTCGTCAAGAGCAAGCAGGAACAAATAAATACACAAATACGCTGAAGATCACATTGATACCCAAACTGAGGTGTGTGTGATGATCAAGAACTTGCACCAGGTATGAAAAAAAGACAAACAAGAAACATGATACAACACAGGATGAACACTTGAAAGATATACTTTTATTTTCACAAGACCTCTTTCTAGAAAGTAAATGTGTACTGTCATGTAGATGCTCTATTAAGTATTTTTTTAAATAACCATTATTTTTTGTTTGTAGAATAAAATATGTTACAACCAGCTAAATACAAATAATTTTGGAATAGCTCATTAGACACACATTATAATGAGCAAAGGGGCATCTAATGAACAGCCATGTACGACTGTTTCTGTGAATAGAAAAAAAAAAAAATTCAAATGCACTTTCTGACAATTGTTACCTTCGATGATATGTAGCATTCAAGTGCTGTGTGATGCGCTTTCTGTAAAATCTGAGGCCTTTGTATGTGTTCTGTTTGTGCACAAAGACTGACCTCCTTTACAGCTGTACATCTGTCAATAGCTGTGACACGCCGTCACTTTGTGTAGTGTGTTGTCTTGTTCTGACTTTAAGTGCTTTAACTGAAATATCTAGCTCAGCACTCTCATTAAGGCTCAATAAAAATAAAAAAAAACATAAAACAAGTCAAGAATCGATTTACATCAGCCCAATTTCTTTATTCTATTAAAGTTAGATGACTTTAAGAAAAATCCAGATGTACTTTATGCAATTTTACCAAGTCATATTGACACATTTGAGTCATATATGCAACAATACTCCTGTTGAATCATTCCAAAACCTTAGTTGCAACCAAACAGAACTCTGATTTAGTTTTATAAGCAGCTATTTTCTTCCCAGGGAAACTATTTTTCCGAAGCTTGAATGGCTGCCCCATTCTCCTCTGTCATTTTTATCCCCTCTCTTCCCCCCATTTCAAGAACGACTGCCTACAGTGGGTTATTTAAGTGTTTGCTTTGGTTTCTAAGATGTTGTGTGTGCATCTGTGCAGTTCTGATTGTGTGTGTGTGTGCTGTAGCTGCCAAGTTGTATTTCCAATTTTGCTTGTGTTTATCCAGCAGATTCCCTGCAATCTGTTGACAAAGAGGCTGCCATGAAAGTGAGGGCAAAATGTGACAAAATTGCACGGAGGCTGACAGAAAAATTGAAATTGATGGCTGTCAACTCTGAACAACTCTTCATAAGCAAACACGTCCATGTGGACCATAATTCACTGAGTGCTTTGCTGAGAAGAAAAGCATTCCCTCTGACCATGGCCCTCTTCGTATCAAAACACCAAAAATGTTGAATCACATCGTAACCTAAGCAGCAATGACTGACAAATTAAACGTCGTGTTTTTCGTCAGCTTCCTACCATTTTTGGAGTTGTACGACTTTGCACTTGCACATTTTGCAAGATGGCCTCTTAAACAAGAACATGCAGTTGTTCAGGCGATAGAATATCCAACTTAATGAGGTTTACCCGGGGAGTGAAGAAAGCAGCGTTGCAGCAAAGAAGTCTTGAGGCAATGAACACATTGATTAGCCTCACAGAGTGAAACAATAAACAGGTGGCGTCAGAGATAGGCAGTGTCTCTCAGCTCTCAGAGGCATCCTTAGCGATAAAAGGCTGCCAAGGTTGAGAACTACAGGATGGCGTTGAGTGAGACTTTATGAGTGGATGGGGATACTTGTAAAAAAGGGGCACATTTATGCTTTCAAAATTTATTATAGTTGTGTTTGAGAAAGATTATACACTCTTACAACAGGCAGTTGGTGAGGAATTAGGAGGTGCTGGAGATAATGACGCTTACAGCGGCAGTGGTAAATTTGAATTTATTTGTGGAGCTGCATCACTGTCTGTCACTGATGTTGACTGTGAACCAGTGGGGGGGAAATGTGCTTGGCGATGCCAAGACAAGGCTTACTGTTGCAGATGAGAAGTGAAGAGTGAGTTGTACTCATGGCAGAGAGAGCGGCTTCATCTGGCATCAAGGGAGCATCGCGGCTCTGTCACACTGAGAGTGACTTAAAAAGATTATGGGAGGAAACTTTCAAACGCAGTGTGAGTAAAAGAGCTGTCACAAAATAGATGGGGGAGAAAATGGTTTAATTTTACAAACACAACAAAAATGTTGTGCCAGAAAAGCACAAGTTTTGCAGAAAGTAGGCCGCACCCATTTGCATTTCCAGGTCATAAAGATTAGGATAATGGATCTAATGCAACAGTTAAATACAGCTAAAAAAAACAAATGCAATTACCGTCAGTGAGTGGTTTGTCTGGAGCAGTTTTACTATTATTGATATGATTGAGGTTTGCTTTCCTGTAATGCACCGTTTAGCATTATATCTTTTGTTTACCCACTAAAGAATTATCAGCTTAGTTTTAAAATGTTGAAAAATATTTGGTGCTCATCATTCAATCTGCACGTTTTACACTTATTGACAAAGCAATTTGCAACAGACAAACAACAGAACAATTAGGCACCCAGAGAGAATGGAAAAAAAAAAAAAAAAAAACTACATGAGTTGAAAGGTACTGTTATTGTATACAATGGTTACAATATGAAATGCAATACAATAACAGTACAGGCTCACTGTTGGTCCCGTGTCATCATTGAGGGGCACCTTTCTGAGCCTGGACACAAGTGGCTGTTTGGTTCAGATTGGAGCCGTGCAGATGTTGATTTCTGCTCTGTGGCAAATCAGCTCATAGTTGTTGTAACTGGCACTGGGTTAATGTCTGAGCTGATCCCACACATGTTCAGATGCAGCCAGCACTCCATACATATGTGCTGCGTTAACAAGCACTGTTTGGTTGTTGTTATGTTTTTAATTTCAGACTGTTTCAGGGTGCTGGAGGGTGCTTTCTCAGGATGGATAAAAGATGCAGAAGCGGGATGTCAATGATGCAGGCTGTAGTGCCAGTTTCCCCTGAATTACTATCACATGCTGTTTTTTGTCTTGATGCCAGGAGTAACTCTGGTGTGTCTCTCTACAACATTGGCAAAACCAGTCCATTCTCAGCACTGGCATCCAGGCCTGCAAAGGTCATTCATGACAACGAGGAACCAGATTCACTCCGGAAAATGGCACAATGCCACTTGTCATGAGTTCATGCCTCTTCATAATGGCACCAAGCCAAATGCAGCTGTCCTGACTCTGGTGTCGATGGAAGCCTAGGCATGAGATAGTGGTCCCTTAGTCTGACTGAGGCCAGAGTCCAATACCTGTGTCCGGATGGCAGATATGGTGATTGATGCTTGATACACATAGTAATATGTCTTAGGTTATCAGAACCTTCATATTGTGGGTATTCTCAAGAACTCACTAGCAGAAAACAACTGCAGGCCTTGATGTGATCCACATCAAACACTGTCTAGTGCTGGTAATGCTGTCTAATGTGTCCATGATAAATCCTCTTTATCTGGTGACTTTCACTTGCTATTTTCACTGACTATCTGATGCTTCAACAACTGTCTGATAACACTATTGATGCCCCCATTCATTCATCGCTTATGTCCATGAAGCCTCCACCGGTGCCTTCTGGTTCACATCCTAGTGTGCCTTTCTTCATGAAAATCAAATCATTTCCATATTCATTGTTAGGCTTCATATGACCAAATTATGTCTAAATTGGGCTATTCCTTCTGGGTTCGTAACCTTTTATATTTTCAGCAAGTCTAATGCCAGACCACACTGGAAATGACTTTTTTTTTTAAATTAAACTAAAGCATCAATAGACTTTTCAATGAGGTTTTCAGTAATTAGCAATGCATTTCAGTGCCAGGATGTAACAAGAAAACTAGTCTGAACTTACTTCTGGAGGCTGAATCTGTACTTCAAAATTCCCTTTATCAGAGATTCCAGAGAAGGCCTTACCATTTTATGTTTATGGCACAAGGACACGATGAAACTAAATTGGTCACTGAGGGAGCTATAGGCCATGACTCCCCTGGCCTTTTAACTTGGCCTCGGGTTATCTGTGCCACAAAGCTGCTCTTGCAGTTTCAGGTGAGGTGCATGTAGACTACTTCTCTGTTTGCATGTTGCAATTAGCTAAATGTCACAAGTCACAAATCAGCCTTTTGAGGCAAGGTTACACATATTCATAGTGAAAAGGTTGCCTACCACATGATGGGAAAATGTAGGTGTTCATGCCAACAGGGAACTTAAAAGCAAGTGCAACATTTTTCAGTTAGGTCATCTGGACAGTTTCTTTTTTTTTGTGCTGAAACGTTTCGCCTTTGATCCGGAAGGCTTCATCAGTCAAGGAAACACACAACAAAACTGATTCTTTCCCCAACAGCTTACTCCAAAGTGGAACAAACCTACACAAAAGAAAAAGAAAAAGAAAATAAACTGTCCAGATGACCTGACTGAAAAATGTTGGATTGTATACCTGGATTATTGAGCATTGATTTTGTTGATTTCAACCAGTTTGACAAGACTGTCAACAAGGAAGAGGGCCGACAATGGAGGAGGGGGCGTACCAAAGAAACCATCTTATCACAAGCATAACTGGTTTGTGCCACTTTGGAGTAAGCTGTTGGGGGAAGAATTCATTTTTGTTGTGTGTTGCCTTGATTGATGAAGCCTTCCGGATCGAAGGCGAAACGTTTCAGCACAAAAAAAAGAAACTGTCCAGATGACCTGACTGAAAAATGTTGGATTGTATACCTGGATTATTGAGCAT
>NC_056511.1:34704365-34713145 GCF_014905685.2 Nematolebias whitei
TGTATATATATATATATATATACATATGCGTGTGTGTGTCTCATCTTCTCCCTTCTTCAGGGATCGCCACAACAAACTAACTCGCACTAAGACTTTGCAAATGTTTTTCTTTTTACGCCAGATGTCCTTCCTGATGCAACCACAGACCACCGAGCTACCACAGCTCTCTGTGTGGAGCAGAGAGCTGCTATCTAGGGTGGCCATGGGAGCAGATGGTGAGGGTTAAGGGCCTTGCTCAAGGGCTAAGAGTGGGGCAAATGAGGGTGGAGGTATGTGTGGGTGCTTCTTCTTCCCCATCCACATTTTGATGTTGTTGGTACGGGGACTTGAGCTGAGTTGACCTTCTGATCACAGGCCCACATTCTCTAACCTATGCCCCACCTCTCCCCCCAAAAATGCTCTACAATATAAAAATAAAATAAAAATAAAAAATGTGCATTACTTACTGTGTGTGGGAAAGGCTTACTATTAAACACTGTGAATCAACTGTTGGTTTGTCTCCACAGCATATAGATGTTCTACTGGACCACATGGCGCAGATTAAATATCTGATTTTATCAAGTGAAAACTGATACGGCAAGACAAACCTGCTTCAAGTCAGTTCCTCTGTTTCTGTCAGCTGCAAAATGGGTCCGTTTTCTAAACACATGGGACTTTTACTAAAACTCAAGTGAGTCAGGTACATCTTCATGCAAGAAAACAGTAAAATTATACATTTTTTGAGGTAAACTGTTTACAGTTAAAACACTTTTGAGATTTCTGGCTGACTTTCCAATTTGTTTTTGCCAGTTGTCTTACTTAAAATATAATCAAATCATATAACCTTGGTTTTTTAATATATTTTGTATCCTTCATTGTTTT
Source organism: Nematolebias whitei (assembly GCF_014905685.2). Lineage (NCBI taxonomy): Eukaryota > Metazoa > Chordata > Actinopteri > Cyprinodontiformes > Rivulidae > Nematolebias > Nematolebias whitei. The sequence continues at coordinate 34,705,227 of NC_056511.1, forward strand.
TAAATAAAACATGTTTACATGTTGCTGAAAAAATAATTAACAGGTTGACAAAGCATCCAATAAAAAAGTTAAAATTGCAAAAACTGTCTGGCTAAAACATATGGACGGGCTCATTTTGGTCACTAATGAATAGCAGGCACCACTTTGAATCTGGAAAATAATCAAGTTGGTAAGTACCTGCTGGTCTGAGCCACAACAATTTAGAAAAAGCTGCTGAAGTTTTCTGGAAGAAAAAAAAAAAGGAAAAAAGAAATAAAGAAATAAAAATCAATTTAAAAGCCCTGGACGTTTACTTACCAGAGTGTGAAAGTCAAGATGTCTATCTGAATGTGGGCTCATTTACTCAAAAAGTTAACTCAACAACCCTTTCCACAACCTACACAACCTGTTACAGGTCATTAACCAGTGTGGATGGCCACTTAAAATAATGGTTTATCGTGTACTACACAGCTTGGTGTGGCAGCATCAAGGACTCTGGAATAAAATTGTTCAGCCGTGACAACCCTTATCATGTAAATTCCACTAAGTCATTGTGCGCTATTATAAAACAAATATTAGTTGTGATTTTATTACATTTTATTACAAGCATTTTACAGTGCCTTGCAAAAGTATTCGACCCCCTTGAACTTTTCAACCTTTTGACACATTTCAGGCTTCAAAACATAAAGATATAAAATTTTAATTTTTTGTGAAGAATCAACAAGTGGGACACAATCGTGAAGTGGAATGAAATGTATTGGATGTGTCAAACTTTTTTAACAAATAAAAAACTGAAAAGTGGGGCATGCAATATTATTCGGCCCTCTTGCGTTAATACTTTGTAGCGCCGCCTTTTGCTGCAGTTCCAGCTGCAAGTCTCTTGGGGTATGTCTCTATCAGTGTTGAACATGGAGACACTGAAATTCTTGCCCATTCTTTTTGCAAAACAGCTCGAGCTCAGTGAGGTTGGATGGAGAGAGTTTGTGAACAGCAGTCTTCAGCTCTTTCCACAGATTCTCGATTGAATTCAGGTCTGGACTTTGACTTGGCCATTCCAACACCTGGATACGTTTATTTGTGAACCATTCCATCGTAGATGTGTCTTTATGTTTTGGATCATTGTCTTGTTGGAAGATAAATCTCTGTCCCAGTCGCAGGTCTCTTGCAGACTCAAACAAGTTTTCTTCCAGAATGTTCCTGTATTTGGCCCCATCCATCTTCCCTGTCCCTGCTGACAAAAAGCAGGCCCAAACCATGATGCTGCCACCACCATGTTTGACAGTGGGGATGGTGTGTTCAGGGTGATGAGCTGTGTGGCTTTTACGCCAAACATGTCATTTTGCATTGTGGCCAAACAGTTTGATTGTGATTTCATCTGACCAGAGCACCTTCTTCCACATGTTTGGTGTGTCTCCCAGGTGCTTGTGGCAAACTTTAAACAACACTTTCTATGGATATCTTTGAGAAATGGCTTTCTTCTTGCCACTCTTCCATAAAGGCCAGATTTGTACAGTGTGCGGCTGATTGTTGTCCTATGGACAGACTCTCCCACCTCAGCTGTAGATCTCTGCAGTTCATCCAGAATGATCATGGGCCTCTTGGCTGCATCTCTGATCAGTCTTCTCCTTGTTCCAGTTGAAAGTTTAGAGGGACGGCCAGGTCTTGGTAGATTTGCAGTGGTCTGATGCTCCTTCCATTTCAATATGATTGCTTTCACGGTGCTCCTTGGGATGTTTAAAGCTTGGGGAATATTTTTGTATCCAAATCCGGCTTTAAACTTCTCCACAACAGTATCTCGGACCTGCCTGGTGTGTTCCTTGGTCTTCATGATGCTTTCTGGGCTTTGAACAGAACCCTGAGACTATCACAGAGCAGGTGCATTTATACGGAGACTTGATTACACACAGGTGGATTCTATTTATCATCATCAGTCATTTGGGACAACATTGGATCATTCATAGATCCTCACTGAACTTCTGGAGTGAGTTTGCTGCACTGAAAGTAAAGGGGCCGAATAATATTGCACGCCCCACTTTTCAGTTTTTTATTTGTTAAAAAAGTTTGACACATCCAATAAATTTCATTCCACTTCACTGTTTTGTCCCACTTGTTGTTGATTCTTCACAAAAAATTAAAATTTTATTTCTTTATGTTTGAAGCCTGAAATGTGTCAAAAGGTTGAAAAGTTCAAGGGGGCCGAATACTTTCACAAGGCACTGTAGGAGAATACATTGTTTTTATTCAATGGAAGAAAATTTAAAGCTGTTTCCTATTTGCCTTTATTTATTTTTTCATTCTAGATACACAAATTTGACTTTGGGGGAACTAAATTCAAGTTTTATCAATATTAAGTTAAATATGTGTTAAGCCGTACATCAGCTTCTTAAAAGTTGTGAAAATTACAGCAGTCGGCAGACAGAGAAGAAAGAAAATGAATTGAATTATCCACTTTTATTCATTCTTGTCTGAGGTTTAAGAACATTTATGAGAACACTGTACTTGCTTAATAATAACTTTATTGAAGAATACAGTGGTTGTTGCAGATTTTCTCAATTTAAATTAAGTCATATTTGGATTGCAAGGTGAACAAAGTTATGTCTAAGAAATTCCAAGACTTTAGTTTGGTCACATATTGCCCAGCTCTACTCCATTCGCTGTGACCAAAGTTAAGGAGAGCTTAGCAAAGTAAAACAAATGGAACCGGTCCATGGTCATAACTTTCAACATCCATAACGGAAGGCAAAGCTGTGAAGTTGCTGAGAAAACTTCCTTCATTTGATTCTGCATGCAATTCTCTCGATACACACAACAGATATTTCAAATCTGTATAAAGCAGCTCAAAAGTACACAACTGAACACACAATCACAATGATTTTTTTTTCTTCCATCAGGTTGATGTAAAGTGATAAAACAATCCCAACAACTTATTTCCTCCAGTCTAAAATTAATTTATCACTGACTTGGAATAAAATAAATGATTGTGCTTTTAAACCCCAAGTGGAACAAATATTACAGACAAGATGTAGATGTACATCACTTAGAAAACATTAACACTGATATATAAAATTCGAAGCACTTCTGTGGCAGTAAACAATTTACAAGATGGCTGGTAATGACTGTAGATCAGTTACGAGACAACAGAAACAAATATACAAACCGCATCAAGCAGTGCTTTTGGAGATACTCACATCAGCCATCAAATGTGCATTCATTATACTTTTTTTGAGCAACCAGCAGATCAGAGATCTGCAAACTGCTCAACAACAAAAGCTAAGATCATAAAGTCCACAACCGTTCTTAGCCCACTTTTTTAACAGCAAATGAAAAATTCAAAGTAGAAAATATTGTGCATTGTGCAGTGTCTTTCTTCGTATTGAAAATGTCCTTTGAACCATCTGCAGGATATTCTTCTTGTACTTCCAATGTGTCTTAGCTCTTCAGCAGCTGTGAAGATAAAACAGTCTCAGTTGCTTTGTATGCGTCTGATATTTCATAATTTTCCACACTGACAATAGCAAACACTTAAAATCAGCAGAAAGGCTTGTTTGCACTTGATAATATAAAATATACTCACTAATACAAAACATTAGGCAGACAGACAGATTGGTGGAAATGGATTTAAACTACCCTTGCTGAAAGATTGTGAATGTGTGGCAATGATTACAAGGCACATTGCTGGTCTCATGTCAGTATGGTGTTACATTCCTTTCAGGTACCAATACTGTAAGGAACTGAATGATACAGTTGAAACAAAAGTCAAATTCCATGTTTGTGCATATAAACTTGGCTGATAAAGGCAATTCTGATTCTGATTGTATCCTTTCCTGCAACAAGAACAGCGGTCTATAGACATGTGATGTGGTTGGACAGGCTTGTTAACACTTTGCCAGCGAGCTCTCTCAGGAAGGGTAAGACATATGAAGCAACCTGAAATCATACTCTATGTTTCCCCACACCATGAGTAACACTGATGTGTCTCCATCAATATTAACAGGATTGGTCATTCTTCTCTTACAGCAACCATGCAAACGATGGTCATCTGTGGTGTTGCAGAACGGAGATTCATTGCTAAAAATAACACAACTCCATTCATCATCAGCCCATGTCTTCCAGTTATGAAACCACGACAAACATACCCACTTCTTCTCTGGTGTTAATGATACTTGAAATTTGTCTGATGCCTGTTGTAAAGACACAGTGTGGAATGACAATGAGTAAAGTGTCTGAAATCTGTTTCTGGAAGCTGGACACATGTGTCAAGGAATGTTCTAATGCTTTATGCAAAATATGAAGATACTCCCTTGTTGTGCTCTGCTTTGGGTGACCAGAACCTTTAAAGCTTATGTCTATGTCCTCGCATATCCATTGGTCCCAATATCAGGCCAATATGACATTTGTACATCCCAAATCCTAGGCAGTTGTAAGATGTGACTGCCAAGCCTCATGCAAACCAACTATGTGTTCAACTCTGTTAACTGTTGGTAATAATGACAAACACATCTATGAGGAATCTTTGATGATTGGTGATCTTCACTCTTCACCTTCAACTCTTCCTCTTGAGTGAAGTGATAGCACTATCACTTCACTCAAACATATATGCCCTCTGGTGGCTGTTTTAAAATAAACAGCCCCTTGCAAACTGAATTATTTACATACCCCTCAGTAGTCTGCTTGCATTCTAAATTACATACAAACCAAATTAGTCCATCTGAGATATGTTGTTTTTGTGTTAGTCAGTATATTTTAAGTCAGTGTCAAGCAGTGGAAGCGATACACTGAGGACCTTCTTAATCCCAACAGCACATCATGCATGGATGAATCTGAGTCAGGGGATTTCAGGGATCGGTCCGTTCATAACAGCTGAGGATGCTGAGGTAGTTATAAAGATCCATGGAGTGATCTGGAGGTGGACAAGATCTGACCTAAGTTCCTCAAAGACCTGGATGTTGCTGGGCTGTCTCTGTTGACACACATTTGAAAACACATGCAGACTTAAGGGCAGTCCCACAGGATTGGCAGACTGAGGTGGTGGTTCCCCTCTTCAGAGAGGGGGAACAATGATCTTGTTTCAGGTACAGAGGAATCACACTCAGAGCATGATATTGACAGACGGATTGGTGCAGTGTCTGCAGTATTGCAGACTCTGTACCGGTCTGTTGAGGTGAAGAGGGAGCTGAACTGTAAGGCAAAGCTCTCTGTTTACCAGTCAGTCTACGTTCTTACCATCACCTATCATCATGAACTCCAAGTAGTGACTGAAAGAAAAAGATCGCAGATAGAGGCGACTGAAATGAGTTTCCTCCCCAGGGTAGCTGGACTCTCCCTTACAGATAGGGTGAGAAGTTCAGTTATCTGGGAGCGACTCGGAGTAGAACCAGTGCTCCTCCCCATTGAGAGGAGCCAGTTCAGGTGGATCGGGCATCTGGTAAGAATGCCCCTTGGGTGTCTGCCTAGGGAGGTGCTTTGGGCATGTCCGATTGGGAGGAGACCCCGGGGAAGACCCAGGACATGCTAGAGAGACTATGTCTCTCGATTGGCCTGGGAACACCATGGGCTTCCCCCAGAAGAGCTGGAAGAGGTGACTGTGGACAGAGATGTCTGGACCTCCCTGCTCAAAGTGCTGCCCCGCGACACGGCTTTGGAACAAGTGAAAATAATGGATGGATGGATGGATGGATGGATGGATGGATGGATGGATGGATGGATGGATGGATGGATGGATGCATTGAAGGGTGGACAGATGGATGGATGGATGGATGGATGGATGGATGGATGGATGGATGGGAATCAGACTCATCAGCCTACTTGGTAAGGTCTGATCAGATACACCATTTCCACAGCTTCCACAATATTGTGTACTCTGTGCTGGTCCATTGAGGTGAAGAGGAAGTCTGGCTACAAAACAAAGCTCTCTGTTGGTTGGCCTTACCCTCACCTATGGTCAAAACTCTGGGTAGTGAAGGAAAGAACAAGATCTCTGATAAAGGCAGTCAAAATAAGATTTATCTGAAGGATAGCTGGGCTCTCCCTTTGAAAAAAAAGAGTGAGTCATTCAGTTTTCTAAGACAAAAAGAAACAATGAAGGATCAGGCATCTGGTAAGGCTGCCACCAGTACACCCTGTTTGCTTTTCCCCATACATGGAAGGAGAGCCTATGCGAAGACCCAGGTCATGCTGTAGAGACTATGTTTCTCAGCTGGCCTGAGAATATCTTGAAATTCTCCTGGAAGAGCTGGAAGAGGTAGCTGTGGAAAGAGAAGTCTGAGCCTCTCTGCTCATGCTGCCGCCCTCACAACACATTTTCAGAACACATGGCAGATTAATGGATGGATGTGTTGAGTCTTGATTTTTGTTTACCTCATCCACCTGTCCTGTAGAGGAATCCTGCTCTCCCTGTTTGGTCCTGGAGCTTCCACAAGATTGAAAGCCAGATGAGTTAGAGCCTTGCTCCCTCTGAGCATGTGTTGATGGGAAAGAGGGACGACTGTACAGAAGTATGTCCCTTGATTCTGTGGCAGAGACATTAAACACAACCAGCACATTGGCTGAACATTAAACAACATCTGAAAGTTTCAAAGTAAGGGAATTAATCATCAGTACCTGAATGCTGACGGCTTTTGTTGGTTCCTTTCCCTCCTTGTGGAATTTTGTGTGTCTCTTGACTTTCTCTTTGCTCTAATGCACCATCCCTGACCTTGTGAGTCCCAGCGCTGCCTCGTCTGCCCCGGGCCTGCCTGGAGCCCATCCGAGGCAGAGTGGCCCCTCTCACTTTGTAGTCACAGTGGGATATCTGACTGGAGAAATTAAGAGGCATACAAGTATCTGGAAATAAAGCAGAACAAAATAAGTGTAAAGTTAGAGCTATTAAAAATTTGGAGCAGCAAATACAAGTCATATCTCTGTTGTTACCATCACTGAAGAGATCTTTGGATTGGCAGCTTTCTTGACCAGACTGGTTTGGTTTATGCCTCCTGGGCCTTTTATGTGTTATAGCAGGACTCATGTTGCTGTCTGTTGACATGGGGCTGCTTGCCCGCTGCTGTCGCCGTCCTGAAATTGTCACGCAAAATACAAACCTCAGTAGTACAAACATTTAACTTACATACAGCAGGTGACATGAAATTACAGCTCACTACACAGTGATGTGCAGTTTGTAATTAAATTGTTCTTGATTCTTAGTGCCAATAAACAATACTAAGATAATTCCAATTTTTTTGACGAGGAGTTTTTCAGAAAAATTATGAACAATTAATATCTCACCTGCTAACCGCTACAAAATGGAATCAGGTTGGAGAAAACCTGTTCTGGTCAGTCTGAGAAGCTAACTGCTACTCTGAGTGAGACTAAGACCAAGATGGAATGCTGCCATCGTACAACTACATTCCTAAAAATGTATAACGGTCCATGGGGAAAGCTGTTTTGTAAACATGGACACTACTTCCAATTTTGCATTACACTATTATTGTGGCAAAACATTCTGATTGTCCTACCAGAAAGGCCCCAGGCTGCAGCAAAAGTACAACAGCTAACCTCAATAACCGTGTAAAGCAAAATTTATAGTTATGCAAACATTTATGATAGAGCTCACATGAACCATGAAAAAAAAAAAGAATGGAGTTGTGTTGAGAGGGTAGCTTTTATGTACTTGTTTGCTTGTTTGTTTATTTCAAACATGTATAAAATAAGCAAGAAAATAATGTAACAAAATAAATAAAATGAAACATATTTGGAAAAGCAGTGAGAAGTACTCTTCGCTTTCTTTCAGCTGCCCCCTTCTTCAGGGGTCGCCACAGCGAACTAACTCGCATAAAGACATGGCATTTGTTTTTATGCCTTATGTTCTTCCTGACATAACCGCAGATCACTGAGCTACCACAGCCCTCTGTGTGGAGCAGAGAGCTGCCATCTAGGGTGCCCGGGGGGGGGGGGGGGGGGGGGGG
>NC_056511.1:34713245-34747855 GCF_014905685.2 Nematolebias whitei
GGGCAGTTGGTGGGGGTAAGGGCCTTGCTTAAGGGCCAAGAATAGGGAACATAAGGGTGGAGACAGGTGGTGGTGTTTCAACATTCCCACTCTGATTTTCATATTATTGAGAATAAGTACAAACATATTTAATCCAATCCTTCTCAACAACTTTCTTTTTTCCTTCGTGCTCTCTGTGAATGCTTTTTATCCTCCCGCTCCTTCCCCTGATTCTGCTCTTTGTCCTGTGAATCTTTTGGAGCCTCTCTTTGCATATGTTCCGAATTGTAAATGATGAATCTGGTCAGCTGGTCTCTCAACACAATTGATGAAATTTTCTCAACGAGAAGACAGGGCAAAGGTGAGCCCTCCTGCCCCGACGGGACAATTGCAACCGGATACACAATGGATTCCGGGGGCAGTGGAAGATTGTGTGTCTGTGCATGTTGTCAGTTGAGGATGTTGAAGATGCATACATAATTGAATTTATGATAGCAGGATTTCTGCTTTTTGGAGTTGGTGGTTGACTGGCATATCGACAAATTTGAAAAACGTCGACAGCTGTTCTGGCCATTGTGACACTGCCTGGCGAGGGGATATGTCATGCTGTGAACGCTCAGACTCAAATGCTGTGTGAGCTGAGTCGTAACCTGGACGCAATTCTTACTGAGAATCGCAGGCTACTTGCTGCTCCTGATTCTCGTTAGCAGGAAGGAATTGATCTTGGAGAAGTTTGCCAGCTTGGCTCGACAAAGTTGACCACAAATTTGGCTGTTTGGAGTTGTCATTGAGATTTACCAGTGAGACTGTAAGGCAGATGGAAATGAACGGAGATGAACTGACCTAAAACAACTGCTGTTATCTGAATCTGGCTCTCCTGTGTCAGCCTTGGAAAGCTGACTATCTCAAATTCTGTTATGTGAACAAGTTGCTCCGCTCCCCTGTACCTATTCCCTTCCCCAAGGACATGTGTGAACCTGTGTCAGAGCTCTACCGAGCTGGCTGATAAACATTGCACCATCACTTATCATGGTATTATGGACTATGACTGAGGGGGCACTATCTGAGACAAAGTTCACAAACTTACTCCCTTCAAACTCATCACCATCGCTGGCCTCCATCCTTTTGCCCCCCACAACCCTCAGTGCAGCAACCTATGTTCGATGTGAAGGTGCCAGGTGGCTGCATTGCTCACTTGGGTGGCCTGTGCAGGAGCCCCTCCCTCACCCACTCCACATACATATGTCTTATGTCACCTGTATGTTGCTTTTTTTGTGTGTGCTGAGGATTTTTTTGCAAGTTCCCACTGTGTCCCGTTAAGTTGAGATATGATTTTTTTAACCTCCTTTTCCCTCATGTTTCCTTTTTTCTTTATCTAACAAAAAGAGCAGCGCCTCCCATGACGGCTGCAGCCTTAGGCACCTCGTCTACCCATGTTTCTCTTTTTATTTCTTTGAACAGGCTGTACTAATATTTAATTTTGTAATGTTTCTGTGCAACATCAATAAAGGCATTCTGATTCTGAATTTACTAATAATTCACTTTAGTTTTAGCCTCACTCCAACTAGCTGTTAACTCATCATTCAGTCAAAATTAAATCATATTTCTTCAAACAGATGCTATTCACAAAGCTGTCGAACAGGTAAGGTTTGTTATTCATGTGGTTCTCACTGATTCCCATAAAATAAAATAAAATAAAAAATGAATTATTGCTTTAAGAGCAATTTCACTGAAATAAAATGGAAGCTTTAGAATTGTCTGTTCATTTTTCCGCATACTGTTAGCCAGCTGTAATGTATTGATATGAGTAAATGTCATTGTTAAACCTTAAATCTTAAGGTGTAATCTACTTTCATTTAAATATTTGGATAGTTGAATAGATATTTTAAAGTTTTTTTTTTTCTCTCAAATGTGTGGATTTTTTTCACAAACGGATGGATGGATGTATCCCTATATACATAGTTTCGTCCCACCTCATGCATCACGTGTGGTGTGTATGACAAATAAATCTCTCTGACTCTCTGATGTGTTGAAATGATTGTAGGCAAACTTGAGTCTCACCTGATTCCTCTAGGTATCTGCAAATGGGCAGCCCCACAACATCCCGTGAAGAAGCTACTGCCTGACTAAAATCACCATCTGTGAAGAAGGAACCCTCCGAGGTGCTGACAATGCTGGACCTGCCTGATGAGATGTTGTCTTCCGATGCCGAGCCCCAGCTGTTAACCATAGACCCTGTGACTGATCTGTCCATGTCCCTGGTGCTAGAGACTGGGGTCTGCTCCAGCTCTCGGAGGAGCTGCTTGTGCGGAGAGAGGTGGTGCAGCCGGTGCTTGTGCTTATGGTGGTGGGAGGATTGGCTGTAAAGATTTTCAGCCATCTCCGTGTCTGTTTCCTCCTCCACCTCTTCCTCGTTGTCCTCTCGTCCATCTGCATCCAAGCAGAGGGGGATTGAGCTGTAGGTGTGGTTGAGGTGTTCGGCTCCGTCGTGTAGGCCGTTGCTCATGTCTCCCTGTGCTGATGTGGCACCCAGGTGACTGCAGGACACTTTGGTAGGAGATGATGTCGCTCCTCGAACTGGAGGGATGGGGCAGCTTCTTATGCTGTCCTCTGGACCAAAGCTGTCAAGAAAAAGAGGGAAGTAGAGAGATATAAAAAATAAATGAAGCCTGAAATGAACTCAAATATACAACACACCTCATTTGTACCAATGAATTATACATAAATATATATTCTTTCACGTCTAACAGTATCAGCTACATTATTTCCCACTTTTTTTTCTTTACCTCCCCTCCATGGGCAGACTATATTCATCGCAGTCCAAGGCATTAACATGAGGAACAGACATGACTTCCCCCCAGGTTACTGCATTATGTTTTGGCATCTTCTGGACCTGCATTCCTTTCTTTTGATTGTGACTCCCTAAGTAGTGACAAAGCAAACATCAAGGTGAGCACAGACGGTCCGTTTGCCTCATTAATAAAACGCACTGGGATGGAGCAGATGAAGGCCTCACCTGAGGTGCTGTTGCTGCCTCTGTCTGAGCTGTGGTGTGAGCCTCCCGTGCTGTGGTCACGGCTCTGGCTGTACATGATGCTTCCGTGCAGATCTAAAAACAAAACGCAAAAGTGTGTAGCATTTTTTTGTTTTAGTTTGTAAACTCTTGTCAAGCACATCAGATTTGCTGCATACCTTTGCATAGCTCAGCTGTGCTGTGCTGCATCTGCGCAGCCAGCTCTTTGGGTATTGGAGGCAGATTTGGCGGCTGTTTCCAGCAAGGTATATCCAGAGGCTCTGCTGTGGAGCCACCAGAGGCCGCCTTGTTTTTGATGCTGGCCTGAATGAGCTGTGTTGTGGCATATGGTATGGGCTCGTATGTGGCTGACGCATCCCCTCCTGAACTTGCATAGCAGAAATTGGAGTTGTTGAAGGCTTTAATCTCACTAAGCTTGTTGGAGAGGTTCACATCACTGTATATGGCTGTTTCAGAACCAAGCTGCCTTCCTGGTTTGTTTTCTGGATGGTTTCCATAATTGGCTATGCAGTCAGCTGAGTAGAGGAAACAAAGCAGCACAATAACAAAGCAAGCCTTTTATTTCTAGCATTTTGACAAAGTGTTCGATTTATATTGTCTATCTCAGAAGCTTCTAACTGAGCTAGGAGGTGATCTTGTGCAAACCTGGTCGGCTGTATGTTGTCATGTTACTGTCGCTCGTGCCATTGCCATTATTGCAGCAGTTGATGCTGCAGTCCTTATGATTGGCACATGCATTGGGCCAATTTTCTGGCAGCCACAGCTGGTTCAGTGGTTCGCCCATGCTGAGAGGGACAGCCCTGCAACGAGGAGGACCACAGAGCTGTCAGTCAAAACCTGCTGTCTCCATACATCACTAATGAGTGAACGTGCAGTGGAAAAACGGGTTTTAAAGAGCAGGAAGACATCTCCCCCTAGTGTCTGCTCATTGCAACTGACACTCTTCTGTTTATCATGAATTTTGTGACTACCTGCCAGCACCGCACACAGAGTCTCCTCTTTGATATGCAACTGAAAGGACACAGAAAAACACGATTCAACCTTGACAAGCTGACAAAAGAGCGAGTGTAAAAATAGTATGGAGTCTGAGCAGAAATCTCAAGTCACAAGTCTGCAAATTTTAACAATAGCCTATATCATGAAGTTTGTTTGGATTTGCAAAAACACAAATGCATGTCATTGCATTTATTAATCTAAGAATATGCCACCGGGGGAAAAAAAATTAAAAAAAATATGTCATTAACTAGCAGTCCCAATTTATAGTACAAATTTTCATTATTATTGATTTATTTATTTTTTTTTAATAAGCAGAGCACATGGATTTGGTATATTTTACTTTGTACATTTAGTGATATTTCAGTTTATGTCTATACAACTGTTAACAAATAACTTGACAAACTGGGTCTTTGTTTGCTCTTTTCTGTTTAAAGAAGCAATAATGGTTCTGAAGTCTAACGTCTATATTTCACTTTTAAGCATTGGATAAGTTCTACATTAGTATTTCCCTTTATTTCATTTTAAAAAACAGACAAAGCAAACAGCACACAACAGCTCATTCCCCAAAAACTGAAAATACAGACATAATTTTAAAAATAAACATATTATGAAACAAGATTTTCTACGCACATAAAACAATTGAATTATTATTTAACAAGCCATACAGTACATACCTGTGGGTGTAAAGGTGAATGATGGAACTGTTGAGAGAGAAAAAACAAAAAAACAATTATTGTTCATTGTCACAACTTTAAATTGCATTACAGCTGAATACAATTGTTAGGGTTTGCCAAATTTATTTTGCATTTCAATGGAACCACTGCAGCCTTATTATTATTATTATTATTATTATTATTATTATTATTATTATTTACATTGTAGCTGTTTTTTTTTTTTTCATTTATTTTTCCCAATTTAAATGCTTTCTTTTATGGTTGTCTACTGTTGTCATGTTGTCTGTTGTCATGATTCCTTGTTAAAATCAGGTCTCTCTTGTAAATGAGTCCTTGAGTCTCAATGAGACTAACCTGCATAAATGAAGGTTGAATTATGGACATCTCTTTAAAATATATAAATGTGTCGTGCGGATGAGTTTAAAATTAGTGCCGTGCCTGTCTTTGGTTTACAGCTGAAGGTTAATGAGAGCGACGGGGAAGCTGACAGACAGGAGGGAAAAAAAAGGCGAAATATTGTGGCGGCTGTAAATGTGGCAGGTTGACAGTTCTGTGCCACCATGTGAGGGAACGAAACTCTACAAATAAGCGATTAAAGGTCAGTCTTTGAATGTCTACATAGCCTCAAATGCAAATTTGCCACTGAAGACTTTGTGTCAAAAGCTGATTGGGCCAGACTTTTTACCCTTTCATGTGATCTGCATATCAACCTCTGAAAATATAATTTTATATCACTGAAATGATGACTGCTCTGGTGTGGTGGCATGTCATGTTTTGATTCCTCCTGTAATCAAATAAATTCACCCTCAAAGGGGATGGCAATATTGATGCACTTAAGATGCATAAGTGCAATAAGATGCACTTAGTCCATTATACTTAAGAACATACATGTATACATAAAACTGCCTCAAATGGTGAAAAGAAAAGACAAAAAAAAAAAAAAAAAACAGTCAGGAACACACCCTTGCGGATGCCGGTGTAAGTGCTGCTGAGGCCGCTCCTCTTCTTGCGGTGACGATAGAGCCACACACTGAAAATCATGAGAATCAACCAGCAGGTGGCGCCAATGCCGGCAATAAACGCCGGCTGCTTCACCACATCCGAGATCTGTGCTAAAGTGTCTCTTTTGTCACTGATGTCCATCATCTGGCCTGTGGAGTCTGATGAATAGAAACATTGAAGGTTTCAGTCAGTGTAGACATGCTGATGGGACTGCAACGTTAGAGAAGCTCTCAAATAAGACTCTGAGACACGTTCAACAGAAGGTGGTTTTAGCTTTAAACCATTACCTAACTGGAAGAAAGCAGCATCACTCCTGACTCCAGGTCCAGCACCATTGCTGGCTGCCACTTCAACGCTGTAGCGAATTCCTGGGGCCAGACTGAGAATGAGCACGGAGAAGGTGAAACCATCCACCGATTGGTTCACATGGTAGCGGCTCTCGTTACCCAGACACCAGATCTGTCGGAACACAGCAAGGTGACAATGTGTGCTTAAAGGACACAAACAACAACAGTGTATCAAAAACACAGCTTCACTTTGGAGTTGTGAGCTTTTTTTTCTTTTTTAACCTTGTATTCCTGAATGACTCCATCCTCTTCCACCTCGTAGGGTGGTTTCCAGGAAACAATGATAGCTGTCCCATTGGCATCACTCTTTGTGACAGTGACACCCTGGGGTGCTCTCCTAGGAGCTAAGACAGTGATATAGACAGTTAACCATATGGAGAAAGTCTCACCTGATATTGCTGATGATTTTACCATTAAAATAAAAAAGTCACCTTCTTCTAACGTCCTGACCACCTTCACCTCACTGTCAGCTCCCTGGAACTCATCAAAGAAAGGTCGTACTTTGAACTCGTAAATCGCTCCTTTCTTTAGCTGACTGATCACCACCCCGTCCTCCAGCAGAGCACGCACCTCCAGGACACTCCACTGGGCCTCAGGCTGGCCATGCTCAGCAGACGCCCTGTAAAGCACCTTGTAACCTTGGATATAAGGTGACTGCTGCTCTACCTATAAAGACCCCCAAAAAAAACATAATCTGTTAATGATCACCCACATTTTTGATATATGTGACAATTTTTTTTTTTATGTATTCAAGCATAGGGGTGTAACAATACATTGATGGTGATTCACACCCCTATTCAAGCAGTAGGAGACTTCTCTTAAATGACAAACAACGACCTAGAACAGATTGGTTAAAACGTTGTTACCTCATTTTTCCAGTTAAGTTATAAAAGGTGAGTTTCTTGTGTCAGCCACACTCAGCACTGTTTGGTTTCAATATACAACAGACAAAAACCAAGCACGTTTCATTTGAAACAAACGGGCACCTTTTAAACAAAAAGGCAAAGTGTGCCTGAAAAGATTTGTGTAAAAACACCAACTCAGTCAGCGTTGCTGGTCTATTCATGTGTTTTAAACAAACTCCATTAAGTTACACCCAACAATTCATTTGAAGGAGCTGTAGATTTACTCTCTGACAACGTACGGAGATAAAACTGTGTACATTTAAAACAGAAAACCTAACCAGGAAGCTCCATAACCATTTTGATCACTTTATCTCTGTTGTACTTGCTCTACTTGTAATTCTGAATAAAATGTGCTTTTCCAAGACTTGGTTTTTTTTTTAATATTTTTCCATTTTTGTCCTGACTTTTACGATGAGTGCAAGCAGCAGAGAGAATGTGCTGGGCTGTCAACAAGGACTTACCATCCACTTGACTCTGACAGCAGAAGATGACAGCACACTCGGTGTGTACAGGTGAATCACAACGTCTCCCAGCTCTCTCTGGATGTGACGATGGTCCACCCCTTGCAAGGTGGAACTGCTGTCTGCGTATATCAAAGAACGAGACAAAGTCAAATAAATGAAATCAACATGATTTTTTTCTGCAGTTTAGACACAAAGTTAAGCAGACAGAAGGATCACCATGTGTTCTGATAGAATCAGAGATCGGACTTGGATCGCTGAGGCCGTAAGCATTCACTGCTCTGACCATGAAGAGGTAGATGGCTCCAGGTTTCAGATTTGTCAAGACAAAGTTCTCTGCCTTCACATGCTCTGCAACGGTCACCCATCTGTTACCTAAAGTATAACTACAGAGAAGTGAGGGAAAGATGACACATTACTAGGGAACAACTCAGGCTTGACATAAAAATGATACTGAATTATACTTAAGCAAATTTGTAGCTAGCCTGAATGCCTCAATTAGGTAAAATACTGGTGGTGGACTGGGATTAGGATTGGATTTCCAAGACAGAGTGATCGATGTGTGGCTGACGTCAGAGACTTCAGGTTTAGATGGAGCACTGGGAATCAGATTAGTATCTTTGGGATGACTCGGCTGTACAACAACCCCAAATTCTGGAAACAAGACACCCACAGTTTAACTAAAAATACAAATAAAAACCACCTCTGGACTCTTCAGAAGGTACTAACGTTTGACACTGCACCTCCATATTACAAAGTAGTAACCCACCTTCTACTTGCAAATATGCTGTCCATGCAGCTTCTCCACTTGAACTGGAGGCGATACATGTGTAGAATCCTGAATCTCCAAGCTGAGGAGAAAAGACCCAGGGATGCACATTAGTAGGTTGGATTCTGGTCCTGTTCTTACCACTTGTTAGTACTTCAGTCCTTACTTTAGCATAATGGAACTTCAGT
Source organism: Nematolebias whitei (assembly GCF_014905685.2). Lineage (NCBI taxonomy): Eukaryota > Metazoa > Chordata > Actinopteri > Cyprinodontiformes > Rivulidae > Nematolebias > Nematolebias whitei. The sequence goes on from NC_056511.1 coordinate 34,721,601, forward strand.
GATCCAGTTTCTGTTAGGGACATCCGAGAGTCTACAGGAGACAACACCATTCCATCCTTCTTCCAGTGGATTGTGGGTGGTGGTATGCCAGCAGTCTGGCAACTCAGTACCACCGTGCTGTCTACAGGAACAGTCTGATTGATTGGGCCTTGTCTAATGACAGGAGGAGGGTGGTCTGATCCAGCTAGTAGAAAACAAAAGCAGGAGTAAGAATAAATGAATGTTTAAAGTTTCACATGTTTTACACAACACAAGACAATGAAGTGTTTGTGGATACACATAACTGATGGAAAAAATACAAAGTAAAGAAAGCCATGAACCTTGGTAATCATGAAGTAAGCATATTATTAGCCATTTTTAACCTCACTGAGCAGCTGGAAACATACCACATGCATGGAAGTTCTAACACATTACAGCCTTAAAATACTTAAAAATAACATTTAGTGATAAAATCCCACATCAGCGAGTTGGTTCAGAATGAGTCATCTCATACTTGAGGGGTGAGTTATTAAACATTTTTGAAAAGATATATTGGTGCATGGCAGCACGGTGGCGCAACTGGTAGAGCTGTTGCCTCTCAGCGAGCAGGTCCTTGGTTCAAACCCCGGTCCCGGGGCCTTTCTGGGTGGAGTTTGCATGTTCTCTCCGTGCATGCGTGGGTTTTCTCCGGGTGCTCCGGTTTCCTCCCACAGACCAAAAACATGCATGTTAGGCTGATTGGTAACTCTAAATTGTCCCTAGGTGTGAATGAGAAAGTGAATGGTTGTTTGTCTCGTTTGTCTCTATGTGGCCCTGTGATGGACTTGCGACCCATCCAGGGTGTACCCCGCCCCTCGCACAGTGATTGCTGGACATGGGCACCGGCGACCCCCGTGACCCAAAATGGAATAAGCGGGTAAAGAAAATGGATGGATGGATGTTGGTGCATGAGTTTCTAGTTATGTTAATTATCAAAATAATTAGATTACCACCCAAAATTAGTATAAAAAAGTAGGAACAATACTGAAAAATAAGTAACTCATATACATTTAATCAGAATTTGATGCCATGGCACTCAAGATGTACCCTTAATATTGTATGTTTTGGCTCCTTAACATAATTTAATTTAAGGGGAAAATCAACTTGTAGTTTGAGGCTACTGATACATGTTTAAAAAATGTTCTGAAACAGACTTTTCAAAGCTAGTAATTGAATTTAAAAAAACTCTTGTTTCAAAATGTCAAGAAGGAATTAGTCGTTTTCACCTGGGCTTGACTCGGCCTTCCTCTGGTCAACCCGACATCAGTTCAGTGGATTTCCATTGGATGATCTAACCTATATTCAGTTTACCATATCTGTGTGTTTTTGTTTTGATTATTCAGTGACTTTTTTTGAGTTTGTGAGGTTCTTTGAGATATTTTGTTTGTGAGCCCCATGCTATTTTTATGTTCCCTTTTAGTTTAGATTCATATCCACTCATGTTTCTGTTTGTCATATTAAGATTCATCCTGGCATTCATGTTTTACAGTGTCATATCTCATTCAGCTTCATCAGTGTTTTTCCAGTTAGTCACCTGTCCCTAATCGGCAACCATCCCAGGTGTTTTCACTTTCCTCCCTCCCTCAGTTTGTATAGCACCTGTGCTTAGTCAGTAACACTCCAGCAGCCCACCTTGAAATGTTCAAATGTCTCGGTCCACTGCGTGCCTCCCTGTGTTTTTCCTTCCTGAGTTTGTAAGTTTGCTGCTGCCATGCAGGCTTTTTTTAATGTTTATTTAAACATACCAGTTTTTAGTTTACCTTTGAAGTCCCTCTGTGTCTGTCTGCATTGTGTGTCCAACCAAACCATCATTGACCATGAAACACGTTCCATTCTTAGAACGGCTCCAGGTGAGCAATGCCAAGCAAATTATTTCACTAATGCAAATTGCAGGTCATTGTTTGATCATGGTACCAACTGCTTTAAAACCACCATTTTTTTTTTCAATACAGTTAAACTGACTTGATTTTATCCACTGTTTTTGTAACATAAATCTTGTAGGCCTACAAAGTTTATCCACGATATTGATGTCATGCATTATTAGGCGTCACTAAAAAATGACATTAGAGTGTTGCATGGTTTTGCTATGAGAATACCACACAGAATGAGGCAGCACTCTGCAGGATAAATCACAGAGACAGTATAGAACAAAATTATAGGTAGGCGGGTCAAACTACATCCATCAATCGAAAAAATAACCATAGTCACTATGTCTAAAAATGTTAAGTCTGGTCAAATCAGTCTTTCATCCAAAAGACTTCTTCAGTCTGAAGACTGAAAAAGTGTTTTGGATGAAAGACAAAACGTTTCTAAGTTTTGTTTTTTTTTTGTTGTTTTTTTTTTTTTTTTTTTTTGCTTTTTAGATTTTTCTATCTGGATTATTGAGCATGCATCAGGACATAGTCACTGTGACTTGTTGCAAAAGCAGATGGCTGAGCCTTTGAGAAGCCTAATGAAGAAATTGGTCAACAACTTGGTGGGATTATTTTTGGGGGGATTAAGTAAAATCAAACATTTTCTTGAATGACATAAATATAAATTATTTTGTATTCTTCTGTGTAAAAATGTCCTAAGATTTCCTTGATTCAGGATGAATTTCCCTCCATAAAGAACAAGAAAACAAGAGTAAGCTGAAATATTTTCCAGACTAAACAATCATTCCTGAAACCATCTACTGCTTGACATTTATAATGACAATAAAGTAATGTGCTGGGCATGTGGTCAGGAATGAAATCATTGTAAAGTAGTAAAACTCTACCTTCTCAACTTTTGCATGAGGCACTACACTAAACTGAAAAAAAAAAAAAAAAAGAAATGAAGCATTTTATTATATTACACAAAATGTAATATTAAATATACTGGATACAAGTTATGTATAATAAAATAAAATCAACATTTTCTTGATTTGAGGTCAAGTTGTGTTCGACCTAATCATAAATGAATAAACACGGTGGACACTGTTTCATCTTTCGTTTAGAAAATTTTATATACAATGTTTGTTTAGTGGAAAATTTCCATAAATTTTAAAGACTAAATGTTTTAACCCACATTCCTACTTGAGCTAATTTAACTTCTTAAAAATGGTAAAAAGGATAAGTGTGTGCATCCAGGAAGTAAAGATGCTGTGGCATAAATTGCACCTTATTATACCCTTGTTATCCATTCTCTATCACTGCATTTACATTCCTCTAATTTCACTATTAATGTAAAGTAATAAGGGCTAAAAGACAGAAATGATGTCATTGACAAAAGAAAAAAAATAACAGCACCCAGAGTGGTGGAAATGAAATTAAACCATGCATATTGAAATGTCATGTGATTATGTTGCAATGATAACAATATGAGGTCAGATTACTGGTGCTACATGAAAAACAGAGTTAGCAGTATGACATACTGCTGGTCCCATGTCAATAGGGTCTGGTATCCCCTCGGGCCTGAACACAAGCAACAATTTGATGCAAATAGATTCTTTCAGCTGTTCTATTGTTTTGTGTGACAAGATGACCCACAGCTGAAGTAACTGACCCTCAAGATCCTGCAAATCAATATAATCTAAGCTGATCCCCATGTTTTGCATAGAGAAAGTAGGGAAATGTGCCTTGGTGGCCACCGGAGGATCTCAACATGATGCAGCCAGTTTGTAGACACAAATGCAATGTGCAGAAGTGTGTTGTCTTGTTAAAAAAAATAATAATAATGGATTAGAGTGTTGGCTCAGGAGCGGTAAACCATGCAAACACATAATGTCACTGATATAGTGCTGTACCATCCTTGTGGGTCCCCAATATCATTAGCAGAGATGACCGGAAGACATACTCTGTGGCTTCCCATACCAAGATGCAAGAATGAATGTCAATGCATCTCTCAACAAAATTGGCATGATTTGTCCTTTTCTCTCAGTGCTGCCTTATGCACACATTGGTCATCTATGGTATTGTAGAACTGAGAATTATCACTGAATGTGGCATACCAATTGTCAATACATATTGCTAGATGACACAAAAGAAAATATGAAGAGAGATAAAGAATTCAATACGTTTGTATGGATGACAGGTGCAGGTGTTATGAGTTTTTGTAATGCTTGGCAAACAAGACAACAATCCTGCCTTGATGTGGCTGTCATGGTAGAAAGAACCTTCTTGATGTGTGTAGCTTATTTCAAGCCACTGTGTCATCCTATATGGAGCACTTGCCTGACAGATGTGTAATACAATGGCCCAGTCTCATACAAAGCCACGATGTGATGACTGTCTAACACAGTCAAGATATCCTCTGCATCTGGTGAGCTTCACTCACTGTTTGATTGAGTGCCAAATGCTCTGGCAACTACCAAATAAAACCACAACTTATGCCCTCTCTTAACGTGCCACCTCTTTGCAGATGGACTCATTTACATTTTCCTTGCTGATCTGCAAACTATGTCCGAATCTACTCACACATCTACTCTGGTCACGTAGCATGTTTTTGTCACTGAGCATGTATAGGGATACTAGGAATTAAAAGTGGCTGTTCAAAGGGGTTAGAGTTAAAAACAGAGAGGGACATAAAAGTAAAGATGAAAAATGAGAAAATAAATACGAAGTGGCGAAAAAGGTAGAAAGAGATAAGATGTTAAAGATATTGAGAAGAAAATTGGCAAAACAGGAGAACAATAGGCTTAGGTGAATGTGCAGGCTGTGGAGGGAAAAAATCAACTTTTCCCCTCCAGTGGAGAGCAACTAATCATTCATTGGGTAGAAAGTACTGCTGGAGCAGGATCCAATCATGACAGCAAGCCCAACTAATAACAGTTCCACTTAGATAACAGAGCCCCTTTTCTCTCACACACACACATTTGAAAACCCTGTGGGTAGGGGGTGGTGGGGTGAAGGTTTTAGACAGATAAATAAATAAAAAATACCCCCTAAAAGTGATGGAAACATGCTTTGAAAACTGCCAGAGGTAATGTGAACCAGCCATTACCATACAAATGCACCACTCCAATTGAGGATGAAAGGAATGTGGTGGGATGGGGAGAATTTTGGCGAGGCGAGAGCAAAGAGAAACAAGAATGAGCTAGACAGCAGATCTATGCAGACCATTGGAAAAAATAACCAACGAAAAGACATAACCATCCACCATCTCGTCAAAAACATCCACTGAGTGAGTGCCCGCTGTGTGACCACAGTCACAAGTTCCAGTCTTGCACTTAATAACTCCAAGTGTAGATGCATTTACTATCTGTTAAAACCTGAAGTCAGTTATCTCCATTAAAATAATGCATGTACATTTCACCATGTTACATGTATTCATGTTCACACAGGTGTGCAATTACTGGTGTGTGCCTCCAAGCACAGTTAAATTGCTTTTTCTAAAGCTATTAACAGATATTTCATCATGTAGGGTTTGGATTAGAGTCCCCTCAGAGCACTTTCCAGAGTTCCTCTGTCTTCATCTACACATAACTGCACTAAAACAAAGCAAATAATTTGCTTTGTCCATGTGTACTACAATAGTATATACTATACTTATTTAATACTCAGTTTAAATATTTTAACATCTAAGCTAGGTAGGCCTGTCACAATAATACATTTTGCTGGGAAATTAATTGTTTCGGAAATTATTGTGATAACGATAATAGTGTTTGAAATTTGACAATAATTTGTAATTATTGTCAAATTTAAGAGGAAATGTTGATTCATTTCTGTTTGACCACTGAATGGCAGTATTAGACAGTTTGAACCGGAGGATGGATAGTGAGGGAGCAAGCAGCATGTCTATTTAAGAAAAATGGGAGGGAGGCCCCTTGACGTGACATGGGCTGTCTCTCGTTCCTGTTTTTCGGTTCTTAAAATGGTGAACGCTCGGTGTGGTTTGAGCTCTTTAGCATAGCGTTTTTCACACAAAGCTTTTAACAAAAAAATCAGTAAACAAGTTCTCAGCTTCTTTTTGCAGAGAAAAACAACGTTTTAGACAAAGGCACGGGTTTCAACCGTGAATTTTGGAGCTTTGACAAGACGGAGGGTTTTTCCCCGAGGTCAGCCTGTTAACTTAGCTTGTAGCTTAGCTTCTCAGCTTAGCTGCTTTTAACAATCCAAAAAATGTGACTTTGGACTGTCTCAGGGCACTTTACAGGAACATTCACATACATAAAAGCCAATTAGTAAAGTTTTCTATGTAATGAATCCAGCAGACAAGTTGAATGAATTTTAAAGAGAAAAGAGAAAGGGACGGGTCAGTGAAGAGCACCGGAGTTGAGCCTTTTGTCATCCAGTGCCTTCAGTAGAAAGAGAGAGACACGAAGAAACGATAAATCCGAAAAATTAATATATGAGGTCAATATTTTTAATTTATCATGTGATTAATTGATTTATTGTTTATCATGACAGGCCTAAAGCTTGGGAATTTTCGCTCCTTAGGTGATGTAAATACTGAAAATCACTATTTGAATACATGAGATTTTGAACTCAGCATCAGAATAATACAATTTGAAAAACTTCCCCCTGACAAAACACACAGCCAGCAATGATTAGAGCTGCTGTGTTTGAAGCAAAAGTGGTTTTTAATATTCATGCTTACAAAAAAGTTGCTACGACCCGGTCTGTTCAATTAAAAACAAAAGAATCAAGCAAAATGTGTGCTTGTAATGAATATCCCCTCCATTGCTCATTCTCTTTACTCACCATCTGTAACCTCCAGCAGTGCTTTGGTGATAACACTGCCAGCAATGTTGAGAGCCTGGCAGATGTAGAAGCCAGCGTCAGAGCGCTGAACACCCGTGATGGTCAAGCTGCCCATCTGAGAGACGGACAGGCGACTAAAGGGCTGAGGTGGCTGGTATGAGAACAGAAGACTCTGGAGATGACACAGACATCCCAGTTAGAAACACACTGGTTGTGTTTATTTACACTGAGCAGTGATTTAGTGTTGTGACAAAGGCTGTGGGTCAGACTCACCTCACTGCCTTCCCTCTGCCAGAAAATAGCAGGCTGCGGGTTGCCAGTGGCTTCACACTGGAAGGTGACCGTCCTGCCCACTGACACCGCCTGGTTCCTGGGGCGAATGGCAAACGCAGGGGGCACTGCAGAGAAAGAGAGGCTCTAATTAACTACATATTCATCATCAATTTTAGAAATTCTCAGTGTGCATAAAGAGATCAAAGAATTAAGGGCCTCTGCACCAAATTAGTCAGGTTTTTACCTTTTCAAATGGAAAAAATAAATACCCACACGAAACATGCATTACATACTGTAAAGGTGGATGGAATTACATGACAGAGGATCATGATTTCCTGTTGCTGTCTGATGGTGGATGAGGGATGGATGAAAACTTACCAGTATTGACTAAAAGAGAAAAGCACACAAAAGAGCAGTGGAATGAGTAATCATGTTAAATAATGGGATGTAGAACTTCAAAAATAAAGCAAACAGTATTAGGACATGCTTTTAAAAAATCAACACAACGAGGCTTGTATAATATTGTTTTTCTTATTTCTTTATATATTGCTTTTAACATTTTAGGAATTTTTTGTGTGAATCTTTTTATCTGTTTCTGCTGTTATACTTGAATTTCCCATTTGTGGGACAATAAAGGTTGTTTCTATTCTATTCTATTCTATTCTATTCTATTCTATTCTATTCTATTAAGCTGGCATTAGGGCCAGTTTCACATTTTTTAACTGCCTATGGTCATTTGTTTGTAGCTGTGCTGCATTTGCAGATATTTAACAACTTTGTCTAACAGTTGTTTTCAGTCTGTTTGCAATCATTTCACATATGTTTAATTTTGTGTTTATTACCACCTTATGTCCTTGCAGCCATATGTCTCTCCCAGTGGTTTTTGCTTCTCATTATTATAGTTTACATAGATTTATCTGGCTGCAATTTCTGGTTGTGTATTTCATTTTTCTCTCCCATCTTGTCAACCTTTTTGCCCAAATTGATTGTCAAAGTTGGCAAACATGTGGATACACACAGGAATGGCCAGTTCGCTTGATTAACATTCACCTTCTTCTGTTCTGTGGATGAGGATGGAATATAAAATACCTCTTGCAATAAGTACCGGTAGTTGAATTTTCTCAAGCACTTAAACAGAAATGTCTCAACCCTGACTTTTGCTAACCACATTTGTTCCCCAAAAAATTCAGTCTCAGCAGCAAATATTAAATGTCTATTTTCTCGTGTTTACTAACATGTAATGCGAGAATATGTTGAAATTATTTTAATTATTTACATTCTTATTTACCCTTTATTTACACAGGTAGTCTCACTGAGTCACAATAACTCATTTTCAAGAGAAAATGAGTTGTATGTAAATTATGTAGGGGTATACTTAGATAAAGAGGTCTGATCACCTTGTTCAGGTGTGCAATCACAATAGTGAATGCGAGTCGACCTCGATCAAAGTAATAATGGTGAATTCTTGGCAACGCTGCCATTCCCCTCACTCAAATAAAAAAAGAAACCCGGTCAATTAAAGTCACAATTCTGTAACGTTTATTTTCAGTTTGAATAGTGACAATATGTAATAATAGCAAATATGAATGAATAACCAAATTGTGTTCGTAGAGGTTGTGTATGTAAAGATTCGAAGAGTAAACTAAAGGTGTCTAAAACTTAGTCGGCGCTGAGGGTTGTTTCTTTTCATCAGGAGAAAGATATTTATCCTACCGGAGGCATGTGTGTGTGTGAAAAGAGAATATGGGTTTCTCAAACACACAAAGAAACAAAAAAAAAGATGAAAAGGTGGACTCGTAAACTCTCATGTGTGAACTGTGCAATGGTGAGTGAAGTCACAAAGTCAGCAATGCTTAATGCTGACGGAAACCTGTGAGGGTAAAAGAAGGGACAGTCTGTGATTCTGTGCATTGACCATCTGCTCTAAGTGAAACATGTGGTGGGGGGCTGGATTTACACACACACACAAAAAAAACTTTAAACCAAAATATCCTTATTTAATTTAACCAAGGATTGTGTGTCGCAAATAGGAATAGAGTGACTAACTATGTGTTTTGTTCTTCAGAGGGAAGAAGCATACAAACTAAGGCTGCACAATATAAAGATAATTTATTGACATTGCACTATTAGTGAACACAATCTCAACTCATTAAGTCAAAGCTTGTTGCATTTTAAGTAGCATGCAATCATGTTTTGCAGGTGAGCCAAAGGTCAAATGCCAAAGGTCAATCCAGTGGACCCTCACTGACCTGATTTATGACAGAAGAGAAGGTGAGGAGTGAGGGAGATATGGATTTATTGCAATTTATATCATTGTTGCAATATTAAACAATGATATTGCACATAGCAAGTTTTTCTAATATATTGCAGTTTTAGCGAAAACATACATTTTTTTTTTAAACATAACAACAAATTCTGTCAGGTGTCTAGAAATAACACATGGATTGATACTGATACCTAACATGTTAGAAGGAAGATGTTTAAAATCAAATATTTAACTGTGCAATATGGCATAAGTTCAAAAAAAAAAAAAAAAAAAGGCCTCCTGGGACCTGAGAGCAGTTCAAATGCTGTGAAGTATTGCACTTTAGGAGGAATGGCTAGCTGCACTTTGGAACATCTTAAGAGCTAAATAAATTATTCTTAAACCTGAATAAACTTTAAAATTATGCAACATTCAGGAGTTACCTGTTCATATTTCATATTTTAATCAACAACAAACCAACAAAAGTCGGTGTGTGGTTCTGACTGTAGCAACAACTTAAACTAGCATTTAATTTTTATTTCATTATTTAAGATTTCTCCATGCTCTTTTCATATAATACAGTCTGCTCAACTGACATACGAATGCTCATCTTCTATTCTCCTCAAAAACTGAGTGTGGGGAGAGAGAGAGAGAGAAAAGTAAAGAAAGAGAAAAGAAAACAGCGATGGTTGGTTCCCCTTGAAGCTCTTTTTTGGGTTTGTGGAAGAAAGGGAAGACAATGTAATTGGAACCATGCCACTTCCCAGCAAGCCACCACCGCTACCTTATCTTTAATTAAGTCCTACTGGCCTCGGTGTATTTCTCCCACCGCGTCACAGCGATGTGTTTAATTGAACAGGTCTCTGTGTGCAACTTTGAGCTGTCGCATTTCCTATTTTACCATCACAAGTGTTAGTGAGTCGCTGAAGCAGAACAACTCGGACCTAATGAATGTGTTACTTTTGTGCTTGTCACTTTTTTTTTTACGGCTACGAAATTCACTATAACCAAACTTAAGCAACCTATTTTTGTGAGTGTTATTAAAATATGTCGATTGTCATATGCTTTATTTGACCTCAAGCTAAGATATGGGGAAAAATAATAACATTCTAAAGGAATAATCTTATTTGTCTGTACTGCTTGAAGAAAAACATCAAATTGAAGCACATTTGTGAAAAGTGGGTTTATGCATTAAAGGTCTAAGAAGCAGAATCAAACCCATTATATTTAGGAACAAATGTATGGGTTACATACTGTATGTATAAAAAAGACAAATCTGTATTCTGAGCTGGAAGAGAGGAAATGATGTCATCATGAAGGTCGGGTTGTACTGACCATGCACAGTGAGCGTGGCAGATGCTTCAGACTTCCCGACCATGTTCTCTGATACACATGTATAGGAGCCCTCATCTGAAGAGGTAACTTGGCGAACAATCAAAGTGTGGTCCTCTAGGATTTCAAATCTGTGGGCAGGATGAGCACAAAGACTCAAGAGATCAAACAAAATGCTGAGGCACTTTATTTGCATATTAAGAGAACTTCTGTGAGTTACCTGCCCTTAGGTAGGTCAGAGTCGTCTTTCCTCCAGCGGACAGTGGGAACAGGGTCTCCTTGGACCACACAGTGAAACTCCACACTCTCATCTGCCAACAGCACAACACTGCTGGGACGCTTCACAAAGGTTGGCCGCTCTGGAGGGCAGAAAACAGAAGAAACAAAAACAGCAGTGTAGCCATCATTATGCCATCAGTGAGAGCTCAAATTGTAAAAGTGCACACATAATATGAAGAATTTTAGTCTAATTTTTTTAATTAAGGCATGTTAAAATTACATTTTAAAGCACCATTGAAATGGCGCTACAAGATCTGATCTAAAGATCAAAGCATGTTTTGTAAAATTAAATTGCAAATGTGTTCACTTGTTATGTGCATGACAGCGCTGAAAGTTTGCAGAGGAAAAACTGCTTACAAAAGTCAAAGCGTTATTTTATGCAGAAGAAGGGCTTGCTCGGCATAAAACACCACTATGGCTACATGGCAAGTTTTAAAAATGTGTCGAAGGCTGAAAAGGGGAATAAACTACCCCATGTGAAAGATGGATCTTCAGAGTTTAGCATCTGGTTTGCATCCTTAAAAATTGTCCTATACTGCACAGAGATAATAAGCTCAGTCACTCAAGGTTTTGTAACAAAGAACCAGGATTGCTGACTGTAACAAACCTATTCACAGAGAATTGACCCCTCAGATTTTACATCAGTTTGTGGAGTACCTTTGTATTCAAGTGCTGCTTCCATTAAAATAAACTCTGACCAAACGCAGGGACAAAATACTATCATATTGGTTCATTTTCCATCATATATTTTTTATTTGTATTACTGAAATGATTTGGTAATGGTACAAGAATCAGACACCTTGGAATGCAAACAGCTATTTTCGTTCCAATCCAGAAAACTCCCATAATTGCCTACAACCAGCACATAGACTGTAGTGGCCATAGTGATGCAGAACATGTATCACAATTAATGTTGTCATGGTAATATTTAATAAAACTGCAGTTACAGGGTTTACTGATAAATAGTAGTAGAGCACTTTCTAAATACTGTAGTTCCTTGTACAATCCCTCGCTACTTCGCGGATCGACCTTTGTGGACTCGTTCTTTTGCGGTTTTTCAAAGTAAGGTTGAACATGAGGAAAAAAATGTTCAGGACACATGATTGTTAACTTTTATATCACTCACGTGATTGGGACAGTATGGGATACTGTACAGTAAATAGGTAACAAAATTTAAATAAATACTTCGGACTGGTGCCGCCATTTTGTAGTTTTCTCTCAATAAGCCTACACTATCATAAGGACTACATTTCCCAGAAGCCAACAGTGCCATCTGCTGAAATACATAAAGGGAAAAGTTTGATCTGATCTGAAAAAAGTTTGGTGCTTTTTACTGTACAGTGACTTCAGCGTCCAGCAGATTCAGAGAGTCGCACAGAACCCACCAGGAACAGGACCGGAACCGGAGCAGAACCAGACCCATCAGCAAATCCGAGAGCTGGTAGCCGGCCCACAGGACTTCTGAGTGAGGGAGGCACCGCTGAAGGTCCGGTTACTTTATGGATCACACGAGACTTTTTTAAATATCTTTATCAGACCACCGGTCCCACACCAGCCACCCGAAGGTCTGCCCCCCTAAAAAATGCACTTTGGTGCTCAACAGCTGCACAAAACCAGATTAGAACCAAGAACTGCTGTTGTTCTCAGGATCTGGTGAGTAAAATTTAATAGGTACATACTGGTATGATGTTAAAATGACATATAAGAGTTTGGAACATTGCAAGAGTGTGGAAAGGGTTTATAAAGCCTTAAAATATATATAAATACTAAAATAAATATAACGTTGCTATTTCGCAGATTTTCACTTATCACGGGGGTGTCTCGAACGTAATCCCCGCAATAAACGAGGGACTACTGTAAACGCCACCCCAACAACAAATACTGGTATTGTTCAAATGCTTAACGAGATAAAAGTAATAATATTATTAATAAATAATAATAATTTATTTAAAATAATAAAATAATTTTATAACTACCATAGTCTATTCTATATATGTAAGATATGTTGTTTTTGTTATTTTGCAAGGCTTGCTTGTACAGTAATTGAGTTTTTATCCCATAATCTCTGGGGCACAAAAATGACCACAGTGTAAATTTGCAACCCAGACTTAATTATGTGGATCTAATAAGAGCTCTTATACGATGGAATGTGTTAGTAAAACATGGACAGGGCTGAAAATGGAAGGTGCGTTTAGGCATTAGAGTGTGATAGTGTCAGAAGCTCAGCTCCATGGGGAGCTCTTATACTGAAAGGTTGTAACACTGGATACGGCAGGAGTAGATATTAAGCACTTGTTTTTTTGTGGAAAACCTCTCCAAAAGCTACCAGACTGAGATGGTTGCACTGCATAATCAACATAATTAACAGGCTTTTGTCACAACCCAGTGACAACAATTTCATACATCAGCCTGGCGAAGCAAACCACGTGAACTGAGAAAAAAATTAGAACAACTAGAGCGGTAAAAAAACCACAATATAAAGCAACTTCAAAGCTGCAAATATTACCTAGCACTGTGAGCTCCGCAGTCTCGCTCTCCCTCTCTCCCACCATGTTTGTGGCAACACAGATGTATTTTCCTGCATCGCTCTTCCTGGTGTTGGTGATCATAAGCTTGCCGCTCCGGATCTTAGAAGAAAAAGGCAGAGGAAGAATGTTTGCACAGATGTATTTGCACTGAATTTTACAGACCTGATGTTTGCTTTGTTTGTCAGCTACTGATTGATTGCTGAATATTCATAATGCATGTATTAATCTGACTGCAAATTGAATTTTAAGCTAAAATCTGCCACATCAAATGCACACCGCTTTGAAATATTTATTCTCAGCTATGATAGCAACCGCATATAAACTAATCTTTTGGCTATTTTGCCTTTGAAAATTACAATTTTATTTGCAGCAAATAGAGCTATATTTAAAAATTGGACTGCCTTTCAAGCTGCATGGAAGGTCACCTATTCTAAAATTACATAATTCATATCTAGTCCTGAACAAGAACCCTGGGAACAAAGGCACAGCCTCTTTGTAGAGATGTTCCTTAGAGGTTCTGTCAGCCTGCTTTGCCTTTCCCAAACTTTTCACCCGCTGTACGCATATCTGTGCACACAAACACAGGCACACCCACACACTTAACAAAGAGGTTGAAGATATGTGCACTCCAGCATGCTGTTTTCACTATTTTCTGTATCCCACACTCCCACAGACTAAAGTAGATGTTTCATAGTGCTTTGAAGGAGACCGTCTGTGCTGATAGTCAGTGGCTACTTAGTGTTAGAGGTGATACCAGAGCAGCTCTGAGTAGATTTCATAAAGCAGACGAAGCATGCTGATCCGAAGACCTCAATACGAACAGAAAGCCGCTTTTTGCATCCAGACATAGAGAACCTTCTGCCAGGCATCAGCTTCAATTAAACTTTCATCCCAGTTATTATGCTTCAAGATTGCTTCTTTCCCCACCTACACTCAGTGATGGAATCAAACTATTCATGTATACTTGCTGGAACCACACAGAGCACAAAGCAGCACAGCCATTTCTTAGCAAGAGTCAAGGGGCCAAGGCTGCCTGCAGTGCTGCGCTCACAAAGCAGGCACTAAGCTAGACAGCACCTGGCTTGGTGGGTACTCTACAACCACCGCCTAGCAAATAGAATAACCATTAAATTGCTGCTGCAGGGATGAAACCAGCAGCTTCTCATTTATTAGTCAGCTTCCCTTAGGACTAACCTTCCACCACAAAATCATCAGGCTGTCCAGCACATAAATAACAGGGAAAAATGTCTTAAATACAACAAGATATTCCAGATATGTTGCAAATAGGTTTGAAAAAAGTACAATTTACCAAATCATTGAGTATTTTAGCTACAAAATGCCAGTAATCATAAGGAATACACTGGTGGAGTACTGCAGAATCAGCAGGATATTTGGACGGCAATACTACTAAGCAGCAGGAATTGCTCCTACAGAAGAACTGTACATGATAAGAAATGGATACAGGAGATTCAGTCTTTAAAATAAAGAATCAGATTGTATTGATACAAATATGTTTTAAACCAATGAATGGATGAATCAATCAATTAATATAACTTTATTGTCCATAACATTCCATGAAATGGAGATTTATCTTTGATGTTTGGCTCATTAAAAAAACAATGCAAGTTAAAAATGTCGTAAAATGTATAAAAAGGTTTTGCTAACCCAATAAAATTGTGTGTTTTGAATCACTAATCAGGTAATCTACACATCTCTAACAGTCACAAATATTGAGAAGCTTGTGACTGAGGTGTTATTTAAATGTAATGTGTTGCACAAATAGATTGTTTTCATTAAAATCCATGCTCACAGTTATTATATAAATATATAAACAAATAATAATCATCAAATAGCTAATATTACTGGTAGCCCATACAGCAAGAAAAACATTATACAAGTAGCCATGATTCTCTTGTGCCGCATGCTTCTGGTTTCCATACAGTTTGTAGCTTGTTTCAGTGAACAGTACCGGCAAAGACTCATTTCCAAACAGCAAAGATGATTAAGGAGGACAGAGAAAGGCACAGGGAAAGTACAAAGCAAAAAGCAGCCTTTGTATTTCTCTCAGTAGAGCTTCTCCCCCCTCCCGGCTCTGATCTGTTCGTCTCCTTAAATCAGAGTGAGCTGCTCTGTCCATCACATCCCCCTGGAGAGGCTCTGCCTGTCACTCCACACCAACGTGATCTTTGAATCAAGACCTGCTTGTCTCCAGGAGCATTACATACCTTCATATCAACTAATTCTACACACACAGACTAATGAACACAACTAAATTGCTCGTATTTGGTTATGTTTCTGAGTTCAGCTCAAGCTTGTTTGTCCCTTTATAAACAAAATTATTTTAATATATATTAAGGTATGTGGGCAGCACGGTGGCACAACTGGTAGAGCTGCTGCCTCTCAGCGAGCAGGTCCTTGGTTCAAACCCCGGTCCAGGGGCCTTTCTGGGTGGAGTTTGCATGTTCTCTCCGCGTGGGTTTTCTCCGGGTACTCCGGTTTCCTCCCACAGTCCAAAAACATGCATGTTAGGCTGATTGGTAACTCTAAATTGTCCCTAGATGTGAGTGAGAGAGTGAATGGTTGTTTGTCTCTGTGTGGCCCTGTGATGGACTTGCGACCCGTCCAGGGTGTACCCCGCCCCTCGCACTGTGATTGCTGGACATGGGCACCAGTGACCCCCGTGACCCAAAAATGGAATAAGCGGGTAAAGAAAATGGATGGATGGATTAAGGTATGTAAAAAAAAAAACTACTTGGGTAATTTGCGTCCCAACAACTTTTCATGCTAAATGTTTTTTTTTTTTTTTTTACTTGGCAATCCATTTTCTTTTAACCACTTCTTCCTTTTCGGGTCGAGGGGTGTCACTGCTGTCTATGTCCAGCTATCACTGAGTGAGAGGCTGGAGACACACCCTGGACAGGTCTCTAGTCCATCACAGGGACAAATAGAGACAAACAAGACAAACAACCATTCCCTCTCTCACTCACACCTAGAGTCAATTTAGAGTTACCAATCAGTCTAGCATGCATGTATTTGGTCTGTGGGAGGAATCCTGAGTACTTGGAGAAAATTCACACATGCATGGAGAAAACATGCAAACTCCACTCAGAGTGCGCACCCCACCCCCCCACCCACCCCCCCGGGCTGGGATTTAACCCAGCGACCTTCTCGTTGAGAGGCAGCAACTCTAATAACTGCCAACTGTGCAACCTAACAGAATAGTCAATCAATGAAAACTGTATAAAGTATAAGGAAGTCTATTATTCTGTTTCTTAAATTTCCGAATATGCAGTAGATGGTGTAGAGGCAGGGCAGCCGACTCGGGACCTGAAAGTCCCAGGTTCGATCCTCAGTCATTGCACATCTCGTGGTGTCTCTGAGCAGCACACCTTATCCCCCAAACGCTCCCCGGGTGCTTTCAATAGCTGCCCACTGCACCACCTGGTGGTGGATGGGTTAAATGCATAGATCCAATTTTGCCATTGTATGGGAACATACAACGATGGCAATATATAACACATTATTATTATTATTATTATTATTATTATTATTATTATTATTATTATTATTATTATTATTATTATCATTATTATTAAATACACCCTATTCAAGAAAAATATAAAATTTCATTAATTTGAAACATTTGAAAATGAATAATGTAAAAAAAAATAAAAAACAGTGGATTTTTTTTTACTGTAATGCGTTCATCTCTGTCATCCAAGTTGGCACCATCTCTCCTCCAGGAAATTGTGGGTTCTGGGTGTCCCCGGGGGGGCTGGCACTCCAGCACTGCAGGCTCACCAACGGCAACCATAACGTCAACTGGGTTCTGCCTGAAGTCATCACGTAAAACTGAAAAATATGAAGAAAAAAACAAGAATTAATGAGTAGTGGGGTTTATCTGTTTTTTTGAAAATAACTGTACAAAGATAAAATACATGTAATGGTTGTTTGTTCAGGTGGATATGTATCTGTTGTGTTCAAGAGCAGACCAATAACATCATGATGGTGGATTTATAGAAGTGAGATTATGGTTATACAGTATTTGCAACTTAATGTCAGACCACATGAAAATAGCTTTTTGCGTTATTACACCAATTATTCAGCTGTCTATCCTTTCTTTGCTTTTAGAATGCCAAATGAAAGAAACATAAAATCACTCAGCAATTGCTCTGTAGAGTGAATTCACTTGGGTAGCTTTATACTAGATCCCTCTTTGTTTGACCTTCAAGTTATGTCTCGGGGTTGATCTTGTGGCATTTTTAGGCCATCAAAAAATGGCCGCTGCCCATCCATCTAAAATGTTATTATTTTTTATTATTATTTATCAGTCTCCTCTTTCTCAAACAATTTGAACATTTTTTTTAACCTTATATAAAGACAAGAGGGTGCACATGAGTAATACTAGGGGGGGGAATGGTGGGATCAAGATATCTTCAACAGCAGGAAGCAAAATGCTACCACAGCAGTACATCATCTCTGCTCAATGAGTAGCCTGTTTGCTGAGGAAGCAGCCAGGAGCTAAACTGGAGACGAAACAAACGCGTCTAATCCAAAAGGGTGTTATTTCCACTGGTCACAGCCGCCTCTCATCACTGCTGTAAACAGCAGAGCAAGGCCTTCACTTAGCATCTCCAGCAAGATCAGGTCACAGCGTTACAGTTTAACCTGGTGGCCAACGAAATGGAACTGAAGTGTGATAAAGACAAATAGGGATTATCATAATGTAAACATCTTTTCACTCTGTGTCTCCGACAGGATTTTTGTTTCCTGTGGTGAAGTGAACAACATGTGCGGATGTAGACGCCTGTGCATGAGTGAGTGCTGTTAAGCATTCCCAGTGTTAAATTACAGGGGTGGGCTTAGAACCCCGAACAAGCCAAAGGGAACTGCGCCAAGCTAGAACGAGCAGAACTTAGTGGACTCGAGTTGGGGTGAAAAGACAGGAAACAACGGGGAAAATGCATAATCACTCCCAGATGGCAGTAACTCCTTCACCTCTGGCTATGAATTTCTGTATAATGCTGCACAGGGAGGCCAGAGACGCCTGATGAGCGCTATGGCCCGTGAAATAACAAATTGGAACAACCTTCTAATTGGAACTATTTTTATTCTTGCGTGTCTTGAAAAGCCACTCTGCTGTGTTACCCGTCTGAACACAGTTGCGACTGACTGTCTGCATTTGACTGAAAGCTGATGGGAAACAGCTGCTTGACAGCCCCCAACCCTCCGTCCCTCACCACTGCCGACAACACAATGTCACATGATAAAAGGCCTTCCTCGTGGGACACCAAAACATGGCTGAAGTTACGTCAGGGAGGAAGAAACTGAGACCATCACAACTCCGTGTACTGTGTGTGTGCATGCTGACTGATACCATCTTATAATCCGAACACAATCAGGTTACACATCTGCTTTAACTATTGTGTGAGGGGCCCAATTGTTTCCATCTAAAAGCCTGCCTGGTTAACTTCCTCAAACACATTTGCTAAAGATTTATTGTACATTTGCATGTATGGTAAGAACTTAATAAAAATGTGTGGGATTAAAAGTTGCGAAACTGTAGGAAATGTTTTTGAGTGACAATGGAAAGAAAACAGTTGTCTAGTATTTGCATGTACAACAAATATAAAACATTTGTTTCATATGCCTTTTATGTCTTGAAAAAAGAATAATCGCTTTGTGTAAATCATAAAACAACAAAAATATGTTGTCTTTAAATTTCAAAGCTAAGCCTGAATTTTTCACTAAACACTGTTTTAGCCTCTTTCACATTAAAATCCCCCCTCTTTTTTTGGTCATCCAGTTTCTTTCATGTTTTTGCACAATTTTTATTTTCTGTTTATGATTATTTTAAATGGTAAATGGACTGTACTTATATAGCGCCTTTCTATCTTATTTCAAGATACTCAAAGCTCTTTACACTACAATCTGTGTCCTCATTTACCCATTCATACAATATTCTACAAAACTAATTGAACAAATCATTCTAAAGAGACTAATCAGTGCTTTAGATCACATTCATACACTGATGGGACACACAACAGAGGTTATGAGGGGTTCAATGTTTTGCCCAGGGACACTTCAGGATGTGACTGCTGGTGGATTCAAACCCCCAACTCTCACATTGGAGGACGACTGCTCTAACCACTCAGCCACAGCCGCCTGGAAAATGGCAGGAAAACTGAATATATTCAATCTGTCAAAGAAATAAAACCTATTTGTATAAAGATTTTTTTTTTGTGTAAATGAGATTGGAATCAGAAAAATGCAGTCTCAAATAAACAACACAGTTTTACCTCTTGTTGCACTATTTTTAAGGTTATTGTGAAATAAAAAATTATAAAATTGTATAAAAAGTGTAACATGTAGTCATCTATACATGGCTGTATTTACTTAAATTGAAAACCTGTTAAGATATCAGGCAACTTTTATTATGCTCTGAAATCTAAAAAAATATTAATTGTCCCACAAATTTAATAGACAAATTTATAAAATAATCCTCATAATTCAAGCTTTTTTCATTATTTTGTCTCCGTTCAATGTGCTATTACAGTATTCATATTTTCCTTGTACAAAGTATGTTTCTGCAAAATCCAAATCATAAACACTATTTTAAATAGATAACTTTTAGATTAAATAACTTGCAGTAATTAGGTTTTATAATGTATATTAATATTTATGTTCAGTGCCATGAGATGACTTCTGTAGTGAATTGGTGCTATATAAATAAACTGAATTAAACTGAATTGAATTTTACGTATTTACCTCTTCTCTTCGTTTTTTTTTTTGTTTATGCTCTTTTATCTCCATCATCTGCATTTTAAAGCTCTGCAATTTATGTTTTGTTGCAGTTCTTGAGTTTTGCTTGTTTATTTTACAACTTTCTCTCATGAATTTCACATGTATCTTGGAGGCAGGCTCTGGGATGAGTCAAACTTCGCTCTGCAGCTTCTGGAGCCAGCCCAGCTTGCCTGTTTAGCTGAAGAATTGCACCTCTCACTGTCTTGTTTTCTTCTTCCATCTGATCCCTCCAGATGAGAATCTCACAGCCCACTTCAAAGCATCTGCCTCTGGCCTTCACTAGTCTGGATCTGACAGTGTCTGACTTGTTGTTAGTCCTCTGGAGCTTGAGCCACAGCTTGAAAGGTCTACTGCAGCCAAGCTCCAATAATCCTCTTTGCAGATTCCAACTGGACCCAACAGAAGTACAATCATACCCCACAGACAAGAGAGGGGTGGAGAAAAAACAGAGTCCCTATCACATCAAATCACTGCAAAACATTGGCAGGGAATTTTCTTCCACTTTGTTCATATGTGTCAAAAATGGTTTTAACATTTTGACCCCTTTGCACTCCGCTTTGTTACTTTATTCTTGTAAATTATTTTATTCATATATACAGGTATATAATGAAGTCAACATCACACAAACTCAGCTTTATTATTATTCAAACCACTTGATGTTATAAGAAGCAAACACTAATCTGCCAGGTCAATAATGATAAAAAAGTAAAATATCAGAATAAAAACTAGAATAAATCACTGCAGTTCTTGTAAAGCGCTGGTGCTTTAGTGTCAAATTTGCCAGAAGCACTGCCACAGCCATCCGCAATTTCTCCAGACTTTATGTCAAAGTACATATAATGAAAGCTTATCAAATACCTGTTTATGCCTTAGGAAAAAAAGCAAAACACTTGAGCATTTTGCATCATTTTTTTTATATATATTCTTGTGTGTGTGTGTGTATGTGTTTTATTGCTATAATTCATATGGAATTTTAATTCAAATAAATGTAGAGTCTATAAATCTTAAGGAAGACAATAGAAACAGGCTCAAATTGAATGGAACAGAACGAGATCCGTGATCTTCAGTTGCATATTTGGAATGCAATTGCAATGCAGTGCCAATTGGAATATTTAAAATATAAATTGTGTTCAATGTAAACAAAAGATGGGCAGCACGGTGGCGCAACTGGTAAAGCTGCTGCCTCTCAGCGAACAGGTCCCCAGTTCAAATCCCAGTCCGGAGGTCTTTCTGGGTGTAGTTTGCATGTTCTCTCCGTGCATGCGTGGGTTTTCTCCGGGTACTCCGGTTTCATCCCAGAGACCAAAAACATGCATGTTAGTCTGATTGGTAACTCTAAATTGTCCCTATAGTGAGAGAGTGAGTGAATGGTTGTTTGTCTCGTTTGTCTCTATGTGGCCCTGTGATGGACTTGCGGCCTGTCCAGGGTGTACCCCGCCCCTCGCACAGTGATTTCTGGACATGGGCACCGGCGACCCCCGTGACCCAAAATGGAAGAAGCGGGTACAAGATAATGGATGGATGGATGGATGAAAACAAAATATGAAAAAAAAAAAAAAGATTGTTTGGAATAATTTGGAATAGTTCCCAAACAATATTGTCTACAAATATACCAGGGACTTAATTCAAATCAGAGACTACATAAAACAAAAAAACAGGGTCGCCACATATACAGGAATAAATAGAATATGACTGATTGTTTATAGCTTTTGATGTAGGGTTCTGTAAAAATGTTATGAACAAATAGTATATTACCTGCTGTGGATAGTCTATTGTAAAGCCTCAGTTTGGGGGGGGGGGGGGGGGATGTTTATTTCTGACTGGACTGAGAAGTTAATAACTAATCTACGAGGTTGAGTTGCATGTGTACGTGGCTGCTTGGTGCTCTCTGCTTTTTGTTGTTTTATGGTTGTTTTTGTCCATGTTGATGTTGGAGCCAATACAGTATGGTGGGGGCTGAACTGCTGAATATTGGGAAGCTATACTGACTTTATGCATTCCCATTTGCATTCTGGACTTTATTCCACCGGAGATACAGCAGCACATTGCAGCTCTCACCATCCCCCCTCTGCCACTGAGGAGATGGCGAAAACCCTATAAACAAAAATGGGACAAGAGGAGCTGCCTAGGTGCTAGGCTACATGCTAATTCTCACAGCCCAGCCCTCCCCAGTCTTTTCCTTGCAAATACCAGATCACTCACCAACAAGGAAGGAAGGAAGAGATTTGGTTGAGGATCATCTCACATAGGATGGACAGCTGTCTGGCAGTTTTTACTGAGCTCTGGCTAGACAATGATATCCCGGATGCTGCGCTGGAGGGGTGCTCTTTGTTCTGGGCAGACAGGACTGCAGTCTCTGCTAAGCACAGAAGTGGAGGTTTGGCAATATACATTCATAACTCCTGGTGTACAGCTGCAAACATAATCGGATTACATTGCTCCCCTGACCTGGAGTATCTGGCAGGGAAATGCAGGCCATTCAAAACTGTGGGAGTTTTGCTCCATTCTGATCATGGCCGCTTACATTCCACCATGAGCTAAATTAGCATGGGAGGAACTGTACTCCCTAATTAAAAAGCAGATGAATGAAAATCCAGACAGCTGTGACTGTGACTGGAGATTTTAATCATGTCTAACTCTGAGCAGTGCTTCACAAATTCAGAAACTTTCCAACTGGGAACAATAGCATTTTGGACCAGATTTACTGCAACATCCCTAGTGCATACAAAGCAGCACCTGCCCCACACTGGAGCAAGTCGGATTACATCTCTGTGGAGCTGATACAAGAACACAACTCCAGAGTTGTAGAACAAAAGCAATCATCAGAACAGTCAAGGTTTGAACTGAAGAGGCTTCTTCAGTATGCAGCACTGCTTTGAGCACACTGACTGGGGTGTGTTCAAAGAGGGTTCGGACCTGGATGCTTATACACTATCTGTACTGGACCATGTGTAGTTCTGTACTGATGTTGTCCTACTCACAAATACTGTGAAAGTTTCCCCATAAAAGAAAGGTGTGGCCTCTCACGGGACGCTGCCAGTGCCTACAGACGTGACAGGCTAGCTTGTAGCAGGTCCCAGAAAGAACTAAAGAAGGGCATCTGATTGGCTAAACACAGTAGACAGTGCGTTGAGGAGCACTTTGCTGAAGACAACCCACAAAACATGTGGAGAGGCATGTAAACTATAACGGACTACAAGAATAATGATCAACAGATCAGCCACCACCCCACTCTCCCAGACACCTTAAACACAGCTTATTTAAATGCTTTGATACATCTGGCCATAGAGAGACAGTACATTCCTCTGGCTGGAGGAGCAATAGCTGCCTTTCACCATGCAGCTATATAAAGTGAGGTCCAACCTGAAAAAAAAAATTTATACTAATTAAGTCACAAGACCAGACAAGGTGCCAGGGCAGACTCTAAAGGTACTGACAAGCTGGCAGGACTGTTCTTGGACATGTTCAACTTGTCCCTACAGTTTACTTCAGTTCCTATGTGCCTCAAGTCTTCCTTCACTGTGCCTGTGACAAAGAATCCAGCTGTCACCTGCCTCAACAATTACTGCCTTGTTGCTTTAACTCCAATCATCATGAATTGCTGTGAGAGAATCGTCCTAAAGCACATAAACGGACATCGTTCCTGCTGGTCTGGACAGCCATCAGTTCACCTACAGGGAAAACCAATCAACAGAGGATGCCGTCTCTGTTACACTTCATTTAGCACTGTCCCACCCGGGTCATTTAACAGGCATGTTAGAATTCTATTTGTGGATTTTGGCTCAGCTTTTAATACAGTAACTCCAGAGAATCTAGCATTGAAGCTTCAAGATCTGGGGCTGTCTGTGTGTCTGGATTAGGGACTTCCACAACAACAGGCCTCAAATGTTGGGAATTAGAGGCCAAACATCATCATCGCTGGTTCTTAACACAAGCACACCACTGGGCTGTGTGCTTTGCCCACTTCTCTTTCCTCTATTACTCTGACCTGGTCTCTGAACACCTCCCCCTTGGTGAGGAAAATCTAATAGAGGCTTTTCTTCCTAAGTAGGCTGAAACAGACTGGGCTCTCTTCTCAGCTGCTCACAAACTTATACAGAGCCATAATAGAGAGAATCCTCTGTCTCAGTGAACCATTGTGGTACAGGAGATGCACCTCACAGGACAAGAAGGACCTGGCATGGGTGGTGAAATGGCTCAGTGGATTGTGGGAAGTACAGCCCTACCATATCTGGACTCCCTATATGAAGGTCATGTACTGAAAAAGGCCAGGTGTATTGATGCAGACCCCACCCACCCTGGAAATGGACTGCGTCTGCCTCTACCTTCTGGAAGAGGTATAGAACATTAAAAACACAAACAAGCAGAGTGAGACGCAATGTCTTCCCTAGGGCTGTGAAATCTACCACCTCCTCTGCTCTTTCTCACCTGTGGACATTATCAAACCACTGCAGACATAGACTCACCCCTCCCATGTACACAGTCACTCACTCATCACATCGAAAGACTGAGACTTGCACTGTGCTGCACTTTATAACATCAACATCAGCTCTGCATTTGATTGTGGCTGATTGCCTTGCATTACGGCCACACATCTTGCAGCTAATTTGTCAAGCCTTGTAAATTCTGTAAATTACTGGTAATGTATCATTCTACATGCATAAATATTTAGCCATGAGCACCAAACAAAATTTTACTGTGCTATAGATTGTTGATCTGATCAGAGGCATAACAAAATGTAATTCCTGCTGTCATAAAATATTCTCAAACATTTCAATGCAGTCTATGCCAACCAACACAATTTTATAGCATTTACATCCATCCATCAATTCATTGTCTTTCTGTTTTTTTTATTCAGGGTTGCAGGAGACCGGGTGCTTATCTCCAGTGGCCATTGTGTGAGAGGCAGGGTACAGCTTGGACAGGTCACAAGTCCATCAAATAAAATTTTCATCACCATCAATTTTACATGAATCACATTGAAATCTATAGTAAAATGAAAGTGAAAATAGTGGCATCAGGAGCTAGCTGTTGCACTTTTGATACAGCTTGGCACTACTGATGAGATTACGACCATGTTTCTACCAGAATCAATGTGTAATGTAAAACTGACAGCAGTGTAAAGGTTTGCAAACAAACAAACAAACAAAGAAACAACAACAACAAAAACATTAGAACAACAATGACTGATTTGAAATCAAATTTGTTTTTATTTTATCGGTTTTGATTTTTGACTCCGCTCAGACTAGACATTTGCTCATCCATTCACATAGATTTAAACTATTACTCCCAACTACCATCACTGAAAGAACTATCTGTAACAAGTAAGGCATTATTTGATCATGTTTTTTTTTGTTTGTTTTTTTTACAAAACTCCTCCTTCAGATAGTTTGTTTTATCTCTTTAACCAGTTTGATCTCTGGTACCTTTCCTTAGTGAAGACATTTCAGAGTCAGAGAGCCAGAGAGATTTATTTGTCATACACACCATACGTGGCATATGAGGTGGGACGAAACTATGTTCACAGGGTCCCAGTTACATCCAAAAAAATACAAATTGTAGAGAAAAACATTAGTAAGGTCCGAGTCATGAACCAAGAATATACTATATTCACTAAACTAAGAATACACAAGACTAAGACTACCCTAAGCACTGATGGTATAAAAACAATGCGCCAAAACAACAGCAGCAGGAACATGAGTCCGCATGAGTAGATGAGAACCAATGAACAGAGCAACACAAATTAATCAGCAGCATGAGATCAGCATCATGGATAGTCAGCAGCACACATCAACAACCAAGTGGCATTACAGTAATTTTTTTTCACAATGATTTTTCACAGGCGGCAGCACGGTGGCGCAACTGGTAGAGCTGCTGCCTCTCAGCGAGCAGGTCCCTGGTTCAAACCCTGGTCCAGGGGCCTTTCTGGGTGGAGTTTGCATGTTCTCTCCGTGCATGCGTGGGTTTTCTCCGGGTACTCCGGTTTCCTCCCACAGTCCAAAAACATGCATGTTAGGCTGATTGGTAACTCTAAATTGTCCCTAGGTGTGAGTGAGAGAGTGAATGTTTGTTTGTCTCGTTTGTCTCTATGTGGCCCTGTGATGGACTTGCGAC
>NC_056511.1:34748255-34766811 GCF_014905685.2 Nematolebias whitei
GGTTCAAACCCCGGTCCAGGGGCCTTCTGGGTGGAGTTTGCATGTTCTCTCCGTGCATGCGTGGGTTTTCTCCGGGTACTCCGGTTTCCTCCCACAGTCCAAAAACATGCATGTTAGGCTGATTGGTAACTCTAAATTGTCCCTAGGTGTGAGTGAGAGAGTGAATGTTTGTTTGTCTCGTTTGTCTCTATGTGGCCCTGTGATGGACTTGCGACCCGTCCAGGGTGTACCCCGCCCCTCGCACAGTGATTGCTGGACATGGGCACCAGCGACCCCCGTGACCCAAAATGGAATAAGCGGGTAAAGAAAATGGATGGATGGATGGATTTTTCACAGTAATTATTCTGATTAGAGATTCATAAGTTTACAGCTTCAGGGTAGAAGCTGTTCCTCAGTCTAGTGGTTCTACACTTAATGCTCCTTAACTTCCTGCCTGAGGGGAGTGGGGCAAAAAGTGTGTGTGCTGGGTGTGTGAAGTCCTTCATGATGCAGGTGGTCATCTTCCTGCATGTGGGTGTAGATGTATGTGATGGTGGGGAGGCTGATTCTCTGACAGACTTCTGTGCAGCCTTCACCACTCTCTGCAGAACTTTTCTTTCTGCAGCTGTGCAGCCTCCATGCCACACGTTGATGCTGGAGCACAGGATGCTCTCCACTGCACACCTGTAGAAGGAGGTGAGGACTGAGCTTCCCGGACCAGCTCGTCTCAGCCGCCTGAGGAAGTAGAGTCTCTGATGAGTTTTCTTGATCAGGTTGGTGGTGTTGTTGCCTCAGCTGTGGTCATCATTCAGGTGCACACCCAAGTACTTGTAGCTTCGTAGCTAGAACTGGAAACCAATTCCACCACAGATCCTCCTATGTCTTTTTTTCTTTTATTTATTTATTTATTTTTTTGGGGGGGGGGGGGGGGGGGTAGGTGTAGGCGTGTTTATTTCTTCTGAAGTCCATGACCATCTCCTTCGTCTTATTCACATTGATGTGAATGTTGTAAATGTCATTTTGTTTATCACTTTCATTTAGCAAATCTTTTACAAAATAGAAGATAAAATTGACTTCAAATGAATTTAACTTTTGATTAATATACTGTAAAGGTATTCATAAAATTGGTTACATTGGTTACTTAAACCCAAGTGTGACACATAAATGTTTAAACAGAAAGAAATGTGAAAATTTGCTGAACACTTTGTTCCAAAATTATGAAAAAAATATCTTCATATAGAGTGCTGTATTTATCAGCTGCTCATGGCAGTAGGTGGAAGTCATGAGCCTTCGCTCTTCTTTTTTTAAAATCTTGGTCTCACAATGCATTAAAAAATTGTTTCATAAGTCAGGAATGAAAACTAAAAATATACTAGCATCTATTTCATCATCTTGAGGAGTTATTGCTTTTCCAATAAGAAGCTGTTTTAATTGACTAAAATATCAAAGGGCACTATCTGTCAATCCCAGTAGAGATGAAAACCTTGACTTTTCTCACAATCTACCTCCTGACCTCTCTCTACCCCGAAACTCTCTGCATCTATCTGCCCAACCTTTCTCCTTCACCTCCTTCTCTTGCTTCTACAGAGCTGTTGTTCAGAGACACGAGAAGCTGCAGGAGAAACCCCTGCCTCGTGGAAAAACCAATATGTGCAGCTCATATATTATAGGTGGTCAGATACAGAGAAAAAAGACTCAGACATAAATAAAATCTCTCACCCAGGAGGGCCAGCTGTTTCTTCGCAACCCACCCACCCCCAACCACCTACCAAATCCAGCAACCAAAATCTGAGCTGCAACCAAGCAAATCCAATAAAAAGTGAAGTTCCTCCGTATACAAATTAGACCACATGCATAAGCTCGGTCTTATAACCATGCCACGTGAGATTTATAAAATACACACACAGCATTCAAAAGACAGTGCGCTAAAGGAAACAAAAATCCCTCGCCTGTCCTCCCCGAGCTGCCCTATTTGAATTTCATTTTCCACAAATAAATCATTACTCAGAGAAGTCCCAGGGCAAACAGACTTTTCTGCATGTGGGGCCATAAATCTATCTTATGCTTGGTGAGGCAATTAACTCAACACAGTGTTTCACTTACTGGGATAAAGCTCTTAGTTGTAATATTTGTTGGGTCTTTTAACTTCTTTCCAGCCTGAATCAAAACAAACTAAAGTCAGGAAAGGCTGGACACGATGGCTTTAAGTAAATAAAGTCTTAGCAATCCTTAAGTGGATGCTAATTACCCGCCACCTTTATAGCTAAAGTTTGTAACTAATAAATGATAAAGTTGTAGCCATTTTGGTTGAATTTTGTAAACAATATCAAGGGCAATATCACATATTCATTCAACCTTTATTTATACAGGTTAATCCCATTGAGCCTTGGGGACTCATTTACAAGAGAGACCTGATTTTAACAAAGAGTGATGAAAACAGTGAACATCAAATATAACAGTAGACAATCATAAAAGAAAGCATACAAATGAGAAGAACAAATGAAAGAAAATTGTATTTAAAAAAACTTAACAAAAACAGCTATGTTGTAAGGCGATTTAGAAAACTAAAAACAAGAACATGTCTGCATTAGTATAAAAAAGTTAAATCTGGTCCTCTGGACATTCAAAAAAAAAAAAAAAAAAAAAGCAAATCAACAAAAAAAAAGTAGAAACGTTTCGTCTCTTGTCCGAGAGACTTCTTCAGTCTTAGGAGCTGTATTCAGCTCAGTCTCTTAAATAGCACCTTCTCAGGGTGGATCAACCAGTTTTGCTGCTGACAACCAAAACCAGCTGATCACATGCTCAAGAAGGACCATCAGCCTAACAATGGATCATTAGCACCTGATGGCTGTTTACTGTTCACAGAGGGCTGAGTGATACTAGCAATCACAGCATTATAAGAGGGGGACAGTTGAACCCGGAGGCCTCCACCCCTGTTTAACGATGGACGGTTTCTTTTCACAAAGATGGCCTCCTTTACTCCTCTCTCAAACCATCGTTCCTCTCTGTCCAGGATGTGAACATCTTCATCCCTGAAAGAGTGGCCGCTGGCCTGGAGATGAGTGTAGACTGCAGAATCCTGGCCTGATGATGTTGATCTTCTGTGCTGGGCCATCCTTTTGGCCAGTGGCTGTTTTGTTTCCCCAATGTAAGACTGATCACAGCCCTCCTGACACTGAACAGCATACACAACATTACTCTGTTTGTGCCGGGGGACTGGATCTTTGGGATGAATCAGTCTTTGCCGTAATGTATTTTGGGGTTTAAAAGCCACTGGGACGTTATGTTTAGAAAATAAACGTCTCAGTTTCTCTGATACTCCCTCAACATACGGAATGACCACTGGTCTGGGTCTGGGTTCCTCCTTTTCACCTGTTGGCTGACTGGAGTCCTGTTTGTGTTTCTTCTCTGCTTTCAGGAAGGCCCAGTTAGGATATCCACATTGCTCTAGAGCCTGTCTTGTGTGGGATTTCTCCTTCTGCCTGGCTCCTGAGCTAGTTTGTTTGATTTCATATTATGCCACCATTCTATTTTGTTTACCCTTTTACAAAAGTTAAACTGAAAATTCCTCTGTCAGTTAAAAAAGGATATGTGGATTGGAGATATGCTGCATTCTGACAGGAGGGTTTATAGGATTTTTTTTTTTTGCATGATTGTACAAAAGGATGCAGTGGTTCAACAGTTCCTGGAAGTTGGGACACCCTAATCCTGTTGATGTACGTGCAGAACGCATCACTCATGAGAGGTGGACACATGAACCAGCTAAAGGGATTGTGTAACCTTCGTTTTAATCCCCCTCTCTTTGCTTATCATATGTAAGAAGAAGAAGCATTACTGGTGTTGTGGATAGAATACCACACTGGGAATGAGAGAAAAAGACAGTGGAAGGAAGCAAATCACGGAAATAAGTAATGGTAAAGGGGGCTGGGTGAAACAAAGGCTAAACTGCTCATTTACAGAGTAAAGAAACTATCAATGCAAAAAATGTTTTACTCTTCTTGTTGATTAAAAAACATGTATTTATATTGTAAATGCATTTAACTCAAAAGCATAAACTCTTACAGTCAAATGCATATGTACACTCTCTCTATTCCTATTTTTATTATTATTTTAAAGTCAACCCCAGTTAGACACAATATTACTTTTACTGAAGTCTTTCCATCACAAAGGTTGTTCTATTGAACTCTAAATCAGGAAACAAATCAAAGTTACTCAGTATTCAAAGCAGTCATTTTATCCTAAATAGCACAATTAAATCAACAACTCCCACCCCTTTATTGAATAGCTATTAATCAAATAACAGATCCTACTGGTTGCTAGGAAACCCCTCAGACCATCGACAAAAACAATGTGGACATTGAAATGAGCCTCCAGTAAATATTACCAGAATGAGATGATGTTGTGGTTGGATCTGAAAACCAAATAATATGCTAATCCCTAAATAAAACTTAAACATAATCAAGACAGTCAAATCTTCTGCAAAAAAACAAACAAAAAAAACCATCCCCTAGTAACATGTGACGTAATTTTTACAATTTGTTTATTGTGTTTGTCTTTAAAAAGAAAACCATTCCCGTCTAAACTGACTGCATTTTTAGAGGACATCAAATTGGGAATATAGTTTCTGTCCAATGTTCAATGTGAGATTATTTTCAAGAGAAAAGAAAATTTAATTAAAGAAAAAATCTCGTCTGATATTAGTACTGCGTTTGTTTTTTTCCTGAAGCACTTACTAAATAGAAATGCAGTCATTTGAATTATTCAACAAGTAAATGATTTTTAGATATGATTTTAAATTCATTCAGCTAAGGTTCACCTTTTTTAATTAACTCAAGCTTTTACTGAGCAAAATAAAGAAAGCGAGTCAAACAAATGAAAAAGGTAGCGTGGCCTATCTAATAAGTGCAAATGCATTCGGAGTTGAGTTCACTTCCTCAGGGCACACAATAATTGAGGAAATGTTAAGGACATAAACCGCATTAATTCTATGAAGTTGCATTCCTTTGTGCTTTGTATAGCTCTCTTATTTGTATTTTTATTTTTACTACAAATGGGTGTTTCTAAAAGTTATTGAAAAATCACACCTTGTATGATGATGATCTCATTACAGAGGGTGTGTGGGTGGTGTCTGCTCTATCCCCTTGTTATTTTGTGTTAATGTAGCCTACCTTTTGTAATCATTTTCAGATTTAATACACTTGTTCAGATTATTTGAGTGGGGTTCCGTGGATTGGATACAAGCAATAAATATCTTAGTTGGTGTAGATACATTTTTGGACGACCTTAGTTCAGAGAAATAACCTTCAATCCTGACAAACTGATAATCTAATGGCTAATTTGTGAGACGCCAATAATTCACCAGCTGTAGCACATCTACTGCAGCCTGAGACATGCCTAACAGGAATAGCATGACATTTCTGCTGAAATAACTGTGTAATGCAAAACATATAAACATGTAAAAGTTTATAAAGTAGCATTTGCATGTAAACCCTATGATAGTTTTGAGATCAGAGTTGTTTTAAGATGGCAGACATTTATTTTGCTTTTGGTCTCACTCAACCAAGTCATTAGCTCGTTAGTTCTCTCAAAATTCCATTTTTTTTATTTTTTGGTCTAACACACCTGCAACAAGATATTAATTGTTAATAACATTTTCATACATTTCTCTTCAAAGGATCCAATCAAGCCCTCTTAATCCAATATTTATCCTCTGATATGAGCAGTACAATACTTGGGAAAAAAAAAAAACACTTTTAAACACCATAATTGCCAATCCCTTTGACTGGTCTTTAATTACATTATAGGTTTCCCTTTTGTTAAGTAATAAAACAAGGCGAAAGAGCTGACACTAATGAGCTATATGGAGAAGTGTGAAGGGGTGTTGATGGTATAGTAGGATGAAAAGGCAGCAAAAACCACTGCAGTGTTGAAGCCAAAGCACTATGACCTATATAGTGAGCTCTATACTAACAACACCTCCCCATTGGGACCTGACCTTCTGCCAAAAGATTGTCTTCAATCTAGTCCCACGGCACACAAGCAATGCTTTATTACTTCTATAGCTTGTTCCAGCTGTGTAGCAATTGCATCTAGAATACATACTGCATGAACAATAAGAATATAGACTAGTTTGTGATTTAAATCAGGTGAAAATCTTACAGTTTTTAATCACATCAGCTGAATTCTTCAGAAAGCAGGAACTGCATTCTGGTGAGAAAGGAAACCAAATCAAGTCCTCTTCTTCTGAATAATGGGGAGAACTGGAGGCAACGTGGACCACATATTATATCAGAGGGGGGGGGGGG
The DNA here is from genome assembly GCF_014905685.2 of Nematolebias whitei. NCBI lineage: Eukaryota > Metazoa > Chordata > Actinopteri > Cyprinodontiformes > Rivulidae > Nematolebias > Nematolebias whitei. The sequence continues at coordinate 34,754,540 of NC_056511.1, forward strand.
GCAAAAGTCCCTCTCATGAAAGCAGAAAAACACACATGTCGCCCTTTAACCCTCTCATTAGTGTAATCCTGCATGAGAAGAGTAAATTGTCATGAATTTATTCACTCCGAAGCCATTGAATGAAAAGACTTTCACTTTGAGATGCGCGCATTACCATTTCAATAAGCGTGGCACGCTGCAAAATGTTGGCAGCGTTTGGACGGGTAATTGGGAACATTAACAAGTAGATAAAATATGGTTAGTTAAGGGAGGTATAAGTATGCGTTTGTGGATGTCAATTAATTTTTTTTTTTCTCACACAGACAAAAAAAAAAATCAACACATTTGTAGATTTTTTCTATTAATAGGGCTGATGAATCCCCCCTGAAGGGAAGAGATTACGAGAAAGAATTTGCAGGCTTTTGTCTGACAAAACAGAGGAATTGGGAAGCAGACCTTGAGACAAATGTATTCCAACGCTGGCCCTGAGAAACCTTTGTTTGAGCAGAATGACCTCGGCAGTGTGGTGTTGGGAAAATTTCCTTGGGCTAGAATGAGTTTAAAATAAGCACCTTTCATGAACTGTACACAAAAAGGAAAGAGGGGTAAACTTTAGGGTACCAGCAATTACACACTGCAGGCAGAGCATAAATCTTGCACTAAGCAGGCCACGCTTTGTACGACTGAGTCTCTTCCGTAATTCCTACCTGGCCTTTGTTTGTGGAAGAAGAAAACGTGGGCAGAGAAATAATAACGTGCAAAAACCCAGGGGGGGGTGAGCTTCAAGCGAAGAATGCGCCTAGGTCGACTAAAGAGAGGAGAGGATGAGAAAGATGAGGAAAAGTTGGTTGTGGGGAGGGCAACACTGTAACAAAGAGAAGCGCGAGCAAGACAAAGACATATATTTCTTAGAAGCACGGATAGGAGTGGAGATGCAGACACAAAGAAACAAAGAGCTCCAGTGAATGCAACACTGCATCAGAATGCCTAACAGTCCGTGTTTGCTTTAAGTGAAGCTGGCGCCAAAATATACAGAGTTATGAGCTAACAAAAATACACACTCCGCGCACACTTATACTCATGGTTATGTTTTGCATCTTAATGTACCCTGAGGTGTTGGAGGCTTTCCCTTGTCATCAATCTGAGAGACAACTCAGGGCCCAGGAGAGAACAAGTCTCTTGGCAAAAAATATGTAATGTTCTGAGTATAGGATGGAAGAAAAGGAAATCAGACATAGATACCAACAGAGTCACGGGCAATTTCCGCACAGATTTTCTAGACCATGGCAATATATTTAAAGGCACATTACTCTGATTTATATAGATTTCACTGTGTGATACAAAACACAACAAAGCCTTCATTCAAGCCAGGAAAATTACCTTTTTTGTAACGAGGAAAGATGCTGACAGTGCAAGTGCAGATAGCAGATTCACCAAATTTGAAGGCTTTTCAGTAAGAGATGTGAAATGAAAAGGGGGTGTAATGATTGGTGGCTTTGTAGCTCTTTAACACATTATATCAGATACAAACATACATATTCAACATGGATTAAAAAGGTGTTCAACACAACCATCATAGTCAGTGAATCAGTGATGATTTGAAAGTGGTTTTATATTGTGGACCTTGCATTTACTTTATCATATATGGTTTCTAAAATCTTTTTTTTTTTTATGTCTCTAAAGAGTTTTGAAGATGTAAAAATTAATATCAGGAAAGGATTAATTAGTCCACAATGTCAACATATGCACATTGTGAAATAGCTCTAGGAACTTCTTTAGCTCTTCTATCTCCTCTAAGTCAAGGAAAGACAAAATACCAGTGATTTAAAAAAGCAACAGGGACTGAAATCTGGTGTAGCAACGGGCCTGCTTAGTTTGGACGGAGTTGCACCGGCATGGAAGTGAATAGGAGAAGAAACAAATGAGGGGTGAAAGATGGAACTTTAATGAACCCTCTTGGGAAACGAGGCCATCGCAGCAGCTCAGGGACGAGCGCAGCAGACAGCATCCGACTAAATGCACGTTTTTAGACGAGATACGTAATTAACACAAGATAAACACATTAAAGATGAGTGCGTAAGTCAGCTTGTTTAATTACATGACAATGTAAGATGAGCAAAAAAAAAAAAAGGGGAAGAAAGAAAGTGAGCGTGCCTACAGTGAAATAAAATAGCCAAAATTGCAGATGACACATCGTAAAGCCTGCAGAGGCGGGAAGAGAGTAAAGACAGATTGTGCAAAGGAGGAGGGGGTGGAGACCTAGAGGATTGAGGTGAAGCAGCTTCCAGCCCCCTTAATTGGTAGGAAACAGGCAGTCTCTTAGTAGAAACTTGTCACAAGATAGAGTGGGGCTCATCTTTTTTATTATTCTCACACCATATGGCTCCCCATGAGTAGTTGAACTAAAGTTATCCTGGAGTTATGCGTCTCTCTTGGAGCTCATTCTCCTCCTTCCTCTTTACTTGTCACCAGCTCCAGCTGCCTGTCCTCCATCCTCTCTTGTGTATCTGTCTGTTGCTGGGACAACAAACCAAACACCATCTTCATCGCTGCCAAATACAACAAGTAGGTACAAACCCCCATTGAAATGTGCACCAACTGTACTCTATCCATTTTTTTTATTGCTGGCCTGCACTCCTGTCTTTATTTCTGCTTGTTGGTCTTCTCCCTAATTATATCTATTGGACGGTTCCCTCCCCCATATCTCTACAGCTCTGCCACTGAGAGACCCTGATGAATAATTTCACATTTTTTAGTCTGTCTTTTGTCTTTAAATTGATTATTGTATTGAAAGCCCAGCTAAAAGAGCACAGTGCAGGGTAATTTGTCTTTCTGGCAATCGTGGTCTATGCACAGGCGTGGGGGAGGGGATCAGCAGGAAACTTAAAATGATAAGCAAAAACGAGGTGAAAAACTGATCATAAAAAATATATACATGTTGGATGCTTGGCACATCATCTCTCTTATACCTCATTCTGTTTGATGATTTCTGGTCAGAGGCGCAACTGGAGGTAGGGGGTGGGGGGAAGTGGACATTTGCATGTGGTAAGGTTCACAGTTAAGCGAGAGAAGCGCGTCTCTGAGAAACATCTATAATTATATGAAGCAGCTTGGAAAACAAAAAAATACAGCCCCCACTTTCATCCTCCCTCTCCCTTCTCTCCCTATATTTTTCTGAGTTCCTATCATAAATGCAGCTGCAGCCGTAGCCGTAAACACTCATCTGTCAGTGTTTGATTCCATGTAAATATGACTGACTGTTGTGTGATGCTCTAGCCTCCAGGTGTTTCCAGACTGTGTGATTGTGACACCCCTGTCGGTTGGCATGCAAGGCTTCAGTGATGACAAGGAGAAAGATTTTCATTTGAGCGCCACAAAAATAATTACCCTGAGTGTGTAGACGCCTTGGCTTATCATTAGACTGAGGCATTCCCTGAAGAAACTACTGCATTTTTTTCTTCCAGTTCTCTTTACCATTGACTCATCCTTCTAGATGGGTGCAAATTGCTTGGCTACATCAGCAGTGTATCATTGCACTTTTTTTTTTTTCTAGATGCAACAAGATACCTAAAATATGGACAGTTTACTGTAACAAGGTACTGAAAAGCTCAAACCCTTCCACCATGCAAGTTTAATTCTGCTCCAGCGCAAAGCTGAATCAGCCCCCAACCAACAGTCCTCTCATCTCAGTCTTCTGCTGAACAGCCCTCATCACTTTTCATAACCCCTTGTGTTTCCCTGTCTTCCAACTTCAATCCCTGCTTACTCTCATCTCCTTTGTTTCCTCCAAGCCATGCACCATCTCTGAGGGCTTTGCTCCTCCCTGTCTTCTCTCCACTCTCTCCCCTTTCAAACTTGCAGTAAAGTCTTTCACCAAGGCTAGAGTTTCTTTTTTTTTAGGACTGTACGTATCTTTTTCTCTATGAGTACTGTTCTGTATTTTCCACCCCCATCTGCAAACCCCAAACTCCTTTGCCCACCTCCTCCCCCTCCTAATGGATCCCATGTCAGCAGAATACCAGCAAAAACCGCACAACTGAAATGCACTGTGGCCTCGTGTCTGTCTCTACCTTAATGTCTCCCTTTTCATGTATTGAAAAAAGACCAAAAGAAAACTAGTCAGAGACAGACTAGGTAAGCACTGCAAAAGTAAAAGTACAATGATTAGCTGTGAGATTCTATTTTAATTTTCCGTGCGATACAATCTTTCGCTAAATAGGCGGAGCGAACACAATTGCGTTTCTCACCTTATTGTTTTATAAAATGCTGAAGTTGTACTTTTCCTTGTCCATTGTAGCTATTATTAAACATGATAATGACACAGGTCTTATGTGTTCAGGGAAGCTGCTGCTGCTTCTTGTAGGATCAGCACTTACAAGGTGAATTAGATGATTTTTTAAATTTAAATATTTATATATTTTATTATTGTGAGATAACTACTATCCTTGAGGAAATCACAAAGAAATGTGCTTAGTGAGCGATGTTAGAAAGAATACTTACAGTATATGTCACAAACAGCTACTGTGTTCTGTTACTAATATTACTGTATGTGCTCTAAATTATAAAAGTGAATTTATTTGTTTGGATTCTTTTTACTGCCTCTCAGCGAGAAGGTCCTTGGTTCAAACCCCGGTCCAGGGGCCTTTCTGGGTGGAGTTTGCATGTTCTCTCCGTGCATGCGTGGGTTTTCTCCGGGTGCTCCGGTTTCCTCCCACAGACCAAAAACATGCATGTTAGGCTGATTGGTAACTCTAAATTGTCCCTAGGTGTGAGTGAGAGAGTGAATGGTTGTTTGTCTCTATGTGGCCCTGTGATGGACTTGCGACCCATCCAGGGTGTACCCCGCCCCTCGCAGAGTGATTGCTGGACATGGGCACCAGCGACCCCCGTGACCCAAAATGGAATAAACGGGTAAAGATAATGGATGGATTCTTTTTACATAGTTTAAGCCATGTACATGGTCATTTTACATTTTTTTAGGCTGCTTAACTCTGACCCATGAATCATTCAGGCACAAAAGGTTTCTAACCTCTGTGGATGAGCCTCTGTCTGTGTCAACATTTAACAAACCACTTAGTAAAGATCCTGTTTTAAATTAGAATGGTATGTTTAATAGCAGTGGTGGGCACAGTTCTGCTAACAGCTAATAGGGGAACACAATTTTTGTCTAGCTAATGAGCGTTTAGGCTAAGTTTGGAAACAGTTAACAGGATTAACTTCTGTTAAAGTAGGTTTTGCCTACTTTAAGTCCGCAAACAAAATTTACAAGAATGTTCCTGTCTGTTGTGGGCGTGTCTCGATGAGTCCGTTAGGTACAATATTGGTTTACTACATGTACATGTGACAAGACGTGATTAGTCGACGCAGCTTCAACTGGAAGGAGACAAAGACGCGTGACGCAGATTGACTGGCAGTCGTCTTAGCGGTTAGCAGTTTAGGGTTAGATTCCACTATTTTTTTTTTATCAGTTTAGCAGTTTATCATTAGCAAAGATAACTTTTTGTTTAGCTGTGCGCACCACTTAATAGATGCTGTTATACCACATGGAACCACTTGACAGTCCTTTACCCATTTGAAGTATTTTGTTTTTTCTTTGTGCATCAGCAGTACTGTGGTTGTTCACAGTCTTTATAACTATGTTTATTGGGTTGTTTAATGATCCCTGCTTTAGAGTTTGTGCTTTTTTAGCTCTGTAGGGACTCTTCAGAAATGTTAAAACATGTACCAACATAGTGAGCAAAAAAAGTGAGGTCTTCCAGATTTTGCACCATCCCTTGCTTCTGAAAGTGGTTTTATTAAAATATTTCATAAATCTCAAGATGGATTTTAATGAAACAGTCAGAAAGTAACCTTTGGATGTACATCTACAAGTGAAAAACTTTTTGAGGTAATCTAATTCAAGATGTCTGTTACAGCTATGCAAACTGTAGTGAACCTGATCTGACCCTGATCTGACCCTGATGACCTCAAATCTATCAGATGGACAGAGACTGTTATTTTCATTGATCTGAATACAGTCTGAGCCATCTGGTGACTTTCTTTCTTGAATTAATCAAGCAGAAAAGACAATTCTCTATAATCATTACTGTTTTACAAATGTTTAATAATCAAATTGTGTTAGTTCCACTCAATGTTACAGGTTGAAAAGAACTACTCATTTTTATTTTACATAAACAGTAAGTAATGATTTTTATTCCTCATTCAAAGAAGAAATCAGGTTAATATGCATTTCTTGATTTTCTGTCTGAAATGAGCTAAGTTTTGTAAGTATGTGAAAGGTCGGTTTTCGGTCAACTAAAATGTTTACCGAGAAAGATGTCATGTTTAAACTTTTTCAGAAGATTACCAAGAGTTGACTCCACGAAGTCTGCTTTTCTGCAATAATCTCTCTGTCAGTTGTTGAACAATCTCATTCTCTGACCTTGGCTTAGATAACATCTTACGTCACAAAAACACACCTCTTTCTGGTACATCCACGAATCAGAAAGCTCTAAATTGAACCGGAAGTCGACCCATTTAAAATGTGGCAACTTCCCAGTTCATGTTAGAACTGAGAATGGAAAAGAATTCGGGAGATGTCCAGAGAATTCCAGAGGCTGAGGAGATGAAGAACTAGAGAGTTGCTGGAGTTGAAAGATTCTGTTAGAGTCTGAGAAGTTCTGAAGAATGAAAGGAGTTCAGAGTTCTTGGGTGCAAGCGCATTCAAGATGATCCAGAGACGTTTGGGATTATAATTTCTGTTTGAAAACCACGTACGACTCTCTGAGGGTTTGGTAGTCCTCACGGAGACGCTGAAAAGAGTCAGAAAGGAACCTGCTCCGACGCTGATAATATTCATCATCAAGGTAGTTGGTTCTATTTTCGACCAAGTGTACCGTGGGCAAGCTGATATCTGATGGAGCGTGCAATTTCTGGTCAAACAGATTAATTCCCTCACATATTTCTCTGTAAGATAAATCTCCATTTCATCTTAAAACTCTTCTCTCTCTCATAAAATCAGTACAGATAATTTAGAAATATCTGAAGCAAAGTCTTCAATCACCGCCGCGTGATTGAAGCTCATTATTTGTGAAACTTGTCTGTTATTATTTTCATATTTTGCCAAATTAATGTAAATGTTTGATGTTAAACTTTGATTCTGAAAATAAATGACCGCATTGATTTGATGGGTCAAAGATAATAACGTCTCTCGTTACATTTCTGTTAAATTCAATGCACGACATTACACAGCCAGAAAGATGAGGAACTCGTGAATATTGTATGCATATATATCTCATATATTGTCATACTACAACTAGTGGCACGTACCTACGTGACTACTACAATTGGTGGCCCGTCACGCGCTCATAAATGGACTGTGTACTCGTGTGTAAATTGATTTTACGTGTTGGCATGTATGTTGAAAAGTAACAGTTTGTCAGCTGTGCTGAACCGCAGCTGGAGCTGCGCCTTTCAAGCAAACGCTGCATGTTCTAAGCGTTGGGTCAGTGATGTTAAAAGCTGAAATTGTGTCATAAGTCTTTATGAAAGCTGAAATTGTACGCCTGTTATGTGACTAAGAGCTGATGAGCTGTGAAAAACGCTGCATTCTGTTTAAACTGAGGTCCAAACGGACGGGAGTTCGGTTCTGGACGGCTCGGTTCTGGAAAATTCGAACAAGTTGTTTAAATAGCTAGAAAGACGTTTTGTCACGGAGCGCCGTCTCCGTGCAGCTCAGGGAGTTGATTCGTTACAATTTTTAACAGAAAAAGTGCATTTTGACAGTTTAAAAGACGAAAAGCTGACGAACTATTTTCAGGCTAAACCTAGCATGCTGGCTGAAAACGCTTTCCTGATTGGTTGAATATTGCTGGGTGGAGCGCTCTGATTTGCTGAGAAGGTTGACTGGCGTGGCTACGTCATCCCCTCTCAACCCTGCGCTGCTTTGCCATTGGTGATTTCAGTCACGTGACCCGGAAATGAAATTCGTTTTCATAGGGAAATAAAATCTGCTTTTTAAAGCTGAAAAGCGCCTTTAAAGTGATTTTGATACGCTGGCTAAGTGCTTCGAAGCATATTCGCTGAAATTTTGCCACGTTAGAGTTTAAAATTCGTCATTAAATGATGTTTTTAAACAACGCTAGCGATGCTAATTTTAAGCTAAACAGCTAACGACCAGAGCCTTAGCTACGCTTAAAATCACTAAATAAAGCTGCAATATTGTCCCAAAAACTCATGTTTCAAGCTATAAAGTCTGATTGCAAAAAATTTTGCCACGTTTGTGTAAAAAATCCGTTCAGAAATGTTGATTTTAACCGAGTTTAGCCGAAGCTAACTTCAAGCTAAGCGGCTAACAACAGGATGTCAACCGAACGCCACAGGAAGTTATAGCTCCCCTAGTGGACAACACAAACAGTGTCGGAGTTAAATTTTGTTGAGGTTGTAGTGACACCTTCTGGAGAAGACGTGGGATCACAGGTTTCACTTCAGTTTTAGGTAAAGAGTGAAATTAAACGTTCTTTTTATTCCTGTAAGGCATTTTTGAGTTAAAAAACTTCCTCAAAGCTGAATAAACACTGTTATCTTGCATTTTAAAAAGTAAAGGTATTTATGCAAAGAGCATTTACCAAAGAGACTTTATTCACTGTTAAATAGGTACAAAATAAAGTTAGGAACTTTTTAAAAAATAGAAACGGTTCAAATATTCACAGAGTTGAATAGTTCACTCATTTTGCTTGAAGGATAATACACGTTTAATTGCAAAATCACTAAATAAGAGTAAACTTATCAGGAAAAGAAACTTTTCTGTTTAAGTTGCCACCTAAAAAAATAAATCTTCCTATTTAATTTTAAATAGAAGCCACTGACAGGAGGACAACAGGAATAACAGTTTTTCTGAGGAAGGACTGATTAATCCTGATACATCATCAACTTTTCTTTCTCTTTTCACAACTTAGTTATATGAGTAACTGTTAAAATAGCAAATTTCTGGAACAGAACGGTTTAAAAAACGTTTTAAACTAATGTTGCTGTGAGACTTTTTAGAAATTGCAGGTTTATAAAAAATTCAGTGGTTTAGAGTAAAATACACTAAAAACAGCTTGGTGACTAGTCTGTTGGAAAATAAGCACAAAAAGTAACACTGCCAGAAGAGCATTTACTTAAATATTCATGAATTGGGGTAAAACCTGAGAAAGGTACCCACAGTTGAATAAGTTGACTTATAACAGTACTTCTGTGTAAACCCAAAAAGCTAAAATAGTGTGAACACTCAATGACTTGAATACAAATATTTACCTGTAAAATATCTAAAGCTTGCAACTGTTAAAACAGATAAATTGCTACACAGTGAAAACATGACAGGTGTGTTAGAAAAAGATTTTGATCCAAAAGGAATGGCGGACTGCCTGGAGAATGCGTTCGCGCTCCTGGCAGCGTCCTTACATCCATATATGATTCAGACAGAGAGCATGAACCCAAAAGAGTTAGCGGACAATCTGAAGGAGGTTGCAGAAAGTGTGACCTCTACAGAAATCACAAAGTCAAGTTATGAAAAGCTGGCTAAAATTGCAATTTTGCTGAAAGAATCATTCTATAAGGCTGTTGAGAAAACTGATAACCTCAAACAAAGGTTAGACAGTGAAATAGTGTTTGCTCAGGAAATTGAAGAATACGTCCGTCAATTTAAAAGTGAACACGAGGCCCGCATAAGAAAACATCATGAACAGATGTCTCAAGAACAGCAAAATACAAGTGCAGAAATTGATTTGCTGAACAGCAAACTACAAGTACTTGAAGCATCACTATCGGAAGCAAGGGATCTCTCAAAGACTGAGCTGTTAAAACAGGCTCAATCATATGAGGGGAGGATTAGGGATAAAGACCGTGCGTACCAATCCGTGCGTTCAGATAACGATGTGCTACAAGCACAGTTACAGATTGCATTAAAGGAGCTGGACGATTGCAAGGCAGACAAGGCGGGGATGCTCCGACGATGGCTGATTTTACAAAGTAAATATCAGACATCACAGGAGCACCTGACAGCTTGTGAGGAGAAATTAGCTACAGCTACAAACCAGATTTCTGATATGGGGCGGGCTGGTCTGAGACTCAAAGACGAACAGTATCAGGGTCCGAAACAGCCACGAACTCTCCAGACAGATGCTGTTGCACCTCTTCCTCCTGACAACACGCCGTTACCCTCACCCCCATTATGGGCGGTAGGGACAGAACTGCACCAATATGTACCTCTTCCTCCTGACACCATGCCCCCACCCCCACCACCATCACGGATGGTAGGGACAGACCTGCACCAATATGTACCTCTTCCTCCTGACACCATGCCCCCACCCCCACCACCATCACGGATGGTAGGGACAGACCTGCACCGATATGTACCTCTTCCTCCTTATCAGCCACCCCCACCCCCACCATGGGCGGTAGGGGCAGGCCTTGACCAATCTGCACCAATCACGCATGTGAGACCGTTGATACAGTCTCCTTCAATGGATGATTTGCAGAAAGTCTCAAAATATGTACAACGTTTCGTTCCCGGCCCTATGGGGTCAGCAGGAACAAAAGCGTACCTCAGAGATCTGGATTTCAGATTGAGATCTTATCCTAATGCTACGGCAGAAGATAAAATCAGTCTGATACGACTCACTTCGGACAGAGAGGTGTTCACCTTCATCGAGCGTCTACCAGATGCAACGAGGAGGGATTACAACCTTCTGTGTGAGGCTTTGATCAAAGAGTACGACCCCTGCACAGGACCTGCTGGTTTCCCAGCCGCAGACAAGGTCACGCAGGGCAAGAATGAACATCCAAAAGTTTATTACAAAAGAATCTTCCAAGCTTATTTTGGTAACAGAAATGAGACCGGAATGGAAGAAGATGATGGTTTTAAGTTTGTTTTCAGCAAAAATCTCCACTCTGATTTCAAAAAATCAGTACAAATGATGGCAAATTTCAGAGAAAAATCCATCAGTGAGATTAAGCAGTGTGCTGTGAATGTGTCTGAAGCAAGTTCTCATGCTACGACGCCCATTGAAGTGTTTCCAAGTGTAAAGGTTAAACCCCACTCCCTAGAATTAGAAGGAAGGCGTTCATCGCCACCTCCTCCTAAGAAAGAGAGAAAACAGTCTGTTCAAAATAACAAACCACGTAATGAAGGTGCACGCTGGGACAAAAAGGCTCCTCTTTTAGAGGAAGACAGTGATTATCGGAAAATGGGTGAGCGCAGGACGCAAAGATATGGGAAACCATATCATCAGGGGCAGTACGTAAAGGAACCCCCGAAAGACGTACCTGACCGTCCCCCACCTCGGACGAAACGAACCAAGGCGAAAAAATCACAAAAGTTCCAGAAACAAGGCCCTACACCTCTGAACTCGGAAGAGACAGAGAAAATACGCAGGTTGTTAGAAACTTTGAAACACACTGACACGGGAACCCATCCAGGAGCACTATGCAGTGATGTAATTCCCATTACATCTGAGGGCGCGAATGACAACATAACAGATGTCGGTGAAACACACCAAGACATAACTGTTGTTGCCTCAAACAACCCCTCATCAGAAGTAGGGGGGGTAAACACACACACAAACGGTGACGAGTCATCGCAGTTTGAACACTCAGAAACAGCTTCTGCTGTGCTGACGGTTCAGACAAACCAAGATTACACAGATAAGGCTGAACGCGTGAAGAAGCGTCAGAGAAAACCCAAGAGGTTTCTGTGTAACTTTATCAGAAAGGGGGCCGCCAAAAAGGCGTACCTGTCAGTAACACTCGAAGGTGTCCTCACACACGAAGCACTCTTGGACGGTGGGGCAGACATAACAATTATGTCAGCTAAACTGTTCGAGGAGCTGAGGACGGCCGCTGCCAGTGTTAACAGGATAATACCTCTCTCTGACTGTGCTATAGAAATGCAGGGTCTCTCAGAAATGAAAACAACCCTGACAGCTATAGCAATGGTTCACATGCAGATTGGCAATATGACACTGTACCACCCGGTACACGTGACCCATGTTGACTCATTCCCATTTTTGGTCGGCCAGGATTTTATAAATCGCTTTAATGCGATTATAGATTATGGTGATCAAATAATGTGGACAAAAGTGAGCAAACCACTGCCAATAGATACGCCTCCGGAGTGTGACACAGACTGCCCAACAGCAGGTACCGCGGAAGGCACAAAGGACTCCTCAGCCGAGGACACGAGCCCGGTGAGTACTCCTCTAACACCATGTGAAACCAAAGAAACCCAAGTGGTCCAAACTCTGACTCAACAAGACAGCCTCCTCTGTGAGCTG
>NC_056511.1:34766911-34767963 GCF_014905685.2 Nematolebias whitei
TTTCTTGATCAGGCTGGTGGTGTTGTTGCTCCAGCTGAGGTTGTCATACATGTGTACACCCAAGTACTTGTAGCTGGAGACCACTTCCACCGCAGATCCTCTTATGTTCCACCGCAGATCCTCTTATGTTCAGGGGGGTGTAGATGTTTTTGTTCCTTCTGAAGTCCACAATCATCTCTTTTGTCTTCTTCACATTGATGTGAAAGTTATTCTATTTGCACAAGCTCTACAGGTGTTCCACCTCTTGCCTGTAGCTGGACTCATCATTGTTTGTGATGCATCCCACCACCGCTGTATCATCTGCAAACTTTACAATGTGACGGCCTGGATGGGTAGCTGCACAATCATACGTGAGCAGAGTAAACAGGAGGGGGCTCAACACACACCACTGAGGAGAGCCAGTGCTGAGGGTTATGGTGGAGGAGGAGAGGTTGTGGATCCTCACTAACTGTGGTCTGTTTGTTAAAAAGTCTAGTACCCAGTTGCAAATGGAGGGGCTTAGTCCTAGTGTGGATAGTTTGTCCATCAGGGTTTGGGGGATCATGGTGTTGAAGGCGGATGTGAAGTCCACAAAGAGCATACGGACGTAAGAGTTTTTTCTGCTCCAGGTGGTTGAGTGCAATGTGGACCACAGAGGAGATGGCATCCTCTGTTGTTCGGTTCTTACGGTATGCATACTGATGAGGGTCCTCGTTGATGTTGATGGTTGTTTTGATGTGAGTCATGACCAGTTTTTCGAAGCATTTAGCGACTATTGGGGTGAGGGCCACTGGCCGATAGTCATTCAGACCAGTCACTGTAGAGCTTTTTGGGACTGGGATGATGGTGGCAGTCTTCAGGCAGGTGGGAACTGTCTCCAGGGTAAGTGAGGTGTTAAAGATGTCTGCCAGCACCTCACAGAGCTGATCAGCACATTCCTTCAACACTTTTCCGGGGATGTTGTCTGGGCCAGTTGCTTTGTGCGGATTAATCCTCCTGAAGGTACTCCTTACTTCTGCTGAGGTCACGCTGAGATGCTCTTCATCCGGTGGTGAGGTGAGTCTGGTGCTGGG
>NC_056511.1:34768063-34773679 GCF_014905685.2 Nematolebias whitei
CAATTTAGAGTTACCAATCAGCCTAACATGCATGTTTTTGGTCTGTGGGAGGAAACCGGAGTACCCGGAGAAAACCCACGCATGCACGGAGAGAACATGCAAACTCCACCCAGAAAGGCCCCTGGACCGGGGTTTGAACCAAGGACCTGCTCGCTGAGAGGCAGCAGCTCTACCAGTTGCGCCACCGTGCTGCCCGAGTTTCTTACAGTGAAGAGAAATTTCATGAATTGAGTTTTTTGTATTGGATCGGACAACAATGGTCAGCCTTGGTTGTCAATGTGCATCAATCCGTCTTGATTTCCCATGATTGTGTTTCTGTTCCAGAAGTTTCCATGTCTATTTTTGATTTTTCTTAACAACTACAGACTGGTTATAGAAGAGCTGTAGAAATTTAGATGCTAAAGCACAAGTGTCTGGCACAAATGGTCTCAGACTTTTTATCTTCTGATCCAAAATGAACAGTGGAAGAAACTTGCAACCCTTGGTATTACTAACTGTAATATAAACACTGCTAATATGCTGATAAAAAAATAAAAATCATGACGATAAAACAAACAGCTTCAATGACAATGACCAATTGTTATTTCATAGCCCACAGTAATGTATTTTGCTAACTTTAGGGACTGAAAAAGCCATTCACACTCTAACACTTGTCCAGTGTTACTTCTTCTGACACTTCAACTTTGAGGAAACTTCACTTGCTGCATCTTTATGTTTCACCTTCTACTAACTGCACCTGAAACGATATGCTCAATGGTTTTTACCCCTCATCTCAGTGGCCATACTGTTTTGCCTGAACAGTGCACAGTAACCGTCAGCCTTCCTGTCTGCCACTCTGTCTGCCTTCATATGATGTGCTCTCCAGTCCAGTACCTATGATCCTAGAAATATGTCCTACTTTTAGACCTACGTCGCCTCACTTTCCTCCCTCCACTTCTTTCATTCTTTTCCAAAACCTGCTGGCCTCCTGGGATGTGTGTATCTGGGTCAGTGATGTGCTGTGAATGGAGTCCTCACCAGACTCTGGACAGAGCCCACAGCCCCCATCGATATTCTGCCCACACCCTTCTGCAACATCTATTTCGAATGTGACTTTTCTCACCCCTTGTGCCATTTCTCTGCCTGACTTGTCTTCCATCTTTGAATCAGTATGGCTGGCTAGACAATTTCACAAGATCTTTCATGCCAAAAGGGACCCTAGAGAGGGAGACCCAACTCCTTGCTCCTGTACTCAATCCTTTTGTAGGCCCTCTGAGGCGCTTATCTAAACACCACTAGCTGAGATGGTTCTCTAACTCTAACTGTGCTGTTGGCTTACAACTGCTTCGCTGGTGAATACACTCAGATGCAAGGAGCATCTCTATGAATTAGTCATACCTTACTGCTTGGCTCATTCATCACATTCAGTTTGTCAGACTGTGCCACTCCCTGACTCCCAGACTGTTTGTCTATCTCTCTCTCTCACGTCCTCTTTTTTCCCTTTGTCTCTTCCACAAACACACACACTCTCACACATGTACGTACTTTATCACAGCCGACTGTGTCGACTGTGCATCTTTATGAATATTGAAATAGTGAAACAATCAGGTTTCTAGCTGAAAGCACCTTTCACTTTGCCATGCTTTCATCTCAGTTTAATTGTTCTTCACAACAACAGCAGACTTTTGCAACTTTTGCTGTTACTCTATCAAAAATAACATAAGCTGTCTGAAGGTTCCACATCTGAAACATCAAAAAGTTTACACAGCAGTCATGCAATTACACCATTTGTCTGGGTTTTTTTTGTTGTTGTTGTTGTTGTTGTTTATTAGTTTGGTTTGATGGAAAACTGTGATAAATGAAGGTTCAATGCAATCTGCTGGCTTCCTTAGATAGATAACTTTACTAACTGATGTTTTATGTATGTGAATGATTTTGTTCAGTGCCCTGAGATTATTTCTGTTGTGACTTGGCTCTATATAAATACATTGAACTGAAATTAATTGAACTGAAATTGTTGAAATGGGCATTTTTATGTGCACATAATCAAACTTCATTTTCTATCAATTAAACCAACGCCTTTTTTGTCTCTATCACCAGGTATGATATCAGATATGAAAAAGAGGACTTCCTGTTGAGGATTAAGAAAGCATCAGTCAGTGATCAGGGGACCTTTACGTGCACCGCAGAGAACCGTGTGGGTAAAGCAGAAGCCTCTGCCTATCTGACTATCAGAGGTGGGTAACTGCTTGTGGTCTCATGTGTAGCAAAGCTCATATCTGTTCTCGGATATTTTTTTGTTTCTCTCAAAGGAGGCCACAGGACAATCAGCTCTTAATTGCCCACTGTATAAATATTATTGCCCCCTGTTGAAATGCTGAGCTTGGCCTTGACTTTTCTTTCATATAGGAGGCTGAGGTAGTTATTACTCCAAATTACAAACTAGTCTCTAGGTAGGAATGATTTAACCGGCTATAAATGAACTTTAGGACATGGGGAGGGCTTGAATCCAGTTTTAACCCATTGACTATATGTGTGCCACATTAATAGGAATTTGCTTTTATATGAAAATTACTCTGAGAAATGAAAAATATATCCAACCCAAATCATAATTGTTGTACTTCTTTCATCTTATTTTATTTAGAAAGAGGTAGCTCAGTGGTCAGTGTCATGCTGTAGTAATCCAGATGTTAAAAATTCAAGGTCAAGTTGCATCAGGAAGAATGTCCAGCATGAAACACTTGTCAACTATTCTCTGTGTGTTTGCTAACTGTCGTGATGTTGTTTGTTTGTTTGTTGCTCCTTGGACCAGCCAAAGGAGAAACCAACAAACAACATCATACAAGGTGTATATCACAAATCTTGTTTCATTAGCTTCTCATTATGTAATGCGAAAACGTTAGCCAAGGAGATACTGATGATATAATTTTAGGCAAAAATAGCACATTGAAATCAAATTTTGAAACAACAAAAATGAAAATACATCATGTTATTTGAAAACACAGACAAAACTGCCATACTGCTTTTTAAGTATTAACCCATATTTCTCATTTAATGATTATTTGGCTAACAAATATACTGTTATCTGTGACTGGTAGACATAGAGTCAGACAACACAAAATAATAAGTTGACAGTCACTCTGTTAAAAAATCCTGAACTGTTTGTGGCAACTCAAATGTAGGAATTTATAAATCAAGTAAATATGATGAAAACTTTCTGAGGTTATGACATCTTGGTATATCATTAAACGAGAACGTCGCATGTCTAACTGAATTATTTTACATTTAGTTGAGTTGGTTCAATATTATGCGATTTGTAACCTTTTTATGCACCTCAGATTTTTTTTTTATAATGTGTTAAAATTGTTTTATTTAATTTTGTTTATTATTTTTTTGTATTGGTTTAATTTCCCATTAAGGGATAAGGGTTAGGGACCATGCCATCACCCGCTTTGGTGACTGAGTATTACCATCCTTGTTCATAAACATCATGGATGGAAACCCAACTCCATTTCATTATTTTTTTTTTCTGTCCTGCTGTTCTGCTCCTCTGCTTTCCTTTTCTCTTTGTGTTGTGTGTCAATGTCACCCTCTCCATTGTTGTCACCAGCTCGCCCAGTTGGTAAGTACGAGGTGGTCCCATCTTGCATGCTTTCTTCTCTTTCTGTTTACAATCACACGTATGTTGACTACAGTATGCATGTGCTGCTGTAGCATTTTGAGCTCAACCACCAATTTAATTTTGGACCTATCAACATCAAGTTATGACAATCTATGGGTTCACAACTCTGTTTTCATTTTTATTTTATTTTATTAGGGAACTTGTTATAATAACTGTTTTAGTTTAAACCCTTACAAAGAGAATAACAATAAACTGGGATTATTTGTCAAAATCTGTTTTTGCCAGTTAAATAATATTTGCAGAAGTGAGACATAGAAAACACCCAGTGCATGAGACCCTTGGGCGTGCTGCTTGACTTTCAGAGCAAGAGTAGTTCAACAGGAAAGCACCCTTATAAACCTTTTCAAATGTATTGCCATCTTTTCATGGTTTATTTTCTCTGTCAAACTCAGAGGCACCTCAGTTTGTGGTGCGACCTCGGGACCAGATTGTGGTTCAAGGACGAACAGCAACTTTTCCCTGCGAGACCCGTGGAAAACCTCAGCCGACAGTTTTCTGGCAACGGGAGGGTAGCAAGGTTAGCACAATGGTTTTGACAAAGTCTTGTTTGTGCTCATCTTTTGGAATGTGTGGAATAGTCAAATTGTATGCCTGTGCATAGACTGAATTTCTAAAAAAATAAAATTAAAGAAAATAAAGAATGAGAGCTTAAGTTAAAATGTAACATTTAAGTGGACCATGACTTAACTAAAAGGATCAAACCAGTTCACAACTGAACATGGTTCTGTTCCACATACATATAATGAAGTGGTCATTTATTATCAATCCACACCAGTCTGACAAGCCAATTTACTTAGTAAGAGACAATGTCATGTGCTGCATTAGCGTCATTAGACATAATGGAAGCTGGCTAATGTCCTTTCCTGTCCGTCAGCTGGTCTGCCTGGGGTGCAGAGGCACACAACACTGATGCCTCAATTTTATGAGCACAAGTGCAGGTTATCACAGCAGGATTATCATTCTGGTGGTAAATTGCCTTTCAGAGCAGGCAGGAAGGAGACATCTACCGACTTTTCTAGCTTAAACGTACATAACTGTTAGCATGCTAAGTATGAAAGGCATGTTTTCAAGGAAGCACTTATTTATTCATTGTCACTGTTCACCTAAGATGAAACAATAAAATTGTGTAGATCGCTCTTTCACCATTAAGAATTTTTGAGACTGTGACAAATAGTTGTAACTATTAAAGCCTTGCATGATGAAGAGACCGCTTCATTGTTTTCCAAAAAAAAAAGAAAGTTTGTCAGAGTTCAATGTAGCAGACTTTAACTGGGGAAATATACTTGTATTAAAAAGGGTAAAAAAAAAAAAAAAAGCCACTTTTTCATAATTTCACACTGTTGTTTTGTTTAGGATCTTCTATTTCCCAGCCAGCCAGCACAGGGGGACAACCGAGTGTCAGTGTCCATGAATGGAGAGCTGACCATCGCATCTGTACAACGCTCAGATGCAGGCTATTACATCTGCCAAGCTCTCACGGTGGCAGGAAGCATCATGGCCAAAGCCCAGCTGGAGGTAGCAGACGGTAGGTAGAATGCAAAAACAAAAACAAGTACACTATCCTCATCTATAGGGACAGAAAAGGTCTACATAAAAGAAAACTAAAACATGAGCCCTGCCTTTTATATTTAGATGATTTACCCCCATGACTGTGGCTCAGAACAGTTTAGCTCAACTCCGCTCCAACCGTTTATTATAGCCCCTTGCCAAATGTAAATCCAATAATGTTTTGCTCATTTATTTATACATGTGCACGTGTACGTTTATTTGTAGACTTAGCAACATAACTCATATATATATATATATATATATATATATATATATATATATATAAATATACATATATGTGTAGATAGATAGATAGATAGATAGATAGATAGATAGATGGATGGAGATAGATAGATAGATAGATAGATAGATAGATAGATAGATAGATAGATAGATAGATAGATAGA
>NC_056511.1:34773779-34787994 GCF_014905685.2 Nematolebias whitei
TATATATAAGTAATTCCAAGGCAAATAAATTATTACTAACTATTTTGGATTATTATTATTGGATGTAACTGGGATCCTGTGTACACAATTTTGGTCCATCACGTTTACTATATATGATGAGAAAGACAATAAATAACCTTGACGTGACTTGATTGTTTAAAAAAAAATTGGATGATGCAATTCTACAACAGTTATGGGAGAATGCATGTAACATTTTTTAGATCAGTAAACATGATAAAATAGAGGCCTTTTTTATCTATTTTTAAAGTTTCTCAATAAATTTCTTTGTAGCACTCAATGAAATGTTGGTGAAATTAAAAAAGTCAATGCTGAGTGCAAATAATTTCTAGCTCAGTGTAAAATATCTCCCTTGATTCTGTAGATTTATTTTTCTTTTTTATGGGATATTCAAGCCTCATGTAGCTCTTCGTTCCAGCTGCTGCATCAACCTGAGATAGAGCTTCTCAAAAGGTGTGAGAGCAAACAACAGGGATACAGACAGCGCTATCATCCTTTGCTTTGCGCTCTCTCCTTTGGTGGAGGACTTAAGCTGTAGTAGTAGCAGTAGTAACAGTGCGTGCACGGGGCTCACTGGGACACGTGTGATAGACGACTCGATAAGGAAGTGACAGGGACAAACTGTCACATCTCTGCTGGGCTCTGCACTCTACAGGTACACAGCAAATACCAGCCAAGTGTGGACAGTGACAAATGGACCCAATTTCCATTTATTTATCTGTGTGTTGTCTGAACTACAGAACACATGCTGACCTGCCCCCTATAAATCTTTATCCAGTTAACACAACACCAATAAACCAACACATTAGCCCTCCCAAGCTGCACACAGACTAATCAAGCGTACCAGCGCACAATGAGCAAAGAACATAAACACATTTGCTGTGAAATTACTGGCAGAATACATATGGAGAGGACAATAAAAAAAAATGTAGACAAGTGCCCTTACTCATAGAAATCTGCATGCACAAAGAGAGAGTGCAGCAGCATTTCCAACCCAACAAGTCAGTGAAAGCAAAATAGAAGGGGGTGCACTCAGGGGATAAATCCAGGGACAAAAACCACCTCAATCGTAACACAGTAATGGGTTTCCACTGTGCCGATAGAGAAGGGCTGGAAAAAGCTTTTGGCGAAGCGATGGGGTCAGGGGGAGGGAAGGCACACATTTATACTGTTTAGATTTGATAAGGTCTGGAAATTACTGAGTGAGGGAACCACTTTTAGAGAGACAAGCAGGCTGCCAGTCTGTCCCAGTGACTCCAGCAGCTCAACGAGAAAGCTTCACATGACACCATGACCCCTCTGCTATTACCTGTACTGCTAACATCCACAGATACCCTCATTATGAGCAGCTGATCAGAATGAATGCCTTTCACACAAATATTTCCCTACAGGTCAGCTCTCTAGTAAACTCATGTTGTTGAACCAGTAACAACCATTGTGTTTGCAGCTGGCATTCACCCCCAAAAAACTTTTCCCTGCTGGCTTTGTCATATTACCAGACAGAACACCAACAGATTTCTTTGCTCGGTGCCAAGCAGTCAGTGGTGTGAATGGTTGAGCTGCTGGATTTAATTAGTGTTGCACCCATATGGATTAGCAGACAGACGGGCTCAGCTAGCAGCAAGTATGTCACATTCCCACCTGATCATCTCTCAACATTGCCCTTGGTGGCATACAAACACGGAGGCACACATGAATACACACCAGAGGGAAACAAAGGCAGGGATGGAGGGGTGTCGATGAAGCAGTTTAGAAATTACGGCATTTCTTTGCTGTAAATTTAATTGGATTTAGCAGCAGTGCAAAGAAAGCGTTAAGGTTGGCTTGCTGCTGCGTGTACAGCAGAGACAGCTGCTCTGATGGGCAGGGGGGTGGGAGAGGGCAAAGTGAACATACTGCTAAATAGATTATTTTAAGAATCAGCCAGGTTGATAAACAGCATACTGTCATCCTGGCAGCAGAGAAATGCAGATGGATGAAGGAACATGCAAACACTTGTTCCACTTGGTCACACTTATTTCCACTGAAACAATCCCACGTTAAAGATTTCTGTGCAGTGAGTTCTACGCAAGGCCATGAGGTGTGGAGGGGGCTGTTGCAACAACTGACTGATGCAGGAGGACATGCATGTTTAAATACATAGTTAGTGAAATAATTTTTAAAAATATATCAAACTTATTTCTGATTTATTTAGTGTTGTGTAAACAATACAGTCTTGTTTTGTAAAGGTGGTTCACTTGTGTGGAGTGCTTCATGTTTTGAACAAAGATGTTGCAGTTAATTAGAAACGCTCAATAAAAAAGCAGAAAAAATATAAAACCAGAAATTATTTAAGAAGAGCAATCACAAAGAAGCCCTTTACAGAAATAAAATCTTCATCCAAAAGTACAGAAGGATGGATTTCATTTTAAAAGAAACATCAGTGGTAAGTGAAACTGATGTTTTTGCTGAGTGGTTGTACCACAGTGATGTGCATTTCATTAAATTGATTGTTTCTAGTTTCTTCCTTTACACACATACACACACACCAACACACACATGCACACACATTGATGGATTGTTGAAGAATTGTCTTAAAATTTTCATATATGATAAAACCTGATGATATTAAAACTGGGACAATTGCAGTCTAGCTGGACTAACTGTATTGGACCAATAGTTTTTTTGTGGCTGTGCTGTCAGTTTATTCATTGGTCTTTGAACAGGTGCATCAAACTCAATCCAAAATTAAAGACTTGGTCCCAGCCAAGGACCAGTTTGGATGAATTCTTACTGAAAAATATATAAATATTATTGATTTAGATTTTTTTTTTTGTGCAGCATGTCAAATTATGCATAAAGAATTACAAATAACCTGTTTCCAATCACAATATGTACATTAAATATACACTAATGAATAAAAAAAAATCATCAAATTCATTTCTAATGCCTAACAGCTTTTATATTGGTCTTTTTTTCTTAGTTATATATTGTATTAGTATTCATCAAATCAATTATGTCTTCAGTAAAAATCCAAAAATACATTTACCAACATTTGACTTTGAATTAAACACATAATACAGAGAAGGAAAATATACAGTAAAGCAAACTTGGACGCACATTTACTAAAATGTAATTGACATTTTGTTGTTGTTGTTGCAGGTTAATCAACAAGCATTTGCTTTGTCTCATTCAATATTTTTGTTGTGCTTTACAAGTTAAAACCAAAGGCTAATAAAACTTAATTTTCTTGCCTATAAAGTTAGTTAACTGTCATGAGAAAGCTGCACAAAAGGGGCTCCAAACGCATGAGAAGGGATAGAAACTTGAGCTGTCACAGAACTGTGGGTCACATCTAATGCATCTAAAATATTAACTTGGGTGTCAGATAAAATCTTACCAAAGAACAGATGTGGCCTGTGGGCCTTAAGTTTAACACGTGTTCTGGAGTTTAAAAAGTCTGCTTCTGCAACTGCCACACATTTTATTTATGTGTGTGTGGGGTTGGGTGGGGTAGAGAACACCAGAATATGACAAGCAAGCTTCCTCACTGCCTTTTAGTAGAGCTGTTTTCCCCAAGCCACCAATAAAGTCCTGTTATTATTACATAAACAAAGCAGTTGGAAGTATTGACATGAATTATGGATCGCTCAAACCTACAAGGCTTTAGTATTTTTTATATTATTATATTCATTCATTTCATTTATTTTTATGGATTTCTCTACCAAGATGTCCATTTGTCATTTCAAGCCAAATTAAACCATGCACTGCACTTGGAATTAGTTTCATTGACAGATGTGTTCTCTCAATAGACCATTTCCCTATGTCTGCCCAACAATACCCTCAATGCATAATTAAGTCTCCAATGATACATTACAGACTGAGGGAGGAGCTGCACTAAAAAAAAATGGTTGATTTTTCATTTTAACCATGACTCTTTAAAATGGAATGTACAACAGTAATACTAAATGTCTGCCCTGTAAATAGCGAATAATGCATGATTCTTTGTGCTATTTAATGTGAAAGTGGTTAAGGTCTATTACACAGCTGAGATTTGGATGAAAAATGAAATGATCTGCTGGAAAAATAAACATTGACAACTTCTAATTAGCTCACTGTAATCCCTCCAGTAGAAGAGTTAACGCTGTTTGAATCCACGGAGGATTATGTGAGAAAATGAGCAGTTAGGTGCAGGATAGCCTTTGCTGGAAAGACATTTTTGGCATTGTGGAATAAAATTAGGAGATGTCCTTCACAGGTTGCCGAGACAAAGCTTCTTTTAAGTCTGTTGGCTGTAGGGGAAACAAAAAATACATACAAGAAAGGGTCAAGGTTTAGTCGAGGTTACATCATTGTTGCTGCAGTGCCACACACAAATACATCAAACCACAAAGTTTCACGTCCCACCAAGGTTTTTTTTTCTTCTTTTCAGCTAGCCATGGTTGAGTTCCAATTTTCCATTCCAGTCCAGCCAGTGTTTCACATAGCGACATGTGTTTCAATTAATTGTGTTGTTCCTGGACGAAGCATTATCTTGCAGTCTGCTTAATATAAATTTGCAACTGCTTGGAGGGGTTGAATGAACACTGGGTGCGCAACATACCTTTCATTGGTTTACAAGGTAGTGAACAGTGAGTTTTACTGGGACTGAAACCTTTGATTACACTCAGTGGGTGTTGGTGCTGAAAGTAACACAGGCTTAATAGCATGGCGGCTAACATGCATAGCTTTTTAAAGTTCTGTTGTTTGTGAGTTTGTTGTTCTGAAAACCAAATAGAAGTGAAAAAGGGAGGCTACTGGCAGATGATGATGGCAGACTCTTTATAGCATGAACAATGTTCAGAGCATCGCCCACTGTGTTCACGAGAGCATGAAGCTTCTTCCACTTCTGCCTCTAAGAACCAATTTGGTAACAGTTTTGAGTTATCAGACAGTGCTGCACGGCTTGTCTCCACTAAACATTCCCAGTGAGGAGGCATCGATTTCTTATTGCACATACAGCGATTCTCATTTACCGCCCAAAACATATATGGCTTTCTTGATGTTCAGTGTCAAATTACTCTAGAAGACATTCATCAAATAGAACTTGAATTAAAAATGCACTGTCAGAGGGCTGGGTGTAACAATAAGTTTATATTTCTACCGACTCCTTTGAACGTGTAAATATACTTTACTAGTGTTCCTTTTTTTCTGCTTGCTTTTGTTTTAAATTTGTTTTCTTTTAATACAACTTTGTTTATTCTTTTACTATACTATCAATAAATAAAGGTAAAGTCAAAAACTCAAAGATCTAGCATTTCTTAAATATGTATTGCCCACAACTTTCTTTGTCAGGACATTGTCTGTCGAGAAATGACAGGGTTTTAGTTGTTTTGGTCTAATTCATTCTTCAAAGGTTAACCTGTTGTAGATGACTATTCAGTGATTATGTTTTATGTGGTTGCATTAACATCTACCCACTTGTTGATTAAATATTTTATGACCAGAAAAACTGGGTTGACTCCAACAGGTAGTTCCAACGTTTTTTTTGAATATGTGTTGGGGACGACGGTCCCACTGGGATGAACCCTGTAGCTAATGACAAAGTTTCAAATAATAATCTCATCCTATCGTATATTGCTATAAGTGTGATTGTGTATGACTATCAGCTATTATCCATCATGTTTGACTGAATTATGGAACTCAAATGAAAAATCAAAACTCAAAAGACTCAAAGGTAAAATAACATGAAATAATTTGTTAACAGGATGCCTCCTGGACGCCTCCCTGGTGAGGTGTTCCGGACACGTCCCACCGGATGGAGACCCAGAGGAAGACCCAGGACACGCTGGAGGGACTATGTTTCTCAGCTGGCCCAGGAATGCCTCGGGATTCCCCCCGGAGGAGTGGCCCAAGTGGCTGGGGAGAGGGAAGTCTGGGCCTCCCTACTTAAGCTGCTATCCCCGCGACCCGACCCCGGATAAACGGAAGAAAATGGATGGATGGAATTTGTTAACAAAAGAAAAACCAAAAGGCTAATGTGGCAGCAAAAATATTCAAACTCGAGAAAATTCAAATGAGAAAAACGTGAAAGTCTTCAAAATACACGGCTGCCAGAGTCTTAATGGGAGTTTGAAGGAGAGAACATATTTCTCCAGTTTTAGCTTCTCTGCATTGCCTCCCTGCCAAATTCAGAATAGAAATCAAAATCTTACTTCTAACCTACAAAGCCCTCAACAGCCTAGCTCCATCTTATATTAGCAATATTATTGTTCCTTATTTTCCTAACAGAACACTTTGCTCTCAGACTGCAGGCTTACTTGTGGTCCCTAGAGTTTCCCAAAGCAGAATGGGAGGAAGATATTTCAGTTATCAGGCTCCTCTCTTGTGGAACCAACTTCCAGTTTCAGTCCATGAGGCTGGCACATTGTCCAGTTTTAAGACTGGACTTAAGACTTTCATCCATCCATTATCTTTTACCCGCTTCTTCCATTTTGGGTCATGGGGGTCGCCAGTGCCTATTCCCAGCAATCACTCTGCGAGGGGTGGGGTACACCCTGGACAGATCTCCAGTCCATCACAGGGCCACATAGAGATAAATGAGACAAACAACCATTCACTCTCACACCTATGGACAATTTAGAGTTACCAATCAACCTAACATGCATGTGTTTGGTCTGTGGGAGGATGTCAGTGTCAATGTCAATTTATTTTTATAGCACATAAAAACAACAAAAGCTGACCAAAGTGCTTTACAGTTAAGACAGATAAAAAGATTAAAAAATGCATCTAGTGCCTCTCAGAAATATAAGAAAGTTAATAGTAAATACACAACAACAATAAAATCAGCTCAAAATTTGTTCTCAGACTCTGTGTGAATCAAATGCCAAGAAATACAGATGAGTCTTCAGCAAAGATTTAAAAGTCTCAACAGTTTGAGTGGTCTTTAAATTTTCGGGTAAACTGTTCCACAATTTTAGAGCAGCAACCGCAAAAGCCCGATCACCTCCGGCTTTCAGTTTTGATCTGGGGACATCTAAGAGGAACTGGTTGGTAGACCGGAGTGCTCTTACTGGAGTGTAGATGTTAATAAGATCGCATAAATAAGACGGGGTCAGACCTTTTAAGATTTTAAAAACAAGCAATAAAATCTTAAAATCAATCCGGAAGTGGACAGGAAGCCAGTGCAGAGAAGCCAGAAGAGGGGCTATGTGTTCATATTTTTTAGTTGCTGTTAAAAGACGAGCTGCTGCGTTCTGAACAGATTGTAAGCGATGCAAAGATGATTTGTCTAAACCAACATACAATGAATTACAATAGTCCAAACGAGGGGAGCAAACCGGAGAACCCGGAGAAAACCCACACCTGCATGGAAAGAACATGCAAACTCCACCCAGAAAGGCCTCCGGACCGGGATTTGAACCAGGGACCTGCCCGCTGGGAGGCAGCAGCCCCACAGTTGTGCCACCATGCTGCCTGTCTTAAGACTTTCCTTTTTGATAAATCCTATAGTTAGGGTTAGCTTGTTATACTGCCTTAAGCTTAGACTACTAGAGGACAAATTGACCAAATTTCTTAAAATGAATTGTTAAAATTGAATAATTTTCATTTGATACTATTGTAGATGAACATATGCTGTGATATATTCATAAATTAAACGGATTCATTCATTTTTCTGGACTGAATAATATCATGTGTTGAATTATTAAATGTGGACGGAAACGTGTTTATCTTTGACTCACCAACAACAGTGGGTCATTTATTTAAAAACGATTTAAACACATCACACATTTACATTAATTTGGCAAAATGATTTCAACAACAACATGGCTTAATTAGCGAGTTTTACAAACAGGAAAACCATCCGGCCATGATTTCCCTTTGCTTCACAACAGACATTTCTGAAAATATCTGGAATGATTTGCTAGCAGATAGAAGAGTGTAAAGATAAAAATTGAAGTTTAAGTTGAGAGAAAGGATGGATGAGGGAAATGTGTGTGTCGGCATCAGAACGGCACTCTCCGGTGAACTCCTAGCTTCTTCCTCGGTACACTTAGGTGGTATAAATCAACTCTTTACCTGGAGGAGATGTCTCCACTGTACGAAGTTCCATTTAATGCACCCTTTCAGCGTCTCCGTAGGAACAGCTGTGAATCGTCCGAAGTAGTGACAGTACTTGTTGGACACAAGTTCACCTCCCGGTGGACTCACAAGAGGAGTAAGTCCGTCAGAGTTCCACTCAGATGTGGAAGATTGCATAATTCCCCCAAGACTCGGAAGAGCTCTGGATCATGCCTGGACTTCTGTTCTCCCCAGCACTGGAGCTGCAAACGACTGAAGCTGCCAACGACTGAAGCCCAAGCCTGAAGCGACTGGTTTGAACTAGGAAGTACCGACATTTAAAGAGTTCTATTTCCGGTTCATTTGGGAGGTTCCTGATTGGTCAATTCGACCAGACAGGGGTGTGTTTTTGTGATGTAAGAGGTTATTAAAAAGTCAAGGAAAAAGATTAAGTGTTTAAGAACAGACAGAAGATTGTTATGAAGAACTCAGACTTCGTGGAGTCAATTCTCTAGTATCTTTCTGTAAAAGTTAAACATGACATTTATTTTTCAGTAAACTTGCAGTTGACCGAAACTTGACCTTTGACCAACTTACACAACTTGCTCATTGAAGACAGAAAATCAGACAATGCATCATTAACCTGATTTCTACTTTGAATGAGGATTAAAATCACTAATACTGTTTCACAGTGGATTTAAAAATGAGTAGTTCACTTCAACATTTGAAAATGGTTTGAACTAAACACAATTTGATTATCAAAACATTTGTAAAATAGTAATGATAATAGAAAAAGAGAGTGTTCTTTCAATTGATCAGTGCAGGACACTTAGAAAGTCTCTGGATGAACTTAATCTTGTGTTTCTGGACTCAAATCAATGAAATACAGTTCTTGTTCCAGGCAGGCTCTCAAGGCCAGATTTTGACCTGAGGCTTAGTTCACTACACTATTTCTATCTTAACATGTGATTATTGACCTGCCATTGTGTATCTATTCCTCCTTTCTGTTCCTCTCAAACCCAGCCGGTCGAAGCAGATTCCCACTTGTCCTGGGCCTGGTTCTGCTAAAGGTTTCTTCCTCATGAGGGAGTTTTTCCTTTCCACTGTCGCCTTCATGCTTGCTCAAGATGAGAGTCTGCAATGACGTCAAACTCAAAGCAGTCTGCTCCTCAGATAAATAATGTTGTTAACTTAATTTTATAAATGATTGTTTCTGTTCAGTGCCCTAAGATGACTTATGTTGTCACTTGGTGCTATATAAATAAACTGAACTGAATTTAATTGAATTGAACACACACACAAATGAGAAAAAGGACACAAGCTTTAAAGGGAAACTAATGAGGGAGAAATTACAACACCTGGGGAGAGACAATGAGGACCAGGTGAGAGTGGGAGCGGTAAAGGCTGAACTACATGAGGGGGAAAAACACAGGAAGAAACACAAGTAAGACAAAATACCAGAATCTCAGAAATACTAGGCAATAACACAAAAAATGCGGATTGTGACATTAACAACAAAATATAGCTCAGTATCTTTTAAGTTCACTGTGGTAGAGCCATTTTTATGGGTGCTAAGGTTGTTTAGCTTTGGCAAACATGTTGAATATGGTTTGCACCGAAAAGTTAATTAGTTGTAGATGTGCATCCATTGATTACTTTCTGAGGGTTTCAAAAAAATCTGTTCAATGGTTCATGAAATATTTTAGTAAGAGACGATAATTGTACATGTGCGAGCACACGAGCACAGGTAAAAACGTCATCCTGCATTTTTTTGCTAAAAATTACCCTTATAAACAACACTGTCTCACTTGGAGGTGCTAAAACTGACTGAAACAGCAACTTGAGGATAGAAGGAGACACACCGGATCTGTCTTTTAGCTGGAAGCTCACTAGAGGTCCAGCTGTGGGGTTTATTACCATGATCCAATTACAAACTGCAATTTTCCCCCTAGAAATTCATGGCTATTAAAAACCGTTGTCCACCACAGCCTCGAGCACAGACAAATTCCCTATGTACAGGGTTTATTCACAGGAGGCGATAATCAATACTGGACGCAACTCCAGTTTCATGAGTGCATGAGCAGCCCTTAGTTCGCCAGAGAAATCACTGCCACTGGCAACAGAGATGAGAGTCAAATTATTGTGCTTGTGGGTGAAATATACACACATTTTTTTCATATGTGCTCATTTTTGCCATAAGAACTATATACAATATATACATTTATATGCTAGAGGCAGATAATTGTTAATTTGTATTGAAATATCACAAGTGAAATTCAAGCCAATCACATCTTTCCTGAGCAAATAGCACCATTGTATTGTCAAGAGAGTTACTTAACCTGAATTTTCTCAAACTGAAGTGTAAAAATATTAAGTTCTAACCTTAAAAACCTAACAAGCTACATGAAAGGATACCACATGAAAAAATATTGGTTGCGTTTTGATTTAATTGAAAAAAAAAAAAAAAAACGTTCCAAACTTAAAATTAAACCAGTCTAACATGAATACATAGAGCTCAAAATCTCCTGAGGAGATACAATTTAATTAACTCCAACTAACAGGATGCGTGATCAGTGGAGTCAGAGGCCAAATGAAACAGATGGGATTTCATACATATTTGCAAGTTAACGGGTGGATATTTTCATGCTTTGCCCTTTCCCCTCATTTCTCCACCATATCCCTCCATTCTGTCCAGCACTGCCTCCATCCCCCATGGCAGTGTGAGGTGGGCAACAGTATCCACTCTATTACAGAACCTCTGGAGATATCTGCCTTCTCAGCATGCAGCAGAGCTACAGATGGTGAAACAAACACACTCAAGGTGCATAAACACACGCACATACACACACAGAGGCAGTGGATACCTCTAGTTTGAGATAATCAATGCCAACAGAGCAGCAGCAGTTCAGCAGATACTGAGGCTGGAGGATGGTAAATTTGTCTCAAAAAAGAAAGACTACAGAGAACATAATCAAAGAGAAAAAGTTCTAAAAACATATGTTTACAGGAGAAATATACAGAAATACTTCAGACTTAGTTTGGTTTTATGAAAAAAAAAAACGTACAGATCATTTAAATAAAAATATGTAAGTAAAACCAGAGGTGAATACAAGTTAAATTAAAGACCTGGCATTTCTTGAATCAGTATACTGCTTGCCATCTGTCTATAACAAATTATGAAACTAATAATATTGTATGTTGAGAATCAGAAGAGTTACAGCTGGAACGGGAAAATCTTGAAGGTAATATGTACAATTTCATGCGGTGTTACGCAAACTTGCCAGCTCTGTTAGCGTTCAAAGTATTTGATAAGATTGATTACTTGTGGGTACCATCTTCTTTTGGGTGGACTCCAGAAGATAATGAGGTGACGTTGTAAATCCAATGATCACGAAGGTCGCCGGTTCATCTCCCCAAACCAACAGCATCAAAATGTGGGTGGGAAAGGTGGAAAAACCTATACCTTCCTCCACCCTCATTTGCTCTACTCTGTGCCCTTGAGTAAGGCCCTTAACCCCCACCATATGCTCCCTCGGGCTCTCTGCTCCACACAGAGGGTTGTGGTAGCTAGGTGGTCTGTGGTTGCATCAGGAAGAGCATCCAGCATAAAAACAATTGCCAAGTCTTTGTGTGAGTTTTTTTTCCTCTCGCTCTCGATGAAGACGGATGTTCTCTTTCACTCTCCTGCCTCCACTCCTGCTATTGCTCTTGTCCTATGGATCTCAGAGTCTCTCTTTACACATCTTCCGAATCAAAAAATTATTATGAATCTAGTCAGCTGGTCTATCAATGCAATTGATAAAATTTTCTCGACTAGAAGATAGGGTGCAGGAGAACCCTCATGCCCTGAAGGGACACACGCAGCTGGATATGTTATGGATTCCTGGGGTGTTTGAAAGATGATGTTCCTGTCTGTGCTGTCTGTTGAGGACGTAGAAGACATACATAATTGGATTGATGATAACTGGGTTTCTACTTTTTGGAATCAGCAGATACCTGGGATATCGAATAATTAGGAAGACGTCGGCAGCAGTTTTGGCAATAGTAAAGCTGCCTGCCTTATATGAAGGATTTCTCTGTGTTTTGAGCTCTCAGACTAATACGCTTTGCGAGCTGAACCGTAAGCCAGATGCAATTTCTGAGAAATGTGGGCCACTTGCAGCTCCTAGGTCTCACCGGCATGAAGGAATCGACCTTGGAGAAAGCTAACAAGCATGGAACGGGCAGAATGTCCACAAATCTGGCTGCATGGATTCGCCAATGAGTGTACTAGCAGACCTGAAATCATATATGAAATCAGTAGAGTCAGCCTGTCAAAAACAATTGTTTATCTGAATTTGGCCTCCTTGCTAGCCTTGGATAGGTCAATTTATCTCACATTGCTCCTGGTGGATATGTAAATTAAGAAGCTCTGCTCTTCCCCCCCTCCCTGCTCACACTCCCCATCCCGAGAGCATCTGTGGACCCTTATCAGAGTGGACCGGCTGAGAGACACTGTAACATATTTTATCAGGACTATGGAAACTATCTGGAAGTGTTCATAGACAATCTCACCATCTTGTCAAGTCTTGTCTTGCCCAGGGACACTTCTGCATGTGACTGCTGGTGGATTCGAACCCCCAACTCTTGCATTGGAGGATGACTGCTCTAACCACTCAGCCACAGCCGCCCCCTGGATAATAGGGAACTGCAACCCCGGTACACTTCCAACTATCCTGATGCATGCTCAATAATCCAGGTAGAAAAATCTAAAAAAGTTAAATCTGGTCCTCTGGACATTAAAAAAACAAAACAAAGCAAAACAAAAAATATATGTAGAAATGTTTCGTCTTTCATCCGAAATACTTCCTCAGTCTGAGGTGATTTATTCAGCTCAGTCTTGTAAATAGCACCTTCTTAGAGTGGATCAACCAGTTTGCTACTGACAACCAAAACCAGCTGATCACATGCTCAAGAAGGGCCATCAGCCTAACAGTGGATCATTAGCACCCTGATGGCTGTTTACTATTCACAGGGGGCTGAGTGATACTAGCAATCACAGCATTGTAAGAGGGGGACAGTTGAACACGGAGGCCTCCACCCCTGTTTAATGATGGACAATTTCTTTTCACAAAGATGTCCTCCTTTACTTCTGTCTCAAACCATTGTTCCTCTCTATCCAAGATGTGAACATCTTCATCCCTGAACAAGTGACCGCTGGCCTGGAGATGAGTGTAGACCGCAGAGTTTCGCCTTCAATCCAGAAGGCTTTATCAGTCAAGGAAACACACAACAAAACTGATTATTCCTCCAACAGCTTACTCCAAAGTGGAACAAACCAGTTCTGCTTGTGATTAGATGGTCTCTTTGGTACGCCCCTCCTCCATTGCCGGCCCTCTTCCTTGTTGACAGTCTTGTCAAACTGGTTGAAAACAACAAAGTACATGCTCAATAATCCAGCTATAAAGCCTTCCGGATAGAAGACAAAACATTTCAGCACAAAAAAAAAGAAACTGTCCAGATGACCTGACTGAAAAATGTTGGACTTTATATCTGGATTATTGAGCATGGATCTTGTTCTATGGGTTTATCTGTTTTAGATGTTTACCCAGTGATTACTTCCTGAAAATGTTATTAAATTATGTCTGATTTGAACAGTTAATGACAAAATTGATCACTTGCAGTCAGTGATTGCTCTGAATATCTGTTTGGGGCCAACTCTAAACTACTGTTTTTTTGTTTTTTTTTCATGTGCTCTCTTCGGCAGGGCTAGTCACAGCAAGTCAGATTTCATTAAATATATATATATATATATATATATATATATATATATTTTTTTTTTACTGGATGCCTTTCCTGTGGCATCCTGGGCTCAAACCTCATACCCCAAACAAGACCTCAGCAATGACCACCAAGCTAATGCAACATCTCTAACTCATCTATTACCTCATTAAGTTTTAGCTCATTAATTTGTAAAACTGACTGAGGCATAGACGTTTCTATTTGAACATGTGGCTTAGGTGTGGCAGACATCTCAGGTTGGGTTGATGGTAAAAGTTATTCATTTGTAGATGTGCATCCAATGAATTAATATTTTGGTAACATGACAGACAAGCACTCACACAGACGGGTAAAAACACAAATGCCTGCCTTTTAGCACTAAACCACATACATATATATATATATATATATATATATA
>NC_056511.1:34788094-34789924 GCF_014905685.2 Nematolebias whitei
ATATATATATATATATATATATATATACTAGACACCAAGGCTGGAAGAAAACAAAAATACCACATGGCGGCATTTATTTATAAATGGAACTTTGTGTGAGTGAGAGAAAGAAAAAAAAGGGTGGGGGGTGACAGCCAGAATATAAAACATGAGACTGACAGCACTCCTACATCACTCCCGCTGTCTTGGCACACAGTCTTAAAAAATACCTCAAGGAACAAAACTGACAAGATGTGCAGATGTCCAATGGCTATTAGTGCAAAAACTTCCTCATCTGTCAGTGAAAAGGCACCAGTTAGCGAGCCAGCTGTCAATTAAACAGCCCCTCATCCTGAGAGGCTTTTTACACTCAAAAGTACAGACAGGGTAAAAGAAGGTTCTTGTGTGTGTCGGGTTTGTATTCGATTTACTTTTCCTGACATTTTGATGGGAGACCTTAAGCGAGACATTTCTCATGGCATATAGAATGTGCAGTATTTGGTAAAAGCCTATAACAAAAGAACCTTTACTAAAATGGCAGCAGACAGAGTGTGAATATTGTTTGTGGTAATCTTCCTGTTTTAAATGAAAATCTCAGTATGGATTTGTGAGATTTATATGAGTATTCACAAGGTTGGCATGAGAACAAGCTTACCTTCTTTTTTTATTTATTATTATTTAAACTTCAGTATTTTTGATGAAGAAACTTCTACTGAACAGTTCAGTTCTCAGGCCAACCATGAATCCCAGTTCACTTCTCCTGTTGTAAATCATTTTAGTGAGCCTATATTCAGCCAAATCTTTTTTAAAGGCCATTGGGACTAAATATAAGATCACAGCCTGGAAATTTATATGCTTCTTATTAGTTTGTGAATTTTTTTTTTTTTTTTTTTTTTTTTTTTTTTTTTTTTTTTTGAACTTTTTATTTTCAATAACGGTTTTATAACAACAGATATACATGTCCACCCTTGTCACATTTCACATTTTGCATCTTCATATCTTATTTACACAGACCATCCTAGACATTTCACCTCCACCAGGTAAACAAGCCATCTAATTCTGGCACTGCCAGAAATTATCCAGGAACATTTGATGAAGGAAAAAGACTCTCAAAGATGCATCTCCTTCAACTAGATATTTGCCCCATTAAGAAATACCTATTTTCATTAATAACATCCATAGATCTATAAATCTCAATAACAGCAGTGACAGGGACAACAGTGTACATAATGAAAATACAGACTAAAATAATGAAAATACACAATAATAATACAAAATAAGTTAAAAAAGTACACAATAATAATTTAAAAAAAAAAAAAAAAAAAAAAAAAAAAAAAAAAAAAAAAAAAAAAATAAAGAAAGAAAGAAATAGAGGTGTCAAGGTTACAATATGAATTTTGCTATAGGTTTCCACTTATTTTCAAAGGTCTCCATCTTAAGTTGTAGTCTTGCTGTTGTTTTTTCCATAATGTAAACTTTTCTAATTCTATCTCTCCATTGTGTAATACTAGGCGGCTGAGGTCTTAACCAAGCAGATGTTATACACTTCTTTGCAATCAGAAGCAGGACCCTGATCAAGTATTTACTGTCTTTGTCGATCATATCCGAGTATATTATTCCTAGAATATATACAGATATGTCCAGTTCTAATTGAATGCCCAAAATACCTCTTATACCTATTTGCACCTTTTTCCAAAACTCAACCACCTTCGGACAATCCCAAAATATATGAGTAAGATCCCCCACCTTTCCACAATTTCTCCAACAAAGCCAAGATGTCTTACCATATTTAGATGTGATGATCGGGGATCTAAAGTAACGCATCTTAACTCTCCAGTCAAATTCCCTCCA
>NC_056511.1:34790024-34795494 GCF_014905685.2 Nematolebias whitei
GGAGAGGGTTGAAAATATGCCTGTTTATGGCTAATAGCTTGTCCAGCCACGATGTGGATACGCACCATTAGGTTAATCACCTGAGGTGGTACTGTGGTGGTTTGGTTGCTAGCAACTTGGCAGGCCTCTGGAATGGTCTGCCCAGCCTTAAGGCTCGCTGTGTCTAGCACAGGAGGATCCTTTGTGGCTGGTTTAAGGGACCACAGCACCTTGTTGATGGTGTCCACGTGGACACCTAACCTTACCAAAATGTCAGAGCCTATGTAGGATGCATGTGGTAAGTTTTGGATAACGAGAAACAGGTGAACCAGTTCTCGTTGATTCCAGTTCAGTTTTAGGTTAATGACTCCTTCTGCGGTCATTACCTGTGAACTATTGGGAACTAATGGAAAGCGAAAAGCTTTTGTAATTAGTTCTAGACCAACGTGTTTGTGAACCAAGGTTTCATAGAAAGCTCGGTTAATTGCTGATTTATCTGTCCATAGAGACAGAACAGCATCGTTGGTGTGGGACCCTTGGATCTCTACACCCTTAACTACCAGTGGTAGGTAGCGTTTGGTGGACTCTGACTGCTCCAGCTCACAGAGGAGGCTGTCTTGTTGGGTCAGAGTTTGGACCACTGGGTGGGTCTCTTTGGTTTCACATGATGTCAGAGGAGTACTCACCGGGCTCGTGTCCTCGGCTGAGGAGTCCTGTGCGCCTTCCGCGGTACCTGCTGTTGGGCAGTCTGTGTCACACTCCGGAGGCGTATCTATTGGCAGTGGTTTGCTCACTGTTGTCCACATTGTTTGATCACCATAATCTATAATCGCGTCGAAGCGATTTATAAAATCCTGGCCAACCAAAAATGGGAATGAGTCAACACGAGACACGTGTACTGGGTGGTACAGTGTCATTTTGCCAATCTGCATGTGAACCATTGCTATAGCTGTCAGGGTTGTTCTCACCTCTGAGAGACCCTGCATTTCTATAGCACATTCAGAGAGAGGTATTATCCTGTTAACACTGGCAGCAGCTGTCCTCAGCTCCTCGAACAGTTTAGCTGACATAATTGTTATGTCTGCCCCACCGTCCAAGAGTGCTTCGTGTGTGAGGACACCTTCGAGTGTTACTGACAGGTACGCCTTTTTGGCGACCCCCCTTCTGATAAAGTTACACAGAAACCTTTTGGGTTTTTTCTGACGCTTCTTCACGCGTTCAGCCTTATCTGTGTAATCTTGGTTTGTCTGAACCGTCAGCACAGCAGTAGCTGTTTCTGAGTGTTCAGCTTGCGATGACTCGTCATCGTTTGTGTATGTGTTTACCCCCCCTTCTTCCGACGAGGGGTTGTTTGAGGCAACAACAGCAACGTCTTGGTGTGTTCCACCAACATCTGTAATGTTGTAATTTGCGCCCTCAGATGTAATAGGGATTACATCACTGCAAAGTGCTCCTGGTTGGATTCCCGTGTCAGTGTGTTTCAAAGTTTCTAACAACCTGCGTATTTTCTCTGTCTCTTCCGAGCTCAGAGGTGTAGGGCCTTGTTTCTGGAACTTTTGTGATTTTTTCGCCTCGGTTCGTTTCGGCCGAGGTGGGGGACGGTCAGGTACGTCTTTTGGGGGTTCCCTTACGTACTGCCCCTGATGATATGGATTCCCATATCTTTGCGTCCTACGCTCATGTAGATGAACAGATGCTGAGATATGTTCATCAATTAAAACGGATTCTTCATTTTTCTGGACTGAATAAAACGTGCATTGAATTTAATGAAATGTAACGTGAGACGTCATTTTTCTTTGACCCATCAAAATGAATGCGGTCATTTATTTTACAGAATCAAAGTTTAACATCAAACATTTACATTAATTTGGCAAAATATGAGAATAACAACATAATTAAACAGCTTTACAGGTAGTGAGAAACAATGCGGCGATTGTTTTCACTCTTCAGCAGAACAGCATACATCAATGAAAACTGTACAATTATGATCACTTATCCACACGGCGGTGGATGAGCACTTTACACAGACATTTCTAAATTATCTGGAAGGATTTCTACTTGAGAGAAGAATTTAAAGATGGAAATGAAGTTTAAAGGGAGTAAAAGATGGTGTGTGAGGGGGAGTGTTGACCAGAACCGACACTCTCCATTCGAACCCAGCTTTTCCTCGGTACGCTTGGTAGGGAACTTGACTCATTACCTTTCTGAAGATTAATCAGCAGATATGGAGGTCCAGTTAACGCTACCTGTCCAGCGTCTCCATAGGATGGCTGTGACTCGTCTGAAGTAGTGACGAGATTCCGTCCGACACCAGCTCACATCAGCAAGTGGACTTCACATGAGTGGGGTCCTTCAGAAGTTCCACTCAGAGGTGGAAGATGTTATAATCCAACTCGGAAGAGCCTTATCATGGCTGGACTTCTGTTCTCCCAAACGACTTCACAGAACTGCGAACATCTCAGAACTTCTCCGCGCCTCACCGAACTGAACGAACTAGGAAGTACCGGCATTTTAAAGAGCTCTATTTCCGGTATATTTGAGCGCCCCTGATTGGTCAATATTAACCAGACAGGGGTGTGGTTTGTGACGTAAGAGGTTACTAGAAGTCAGAAAACAGCAAGAATTGTTATGGAACAGATTAAAACTGTTCTCAGAGACAGGGAAAGTTTTGTTTTGGCGAGTTTGGAGAACAGGTGCCAACTTCTCTGTTGACGTCTGAGAGGATGTAAACAAGACAGTTGTTCCAACACATGTCTGCTTCGACTCCTGACCTTGGAAAACGCACACTTGCTCATTCAAAGACAGAAATCAGAAAATGCATAAAAACTCTGTAACAGGCCTTAACATGAATTCTAACTTTGCATAAGCAACTAAAAATCATTGTTACTGTTTTACAGTTAATAAAATTGATTAGTTCACTGCAACATCTAAAATGGTTTGAACTAAGACACTTTGATTATCAACATTTGTAAAATAGTAATGATAATAAAAAGAGAGTGTTCTTTCACTTGATTTTCAAGAAAGAAAGTCTCAGGATGGGTGAACCTGTATTTCTGGATTCAAATCAATGAAATGACAGTTTCTGTCCCACAAGGTTCTTAAGGTCAAGGGTTTTGACCTTAGGCTTAGTTTTGACATCAGGTTAAGTTCACTACAGGAGGTTCTGGGAAACCTAAGTAGACGGGACACCTCTTGAGACTCAGAAAAATGTCTATGGACTCAAGAACACCTCTGTAGACTTAGGGGCACTTCCGTAGACTCTGGGACACCTCTGGAGGCTCAAGAAAAAGAACACTTAAGGAAAATCTCTGGATAATGTGTGAACACCTCTGGAGACTCGGGGAAAACTCTGGAACACCTCTGTAGACCTCTGTAAACTCGCTGACACCTCTGAAGACTCAGGGATACCCCTAGAACTTCAGGGATACTTCTGGAGACTTGGGGACAACTCTGGAGATTTAAGAAATCTGGGGCTCAAGGACACCTCTGGAGACTCGGGAAAACCTTTGGAAACTTGAAGAAAACTTTGGAGACTCAGGGAAACATCTGGAGACTTTGAGACATGTCTGGATATGCTGTTAAAACCTCTGGGGAGTTGGGGACACCTCTTGAGACTCAGGGACACCCTTCAAGACTCTGGGATGCCTCTCGAGACTCTGGAACACGTCAAGACTATGGTACACCTCTGGAAGATCAGGAAAATCTATTGATTCTTGGAACACCTCTGGAGACTTGGTAAAATCCATGGATACTCTGGGACACCTCTGTAGGCTCAAGGACACCTCTGAAGACTCAAGAACACCTCTGAAGACAGTGAGAGACCTCTCAAGACTCTGAGACACCCCTCAAGACTCTAGGACACCTCTGAAGATTTGAGGCCACCTTTGAAGACTCAAGGGCAGCTCTGGAGACTCTGGGACATCTCTCAAGATGCTGGGACACCCCTTGAGACTTTGGAATACCTCTAAAGACTCTGGGGCAATTTTCAAGACCCTAGAAAACTTCTCAAGAGTTGGGTGCACCTCTGGGGGCTCGGGGGAAACTTCTGGAGACTAGGGATACCTCTGGAGACTCCAGAAAACATCTGGAGACTCTATGACACTTCTGTAAACTAAGGGCCACCTCTGTAGACTCTGGAACAGCTCTGTAGAGTTGGGGATACCTATAGAGAGTTGAATACTCTTGAGACTCAGGGACACCTCTGGAGATTCAAGGACAAATTCTGGAAATTTACAGACACCTCTGGAGACTACGGGAAACCTCTGCAGACTTTGGGACACCTGTAGAGACTCTGGGACACCTCTGGAGACTCGGGAACACCTCTGCATACTCAGGGACACCTATAGAGAATGGGACACCTTTGGAGACTCAAAACACCTCTGGAGACCCGGGAACACCTCTGGAGACTCAGAAACTGTTAGAGTCTCTGGAAAATCTTTTAGGACTTGGTGAAACCTCTGGTGACATGGAGCACCCTTTGGAGACTCTGAGACACTTCTGGAGACTCAGGGAAACCTCTGGAGACTGGGGACAACTCTGAAGACTCAGTGTCACCTCTGGAGACTCTGGAACCCTTTGGAGACTATGAGACACCTCTCAAGACACTGGGACACCTCTGGAGACTCTGGGACACCGCTGTAGACTCAGAGACACCTCTAGAGACTCAGGAAAATCTCAGAAGGCTCAGGGACACCTCTGTAGACCTAGGGACACCTCTGTAAACTTGGTGACAACTCTGTAGACTTGGGGACATCTCTAGAGATCCAGGGATACCTCTGGAGACTCAGGGGCACTTCTGGAGACTCAGAGAAACCTCTGGAGACTCAGGAAAACCTGTGGAGTGTCAGGAAAAACTATGGAGACTCAAGAAAACCTCTGCAGGCTCAGAGACACTTCTCAATACTCTGTGACATCTCTCTGGGACACCTCTGGAGACTCAGGGAAACCTCTGGAGATTTGGGACAACTCTAGAGACTCGAGGAAACCTCTGGCAGCTCAGGGACACCTGGAGACTCAAGGACAACTCTAGAGACTCGAGGGAATCTCTGAAGACTCTGGGACACCTCTGTACTCTCGGGAAACCTCTGGAGGTTCAGGAAAATCTCTGGAGATTTGGGGAAAACTCTGGAGACTCAAGAAAGCCTCAGTAGATTTGGGGACACCTCTGGAAATTCAAGTACAACAAATTGTTCATTTACACAGAAGGTAGAACATTGAGAGTGATGAGCACGAGTGTGATTGCAGCAGAGAAGTGGGGCTGTGGGCGTGGCAGAGAGCTGCAGGTGGCAGAAAGCGGAGATCATGACATGCTGTGCTCTTTTAGAGCATAGAGTTTAGAAATTTGTTAGGAACATTGCAAGGTTGTGGGAAGGGTTTAAAAATCCCTTAATATACATGTAAATACTAAAATAAACTTCTACTAAAATAAACTTCTACTTACCACTACTGCGTGGTCCCTCACATCCACAATAAACACGGAACTACTGTATAT
>NC_056511.1:34795594-34843294 GCF_014905685.2 Nematolebias whitei
ATATATATATATATATATATATATAGCTAGAGAAAGAGGAAGTGGTGATGGATGTATCAGTCCTAAGTGACTGTAACATCAGGAAAAAAGCGCACAAGAAGCTTGAGAAATACCAATAGTTAAACAAGGAAATACAGGCGTTGTGGAGAGTCAAGGAGTCAGTAGTCTCAGTGTTCATTGGAACACTTGGTGTTGTGACCCCCAAACTGGAAGAGTGAATCCAACAGACCCCATGAACAACCTCAGACACCTATGTCCAGAAGAGCACAATCCTAGGAACAGCTAAGGCCTTTGGTAGAGGGTCCGAGTTTGAAGTGAAGTGGAACTGCCCAATTGGAAGAGTAGGGTGAGCTACAAGTTTGTATATACCGGTATATATAGTTACTGTGGTGTCAAAGATTTCATACCAAGAAAGATTTTTTTTTTTCTGATTTGATTGCCTCCACTTGATTTTACAATAATGTGCATTGTACTACCGGTATGCAGCTTTACAGATCGCCTACCATTTTTACCTGTGAATCAAGTTACCAAGACACAACTGATAGATTAGCTGTGGCTGTTCATTTGTCCCGTTCATAGGTGTAAGTGTCAAGTTACAATACAAAAGGGAGGAAAGAAACCATTTATTAACATCATGCACATTTTTCAATTTGACATAAAAACCCAGAGGTGTGTCACCGCAGTGTTCTTAAAGAACTAGAGATATCCCATTTAACAAAAAAAAAAAAGAAAGAAAGAAAGAAAAAAAGCCTTTTAAGTGACAACACATTTTTTATAGGTTTGTTTGTTACAAATTACAAGTAGATTGCTGTTATGTAAATGAGCTGAATTGCATTGTGCTTTGCATGACTGATATTAAATAACTTGGTGTGGAGAAAACAGAGATTTATGTTCCAATAGTAGCATGGGTAGCAGGTACATTATCTGGTTTTAATGTGTATGTAGAGAAGAATTTATAAGTGTATAAATGAATGAGGAGTCCCAGTGCTAATGGCTATATCACTCTGAAAATCCTTTTAATTATCTCTAGTCCCCCTTCTGTGTCTGACTATTTTCTTCTATGTCTCAGGTTCATCCTCTCCTTCAGCAGCTGGCGTCTCATCTTCTGCTGTCTAATGCATGAATCAGATAATATATCTAATATAATTTGAAAAGTTGAAGAATAAATCAGTGTTTCCACAAGGTAAACACAGGATGGGTGGCAAAATGAAAAGAAAAAAAACTTTCTGGTAGCTTTAGATACTTTACTAAATGTTGGTATTTTTTTAACGTTTTTATATGCAATAGGATTTGAACTTGAGAATCTTCAGGAATAACATGAAATAGTCTTAAAAATTATACACTTTCCCATAGGTTCATTCATTCATGTACTAGATGGGTTATAGCACACTAAAGAAGCCTCATAATACCTAAATTTCAGGAGATAACATATCAGGTTTGTGTGTAAAAACACAGCTTAAAGTATAGGATCAATGACTATTAAAACATATAGCATTAAAACTTGTTTTAAACAAATTAACTAGGGTGCTGTGTCTATTTCAGCTTTAACATGGTTTTCAATATGTCTTTATACGCCGATGACATGACTGCAATCACCGAGAGAGATTCACATTGGTAAGCCTCTGCTTATCTCACAAGCCTTACATAGTGTGTTCAACAGTTTTATACCATAATTGGAAACGTATTACTGGTCATTATAGATTTTTCTAAGCAACTTCAACAGCTTCTTCAAGCCTGTCTGCACATTTAGAAGTTTTCCCTTGGGAGACAGAGGCAGCGATGCTCCAGAAGGAAGACAGGGAGGACAAAAGTGGCAGAAAATAGGGGATACAGAACTGTCAGCCAAGCAGGCATAAGAATGCTTGTAGTGTCTTGGAATTTGTTCATCTCATTATTCTGCTTTCCACTGAGAAACTACCCCCTCTTCATCCCCTAGTTTGCTGAACATTATAAATCACCACATCTGCAGGTCATTAAAGATACCAGAATCTTAGCTTGTGGTGGGAAAGCGGTGCAAAACATAGCAGATAAATAGTCTTTGCCTCCACTGCAGCATCAGCAGTTATTCACATCACCACTGTCTGCTTTTATTAGATGGGTTTTTTTCTGGTAGATTCTTCATTATTAGTGGATACTGTGTTCTAAATCACTCTGATTTGTTATTTGAAATAACTTGTATTAACATGTAAATGAGGGTCCAGCATTCATATGATTGTTTTCTTGTTTGTGTTTTTTTTGCTTTTTTAATTTATTTTTTATTCCTCTATACAATTTTTGCCAGCTAATTACAATCTAACTACTAATACCAGTGCTATTTCAGTAATTTTGAACATTATTATTTTTTTATTAAAATGTTCAACTTATTAGAAATGTTGGTGCTGTTAGTGCCCAACAAAGATTCAGCCTCCCCTGATTTCATGATGTTGGTATTCATGCCCATAATTTATGATTTGTCATGTTGCTGTGCGTGTAATATTGGTGCAGTTACCATCTCTCACTTAAAAATGAGTCCTCGTGACTCAATGAGACTATTTGTATAATTAAATGTTAAATAAATAAATAAATATCAGGAAGGTATTTTCCCAATTTTTGTAGGACTCCATCTAGAACTTGTCATCAAGCAGCTGGAAGGTGGAGCAATAATGCATTTTCTTGTGTATGTGTGTGTGTGCAGGGTGTGTGTGTGTGGGGGGGGAGGGTGGCAGGGGGGTTCTCAGTTTGATTTTGAACGTATTCATTGGATGTATATCCCCAACTGATTTGGACTTAGGCCTATTCAAAATGGCTGTCACAGCCAGCTGACATTAGAAAACACAAAGGCTAGTATAGTTTACCTAATTTTGCAAATATCCTTTTTCTTTTGGCTGCTCTGCTTGATAAGTGTCGCCACAGTGATCAAACTTACACAAAAGAATTGGCATTTGTTTTAAGCCAAATGCCCTTCTTAACACAACCTGAGCTTGAACCGGCATCCTCAGGACTACAAGACCACAGTACAAACCACCAATCTGTCATGGTCAACAACAAATGTAGCTAAAAATTATTGTGGGAGTAGCTGAACATTGTCCCCAACAGACACTTGGAAGAAGAAATAGCACTGTGACAAATTTTGTTTAAGATTTTACTGGCAATTTTGGTTAAATATATTTCTAAGTATTTGCATCTTGTGTGTTCCTTGAATGTATTTTACCCTTGTTAATAAACTTGCTTATTGTAA
This sequence comes from Nematolebias whitei, assembly GCF_014905685.2. Lineage (NCBI taxonomy): Eukaryota > Metazoa > Chordata > Actinopteri > Cyprinodontiformes > Rivulidae > Nematolebias > Nematolebias whitei. The sequence continues at coordinate 34,798,812 of NC_056511.1, forward strand.
GACAATCTATTTTGACACTTATTTCACATCTAAACTGTCATTGTAACAAATTCTGTTAAAGAACGACACATTTTGGCTCTCCAAAGTCCACCGCCTGCATTTGCATAGAACCAGCTAAGCAATAAACAGCAAGTTAAAAGTTTTAGGTGCTTTCACAGTCTGGAATTTTGAATATATTATTTTGCTTGATACTAAAAAATAAAAATACAAAGCAGCATCTACATCCAGTAGATTGCATAAGAAGTTTGATTAGTTTAATGATAGTCTAAAAAGTTGGCATTTGAATCACAAACAATCATCAAACCACAATTACACTGTGCACCATCTGGACGAGTGCTCATTTTTCATTTTCATGCCGAACAGGGACAGTCAGACTTAACAGAGATTTCTTTCTTTCTCCACTTCTTCTTAGTGATGTGACACAGATGAGTGCAGCTAAGATAAGGCAAGCAAAAAGCTTTGGCAAATGAAAACTGACACGAGGTTGAAGAGAAAAAGTGACACAACCTTTGACCCCCAAGGAAGTTAGTATTAACCCAGAGCACGGATGAGGTTGGTGGCCGCTGTTGGCTGTGACATTATAAAGTGACAGAGAGACGATGGATAACTCCAATATCACAGCAAATGCAAAACCATCCCTCTTCTCTCAGTGACAGCAGGATTACTCAACTGCTATAAACCCCTAATATATCCATGTTGACAAGTTCACAAGTAAGAAATATCGGGACACTAGGCGCATCTTGTTTTTCTCTGTGCATGGTTCGTTGCAAGTTGTGACTTGATGACGAGTTTTCATTGCTAATTAATTTCAGTAGTTAGAAACTGTTCTGCAGCTACATCAGAGCTGATTACTTTTCCCTCCGGGAAGTTTCTCTTGCTGCGTTACAAATCACTAAAAGTGTTGGTGGTGGAGGGGTGGGGGGGAGGGGGGCATGACATCTGAGCAAACTGACGCAACAAGCACAGGGTTTCATTGGAATTAGATACACATCTAGATGCATTAGCAATCCAAGAATGCAGTGAACAGCAACAGCAGAAAAGTTCAATGCTGAGTGGGGAGAAAAGGGGAGAAATATTCAGCGACAGTTGCAATGGGCTGATTCAGAGTATTTCCTTGGCAACGATCAGAGATGAATATATTACAACAAAATGATACCTTGCATGATTTAAAGGGGTGGAGGAGAAGATGTGGAGAGATCAGAATCAGAATCCGAATGCCTTTATTGTCATTAAACGCAGTACAATGAAATTACCCATACATATGAGAGAATGTGAGGCATGTGAGAGGGAGAGACCCAAAGCATATGTCTAATGTTACTCAAGATTTAGCACCTGGAGGCACACTGTACAGACATATCATCCTATTTAACAATGAGTTTTGTAGAACTATACCTTTAAAGCTGCTTTTATTCCTTGCAATATTTTACTACTCACAATCATCTACTCAGGATTTGTTCAGATTTCTTGTTGAGCTTATTCCTGGTCCGCTGAGTTATCCATAATGCCATTTTTATATTAAACGAGCATATGCCTGGTAAGAGGTAACACTTTGACTGGGTAGTCTTAACTTAGTTTTAACCAAAAGGGCTTTCAAAGCAATGTTTTGTGTTGAATTAAGAGCTAGTTTATGGCCAAACCTTCATTAAGCTACTCGCTGAACCGTCCATCCTGTAATTTGATTTTTGTGGCATCAAATTTATCATCTAATTCATTGAGTTATTTCAGTGTTGACTGCATGCAACCTTAGACTTTTTACCCACATGGGCTTTGCAAACAATAAAAAAAGCATTCAAAAAAGACAATACCACTACAAGCATGTTACCAGCACAGGAACAAAAAATTACCGGTACATCAGAATCAGAATAAGCTTTATTATCATTGTACCAAAATACAGTGAGAATATGTTTGTAGAGTCGTCCAAAAGATGGGCGGAGTGCACGTTGCTGCTGCTCCTAAGAGCGCAGCCTCTTCTCCTTTTAGATTGAAAAGGGGAAGAGACCACTAGGAAAGGATAAAGACGTTACAAAAAATATTTCTTCACATCTTGTCCTTATCAGGAAAAACTCTACCAGCAAGCACATTTATAGACACATTACATATGCATTTGATGACAAGACGGTGAGATTTGTCCATGAAGCACTTCCAGATAGTCCATAGTCCTGTGAAGATGTTGACAGATCTGATAAGCATTCACAGAATTTCTTGAGGGGGATGAGGTTGGGATAGACAGAGCCTTAGTTTACCCATAACCCAGGAGTAATTTGATAAGTCGGCCTGCTTCGAGGCCAAACGGGGGAGTCAGATTAAGATAAGCCACAGTTGCTGATTTTTTCAGGCAGACTGTTATTTCTCATCAGCCTTGAACTCTACTGGTACTTTCGATCCAAAATGGCCCAATTTGTGGGCATTCCACTGGTCCCTGCTTATTAGTTCCCTACAAGGTCGTCCCTAACATGCTGGCGAGTCCCAGAAGCTGCAAGTGGCCTGCGATTCTCACAAATCGCTTCCATCTTACAGTTTAGCTCGTAAATCAGCTGATTTTGAGTGCCCGAAGCACGAACCAAACCTTTGCATAGGGTCAGCAGCTTTGCCATGGCCAAAACTGCTGTCGCCATCTTCTTTAATAGTCAATAACATAGGTATCCGCTGGTGCCAAAGAGCAGAAACCCTGCTATCATGATTCCAATGATACAAGCATCTTCAAGACATATGTCTTGTATGAGAGCAAGTGAGGAAAAATCTCATCAAATCACAACCTTAAATCCACACAATTATTCAAGTAAGCTAAATAAAGAAACATTGTCATTACATTCATCCATCTATTTTCTGCTGCTTATCTGTGATTAGGTCACAGAGGCTACAGGTTTAAGAGGAAAACCTAGACATCCCTCTCCCCAGCTTCTTTTGGGGTTCCCAAGGCTTACCCAACTTAGAGAGGATAGATAATTTCTTGAGGGAGTTCTGGAACAACCACAAGGTTTACTCCTGGTGGGACAAAGCCGCAAAACCTCTAAAGGAAGGTGCCCAGGAGACATCCTAATCAGATGCCCTAACCAAAATCGATTCCTTTTAATGCAGAGAAATAGCACCGCTACTCAGAGCTCTCCCAGATCACAGTGCTCGTCATCCTATCACCTAGCCACTTTTTGGAGAAAGCCCATTTAAACCAGCGTCTCATTCTTGAGGTCATATTCATACCTAATTGCCATAGTTGAGAGTTGGAACATAAACTTAATGGTAAATCAAGAGGTTTATATTACGGCTTAGCTGCTTCGTTTGTTGATCCATTTTTCACTTCAGTTTACAATCATTAATGAACAATACTTGAAGACTTGTGTTAAAGATTCACTCTGAACTGGAGGTTGCATTCCAACTTTTTCCAGTTAAAAATGAAGGTCACAGACAGATCCTCTAAGTCTAGCATATAGTGAAATAGTTTGCCTTAAAGATGACTTGTTCAAAAGCACTTCACTTGATCAGAAAACCTTCTCAACAAACAGTCACATTTAGTTTGAGTCTAATAAAATTTGCCAACTGTCAACTTACAGCTATTCTTTAAAAAATACACAAGATGAAAATGTATACATTTTTATTTTTATATTTGGAACCTAAATTGCCAAAATACATTGCCAGATAAATTTACCCATAGCCTTGCTAACCTCAGTACTTACACAATGTTGCTTTTGTTGTTGTTTTTGTTTGTTTGTTTGTTTGTTTTTCTGATCAATAGTTCTTTAAAATTTGCCAGCAAACATTTTGGTCAGCAAAAAGCTGTCGGAATTTAAAAGTATGGTGGACTCCTCACAAGCAAAACAAGTACTCAAAAGACAAAGCATAGTCTCCCTCTTCTGTTTTTGATATATAAATAGTTCAGCACCTGCTAGTCTATTATACATAGGTTCAGCAGATTTTTTTTTAAATATGCTTACTACAGCAAATCTTTAAATGTTGTGTTCTGCATTATGCTAGATAAAATATGTGGGTTATCAAGTTGCAGTGATAAATTGTATCATTCTGCCAATGAAGGTAAATATGCAAAAATGATTCCTTCTCAGGAAGCCATCAGCCTTTTGGTTCAAATGGCATGGACTGCATATGTTCACAGCACAATTCTGACACAATACACTGTAGACTGAGACAAGCACAGAAGGCACAATTTTACTTTCTGATTATTTTTGCTGCTCATCCCAGAGCCATATGGTTGATGTCAGAGGCTCTTGAGTAGTTCTCCTCTCCTCTTCCCCTCACTACTCTGCTGCAAGCCAAACAAACTCCTCTCCTTCGTCCGACACTCTGCTACAAATCTAGCTCTTTGAAACACTGAGCCAAAGGGGAATATGGTGACTGAAATTGTTTAGACAATACTCGCTCTGCACTCGCCTCAGCCTACAGACTGTAAACACAAACCAGCTGTCCCCGAAGTGTGATAGTGATTCACTGACTGATCTAACCGTAGGCCAACTGGGGGGGAAGCAAGAAGAGGTAAACAGTATGAGGAACAAGAAGTTAAAACAGCCTTCACAGACTGTCATGGGCAATTGGAAATAACTACTATTGATTTACATCTCTGTGGATGTGAATGAAGAGCATTTACAATGTGTCAGTTCCTGTCCGTTTTTAAAAAATTCACTTCGTGTCTATACGGAGAAAAATATGACAACGTTTCTGGGATATATTACATACGCCTCTGAGGCCACTTACGCTCTTTTATTGTGTTTATTCTAAGCGACTGCAGATAGGAAGTTGTCAGCAACAGTGACATCTATTTCAAGTGAGAAGCCATTATTTAGTGGTTACGGGAAGGCAGAGAAGGAATGGGACTTCTGAGAATAGACTTGTTTCTGTTTCTTTGTATGTCCCCTTCATTAACTCATTTTCAGTAAGTGATAATACCAATAGGAAACTGGACTGAAAAACGTACCTGGAGTCTCACCTCAAGTGGTCTCTCTGAGGTTGATGTGACTATAATTGTGGAGATGGTAAACAGTTCAGTATTGTATATTCCTTAGAGACTGTCATGAATCTATCATATATCAAAGATGAATGTTTTGAATGAATTTGTAGAAGTCAAAAAACTTTTCCATGATATTCTAATTTTTTGGAAAGGGTATATATATATATATATATATATATATATATATATATATATATAAAGATAGAGACATCCAGATATCAACTTTAAAGTCTTAAACAGCAAATCTAAAAACCAATGGGTGAAATCTAATTAAATATACTGCACTGCCCCAGGAGTTACAGTTTGAGTTTGAGTTGTGATTTGTCCTGCAGGGCTTCTGTAGTTTGGGCCTGTTGCTGAGTCATGCTGTAGGCCACATTTCTGCAGCAATAAACTTTCCCATTATGTCTTTTTGACTGCCAGGAAACATCTGTCTGTGAGTGTTGTGTTGCGTTATTAGCATTGTTTTGTGTTAGATACTTATATGGGGCACTTTAAGTTGTTTTAGGTCTGAAAAATTGGCAAAAAATAAGATGATAATAACGCTAACATCCCTATTGTATTTTCAATGCAAATTAGCATTGTGCAAATCGCTAGTTATTCATTCTTCTTTTTGGCTGTAATTTTGTCTAAGTTGATTATATGCATACTTTGTCATGTATCAATGCTTTTGTTACCTTATGTGTGTGTGATTTATTCCAATAATTGTAACTTCAATGCATGTTATTTGTTTTGTATGTTACAGTTTTACAATCTTCACTTCAGTAAATATCAAAACAGCAAGACGCTTTTGGGTGTTTACTGGAGCAACTGTTAGCTATCTGCAAAGCTAGTCCTACACACTAGTAAAGGCAGAATATATACCCTTTTAATTCAACTCTAAAATGGCACAAATAACTTGTCCAAAAACCTGTACAATGTTCAGCACTAACACTGCCTACACAGATGTACAACTAAGCCTGACTCCTGCTCAGTCTCACCAGAAAATATGGAATACATTTGATCATATCATCAAAGAATGGTTGTGTGTGTAGCTTTATATACAGCAACACCAGTGAATGCTGATCATATAGAAACCCATTCCACATTGAAGTTTTTCTCCTTTTCTGTCGCATGTATCTAATGAAGGTCGTGATTAAAAGAATTAGCTGCCAAGGATCTCCTCTGACTGCAGCCACCACCCACTATATTCAGCTACTCCCAAAGCAATTTATTCACCCTCACTTGGTGATTACTGCAAATGTTCACCATCTTTCTCCAAGAGAACTCAAATAACTCTTTGGCCCCTTGTTTTTCTCACAGCACAAATTGTTAGTGACTTCATAATTAGACATGTAGGCTTCATTATTACAGTAACACATTGTTACGAAGACGTGAAACAACATTGTTAAGTGTGACACTAACCATTCAGTTATAGTCTTTGTGCCAACGCTCAAGTCCTAAATTAAAAGCGTGACTGTAAATGGAAAAAATGGCATAAAGCTCTACTTGACCAAAGCTTATTGTTATCATCATTTAACTTACTGAAAAACAATGTCAAAAGCATTTTTATTTTTAGCCCACATCTATTGAAGAGTCATTGATAAGGTCATTTTAGCATGCTCCTTAGTATTGGCACAGATACGACAACACCTGTATTGCTATTCCTACTTTGTTGTTTTTTACTTATCGCAGGGCTTCAGTGTACGGATCTCCCCACAATAAACGAGGGACTACTGTGTACGTTTTTATTACTCTGTTCCTTGACTATTGCAACAGCTTCCTTACTTGCTTTGACCAAAAATTAAATAAACTGTCTTCATATCGTCGAGACCTCAGAGCAGACTCCAACACGAGCCAAGAAAATAAATCATCACATCTGTGGTTCTTGCACTTACTTCCAGTATGTTTTAGATTTGGTTTTAAAGTTTTATTATTGATGTTGAGGCTTCTTGTGGCCTCTAACCCTTATATTTATCTGATCCTTTAGCAGCACATGAGCCTACACATAGACTGGGATCCTTGGACAGAGAAGATTGTTTTAAGGTTAAAAGAATCAGTGACCTCTTTCAGAGCTTCTTTCAAAACACACTTTTATCATAAAGCTTTTCTTGGTTTTATTGACTCGGTTGGCGTGAATTTGTTGGTTAGAACACTGTTTACTTTTCTTTTCTTTTTATATATTTATATTTTACTTTAAATAATATATCCATAAGTACCTAATATAGTTTTAACATTGTAGCTGTTACTGACTAATGGGGTAGATAACATCCCAAATAAAATAAGATTTATTTGATTTATTCATTATTTTATTAACCTTTATTTAACCAGGCAAATCCCATTGAGATCACAGACCTCTTTTGCAAGGGAGGCCTGAAGGCAGCCTAACATGCATGTTTTTGGTCTGTGGGAGGAAACCGGAGTACACAGAGAAAACCCGCGCAAGCTTGAGAAGAACGTGCAAACTCCACACAGACAGACCCCAGGGCCAAGTGGGGATTGAAACCCAGGACCTTCTTGCTGTGAGGCAACAGTGCTAACCACTGATCCGCCGTGCTGCAAAGATATAAGACATAAAGATAAAACTTTATTGTCCACCAAGGTGGAAATTTCCCTTCGTATTATATTAGACTGCCTGACTTTACAAACAGAAGAATCAGGGGCAACTTCTCATTCTCATTTTATTCAGTTGTGTGATTAACAATACGGCCATATGGTTATGTGTCACATGCCTCATTACTTCCTCACTGTCGTGTTGTGGCACAACCTTCAGCCCAACGTGAGCCTCCCTTTTCTCTAGCAAATGGCAATGTCCAATTAGTTTAAGAGTAACATTTACTCCTTTCTTTTACTGAACCTAAAAACTGTTCTACTATCCAATAACCTTTAGAGTACACAGGCTGTGACTTTGCCTTCACCTCAATAAAGCGCTCCATGATTGAATCAAGTGGCTGAGGTCAATAGGACATGTGTTCATTTCCCAGGGTCCTCTAGGGTCCCTGCAGGCAGAAAAATATGCTGAGTGTCTTCTGTGACATTTATTGGAAAGGAACTGAATTATATATCTTTTTTCCTGTTTTCTCATTTTATCTCTTTCACTTTTATAAAGGGCTCCAAGACTAGGTGTGTGCGTACATATGTGTGAGTGGACATGCACGGTGTTGTGTGTTTTACACAGTCTTTCCACCCTGTGGTCACACTTCAGGCACCAGCACGTACTACATCTGTTTCTGACTCTACAACGTCACCTCAATTTTCTGCCAACTTGTTTTCCTTCACCGCTTTGACGGACAGATACTGCTTCCTCTCTGTCTCCTCAGCTTTTTCCTTTTGTCAGCCACCTCTTCACTTTTCATCGTCTCATCTTACATCAGTTAAAAATTGTAGCAGCGGCAGAAAAAAATCATAAGTCAGTCAGTAAATGAATGTGGAACTGACTCAAGGCTTTCTTTTTGTTAAATTTTCCACTTTAATTTTCACAGTATGTCTGTCGAAAAGTGATCAAGTCATTAGTCCTCTCAGGGATTGTTGTCAATGCTGTGTTGCTTCTTTCTGGCACAGTGAGATCATCACATTTAAAGTGACAAGTAAAATCATGACTAACTATCAAATTAATTTATTGTGACTTGTCAATGTTTATTTTTGGAAACAGATATTAACACTTCAAAATGTGTTAAAAATACGTGTGCTCTGCTCTGTGCTGTAAAATCAGTTAATGTGTTCTATTTTACTACAATATCCACTCAAAATAGCATTTTAATTGGATTATGCACAGAGCGTATAACTGAAATTAATGTAATTTTAGAAAACAATAATTTTGCAAGCAACAGTCTGTTTTGAAAGAATTAAAGAAAATATTGACAAGATAATTCATTTAGTTTTAAAGTAGCATTTCACTCCAGTTTGGCATCATCTATTCTCATAAAAAGTCTAATTCTAGTTTAAATAGTATCATTTGTTAAACTAAATCTTAACAATAAGTACAGCTTAAGTTAATGTTTTAATGAATGTGAACAAATACAAGCCAGTTGCATTTAAATAGTTTATATAATAGTCTACCATTTAGCCACTTTGAGCATTTTGTTGTGATAAAGAGGCTCTGATCCATATACTGATCCATTTATGTATTTTATTATTTTTTTTACTTTATTTCAATGGGCTCAAGATTTTGAACAATATTTCTGAAATATCCTTACACTCCCTTACCATTCCTCACACATAATTTCCACAACACTTTCATAATAGAAGAGGTATAGAAAAGGTATTCTTAGCATGACTAAAGAGTCAACCAGAGACAGATGCAATAGACAAATAAATAAATAAATAAACCTGGTAAAAACAGCTCCATTGATCTCTGGTCTGGTTTCTAAGGTACAAAGTGATAGATGCTGCCATGTCATTGTTTCTATAAACCTCTGAGAGATTTTGAGCATGTTTGCAAGAAAAACTGCACAAATACAACCAAGTCAAGGTGTGTTCTGCTAAATAACTCCTTCCTAAGAATAATGTCTAAGAATTAAACTAAAATAAGCTTTAACAAACTATTAATTTTGAGTGTGCACACTTGTGCAACCACCATTTATTTAATATGGTATATATTTATTTTCCCTGCATTTTTTTTTTCTTAATTGTACATGGTATACAGTATGTTGCAATAATGGTGGAAAACTGTTTGAATGTTTCATTTTTTTTCTTTGTGTCATTTGTTGAGTTACTGAAACCTGTCAGTCAAATAGGAGTGTGTAGACATTTTTATATTCACTGTAGTTGCATGACTGATCTGTCATACTGCAAAAATGTGATATCCTGAAACTGTGTTGCCAGCCAAGCGTCTGCTCCATCATTGGAGCATGGTTGCACAGAGTGCTGAAGACATTTTTGGAGTGACAACCAACACTGATGTAGCTCGACGTTAGATTGATGATACTACATGTATAGATGTCATGTCTATGCAAAACAACACATCTACCCACAACTGAGTTAAGTCCTCATTTTGCTCCTCCTCATTAGCTTTTGCCAAATACCTTCTTGTTTACCACTTGCCCCAGGGTGACCCATGAATCTGTGTGAACTCGGAAGGCTGAAGTACAAAAACATAAGTCATTCAGGCAGGTTCCAAAAGTCTTCCACATTCCCCCCTCTTGACTTTAAAACTGGGCTGTAAATTTTACGAACTACAAGTAATAAACTCTTCCACCAGAGGTCTTAGCTTCTAAAGTAGAAGTGCTGATCTGGCATTACTTTGATACAGTTTGACCATTCCCTTCATTATGATTCAAAAGGTAAAACTCTTACTGTAGGGGTATTGTTATTCTAAAACCTTGATGCATGCCCAGGAGACTGAGACCAAGTAGAGCAACGGAAGCTGACAAAGCTAATCCAAGCGGCGGTTCAGCAGTAACTCATGAGGAGTTATGCAGATTGTTAAAGGATTGCTCGAGCTGTTAACCTTTGTCACTGACACCTCCTTCAATCAGTGCCTTCTGTGTGCATGTTATTATCTGGATTAATCCCATTGTTTCTGAATTTGAAAAACTTGCACTCAGTGGTTCACATTTCTACTGGTACTGTATGCAGACCTTTTACTTTTTGACCTCTACTCTGACCTCTGTAGAAAGACATACACATGGTAATACTACATGCAACGTGATTCTGGTGTTAGATAAAGTCTATTCAACTTGCAACATCTCACAATTTTGCAAGATTATGATTCAGCAGGACTGTTCTCAGTTCGGATGCACTCATCTCTTATTAAAAACTCAGGAATGAAGCAGACATACACTGCAGCGTGTCTAAAAATGATATTCCACCAACTTTTCAGTCCAAAAACTGGATAGTAAAGTAATCCAAAGGCAACAAATAAGTGTTTACATCTTACACACATCTTGTGCTCAGTTTCTTGCAACATATGCTCATGCAGGTAGATTGTACCTTCACATTTTTGTTAGTTCCATTTGTATGTTTGGTGCATTACCCATTGTACACACTTTACTATACTTTCATCCACACCAACGCATAAAACAGTACTTACTGGCTACTTCCAGGGATGCATTGTGACTAATTGCTTGGCCCAGATAGTTTCGAGCCACACAAACATAGCTGCCATCATCCGGCTTGCTCCGTCGTCCATGGATGATACGCAGAAAAAAGAGGGAGCCGCTGGGTAGCAACATACGATGGGAGCGGGGGTTGTCTCTGTCTGTCTCAACGCGCTCACCATCTTTGTACCATTCCACCGTTGGGATTGGACGGCCCTCTGCCTTACAGTTGAGAGTGGCTGGCTCCCCTTTGGACACAATGAGGTCCGAGGGGTGCTCCACAATGCGGGGAGGGGTGTCTTCTTGGCGAAGACGAGACCCTGGAAAAGAAGACAGTGTGCAGATGAAGTTTAAACTTTGCTGTCAAATTAGCTTTGCATGTCGTAACAAGTAGCCACAATTAAATCCATCAACTGATTCCTCATTTATATAAAATTACAATTATGCTATTTAAACAAAAGTACCATAAATTACTAATTGTTTGCATTTTTATTCCAGTACACCTTTTTTGGATGCCATGTTGATAGTGAATGAGTGAGCAGCTCTCTCCTGGGTGTGTGTTTTTTATCATTTATGTTGTGTAAAGCCAATTTCACCACAACCTCTCTAAATAAGGCAGAAATATCACTCAATACTTTCAAACACACAAACCCCGACAACCACAAAATTCACCTCTGATCCTTTATCCATTGCTGAGATGTCAATCAATCGGCTCTTCTCAAGAAAAATAAAAGCACAGAAATATACCAACTGAGTCTGAAGACACAACAAATAACCCTAATGAGATCCAGGTACACAACTCCAGTATGCCGCATGTTTTAAATTCCTCTTCATCTTTCAAACTCCTCGTGGATTAAACAAAGCATACCAACTCACACACACACACACACTACACATTGCAATTGAATTGGCTTACTGTCCAGGATATTCACCACCTCTTATCCAGTGACTGCTGAGATTGGCTCATGCCCCCACCCCCATGACCCTGAACATTTCTATTGAATGAATAGAAAAATAGAAAAAGTCTGTACTAAAGCTCCCAGTATAATTCTGCGTCCGTCCGTCCACGCATACGTACGCGCATACTGTACGCAGAGGGTTCAGATTTCATACTCGAGCGTACACCCTGAGCGGCTGCAGAGCAGCTTTGCAGACAAGGGGCGTTTACCTTTGGGACAAATTGAGGTCACCGATTGGTCATTTGCAGACACGCCTACTGGATTGATTGACAGGTCGGGGAAAAAAACTCCCGCAGCCACGCTGGACCTGATTTTAATTATCACGTGACAAATTCCTTCATTTCTCACCATTTCAGTCATGGCATCAACAGAGGAGGAAGAGATCACGTGCCTTTTGGCAAAAAAAAAAAAAAAAAAGAAAATGCCAGCTCAGGGATGAAGAAGGGGAATTTAATACATTGGTGCTGCATACAAAACAGTCCATCGCCGGGCAGTTTATTGTGCGACATCACGTACGCAATCGTAAAAATTGAGCTTTGCGCGACATGCCCTGTGGGGTTATGCTCGTACCTCCGCGTACACACGTGCATACCGTACGCGTGCGTATACTGGGGCTTAAGAAGAACACTTATTTTAATTTTGCCAGAAGAGAAACTGTTACCATGTACTGCAGTCAGGCAAATCAAGATGGCTTTTTTATTAAGTAGACAAAGTGTGTTCTGGAGAAGAGACAAAAAGGACTGTTCTTTAATCAGTAGAAGAGCCAAAAGGCAGGCTCTGTGATGGCTCTCTCAGCGTTTTGCCAAACATAATTTACATTTGGCTGTAATGCAAAAAAGTAAAGGTAGAAGTGTACTGACAGGTTTTTTTTTTGTTTTCTTCATAGGGGTCCAGTGCCACTTTAAGGCATGCTCTAGATGTAGTTTTTTACTGGTTCAAACAAAAACACAAAAAGACTATGGGTTAATTTATTTTGTTCCACTGCCAAGATAGCCACAACTGTACTCCGATTTAATGAATGTTACACTATGTTTAAGCTGTTGGTTCCCATAACCCAGCTCTAAGACCCTTTTGAAAATATGTTTTACTGTAGCCCAGTATAGAGTTGGTGCTTCTGCAGAACTAAATTTTGGGGCGGGGCTAGAACTTGTGCATTTAAAACAGAAATAATCTTTACAGTATGGTTCTTAATTATTAGTGGATCTTTTCAAATAGAAAAATGCATTGAGACTTTAAAGGGCTGGTGTCAAGAACGGGTTTTTGGATTCTTAATAAGCCAGACACAGGAGTCCAAAAACAAGAACAGTTTTTTTATTAACTAGTCTGCTGGTTGCTGGAGTCAGGAGTCCAATCTTCTCAGCCTGTACATGGCAGGTGAAATCCAGAGGCGTGGTCCGATGGTCGTAGCAGGGGTCAAGCACGTTGAAGCAGAGAAGCAAGAACAGGGCCGAGTCGTGATCCAAAACAGTAGTCAAAGGGAGAGCAAGAGTTGTTACCGTGGTCCGATATGCAGACAAATCCAGAAAGGGGCAAGGTGAGGAGTCAAAAAACAGGTGAGGGTTCAAGGCAAGACAAGGCAAGGATACAAAACTATGGAACAAGATACTGATTGAAGGCTTCACTATCAGGGACCATGGGAGGTTTAATAATTCGGTACTGGTGGAGCGGGAGAATGGAGCTTATAAAGGGTGTAGAGCAGGTGAACTAGATGAGCTGAAGCAGGTGAGTGGAATCAGGGCAGATTGCTGTGATAAACAAGGGAGGCGTGGCCTGGCTTGGAAGGAGTAGGCTTGAGCTGGAGATGGGTGATAGGCATTACAACACAGGGGAAGAGTAACTATGGCATGAGGGGCTGAAACAATAGCAGGAGGGAGTGAGTGTGAGACAGGGGCCAATGGGGGTTCAGCGGGGCTGCTGACCATTACAGCTGGGGTACACTTTTATTTATCATTCCAACTTTTTTGGTATTTCCATGTTTGTCAGTCTGTTTTACTGTGGGAACATTTTAGTGCTCTTTCATGGAACTGCAGACGGTAGCTAACACAGCTTGTAGCAGGTCTTGGTGAAATGTGCCAGTGTCCTTGTAAAGCAGATAATCACCACCGTGCTGGAGAGTGATGAGCTCCTACATTCTTGTTGTAACCAATAAATTCCACACAGGCAAGTGTTTACCCACACTGATAACACCTTACACACTGTGAAACGGGTTTGTAGTGTGTTGCATTTTTATGTGTTTTCACATATCTGGAATTACTAAGTTATCCGGAAGCTTATAAAATATGGGATATAGAGCACAACCTCCAATTAGACCAACAGTTACGAACAATAGTCATACTGTGCAGAAGCTTATCATTAAAAGGTGAAAAACAGTATGCTGACTTTTGCATGGTACACAATAAAAAACGTGAACTAAATTCATGTTAAATGGATGATAGTTGAACTGATGATATGCAGCTTAATTTCTCTACCACTGCATGAATCATACTTTATTGTATTGTCACCCATGTTTATTTATGTGTGCTTGCCGGTTACCAAAATGGACTTATGGACTTTTAGATGGGATTTTAGTAAACCTTTCAAAAAACATCTATATATAGATCTACAACTAATGAGCCTTTTAAGTCAATCCAGTTGAAGATGACCACCACAAACAACTGAAATGAGAAAACATCAAAATGTCTATACCTTGGTCAGTATTAGAAATGTTAAGCTAAAATATAGTGTTAGGAGCTGAGCATCATCCACAATACATGCGCTGAGTGCTAAAGAGGATGTCTCATTGGGCTGGCAGTAGCTGGCAAAGGGTATTAATGTTGGGATTTGATTTATTTATTTTTTTCCCATGAGTATCACAGCTGTGCAGCCCAGTTATTTCAGTTTTGAAAATGGTTAAAAAAAATAGCAACAACTTTTCTCTTAAATTGGTCACTAAGTTATTGTAGGCATCTTGAACCAGACTCAAATATATCTGAATTTAGCCTCTTTTTTTTTCAAATTTTGTGATTTTTTTTTTCTTACCAATGAGATAGCACATCCTTTGCTTAAATGTTGAAGTCAAAACTGTCTGTCTATGTGCAAAATATCTAAAATATCTCATGAACCACTTGTCAGATTTCAATGAAACGATCAAAAAATAATCATTTGACAGACAGCTACAACTGATTTATTTCTCGCCATGCAAGGTTTAAGGCAAATATTGTCCTCTTTTATCATTTAGAAAATTGCAAGTGGATTTTTTTATTATAGTTTTTAATGTCTTTATTTTAATACAAGAATTCCAGTAATATTTTTTAAGCTGATATTGTCCAAATGTACCAGTAGTATGGGTGTGTGTAACAATGGCACCTGATTGGCCTAGTGACGAGGTCTGGATTGTTCTGTGAAGCACTTATTTCTGTAATTTGCACATTATGAAGGGACCATTTATGAAAAGGAGAGGAAAATAAAAACTACAATTTCTTCTTGCTTTTGAAGATAGTTTTGATTTGTTTGGACAAGTTTTGAGTGTTTTGCTTTTGGAAATGTGTCCTTCTGTCAGGTGGAACTGGCAATAAAAGTAAGCACAAGACCACTAATGCCAAATTGCTTTGAGAATTTGCAGCAGTGCTCTGATTTAGACACCAGTCCTGATGTGTTGACAATAACAATGTTAACAAACTGTTGACCAAGAATATTGCTTTCCATGGCCAACTTCTTGGATGGGCCCATACCAAAACCAGAATACACCTGGAACTGATGTAATCTTTACTGTTTTTTCCAGTTTCAATACACTAGATGTGACAAATAAGACAGAATACTTAAAATTGGACTTAATGAATAATTTTAACAATAAACAATTTAAATAATTTAAAGACCTATATTCCTTAACATAACATCTGCTACCTTTGGATACTTTTTTGCACCATTTTTTTGTAAGTTATAAATTAAATGACTTAAATGTTGTCATAGTTGCATTGGCTAAAGCCAATTAAATATGTTATATGGATTTGGGTTGCCTCCAAAAGGTAATCAATACATTAGATGGTATTCAAATGTTCATACAATGATTACTTTTTGAGAATTTCAGTACATGAAGGTGATTCATAAAGGATTTTACTACCAGACAAAACAGTTAAATCCAATATCTTGTGCTAAAATTGTGAACAAAAGTCTTGGGAAAAGTGTAGAGTTCAACATTTGTGTTGAGGTTGAGACTTAGTTAGTACCACGCTAATTTTTACCTTATCATCTGCAAAATTCAACGAGTTGCAGATATTTTTGTGTTTAATGGGTTTAGCTGGCCGTGGAAACCACCTAAATTTAGAATCACTAAAAGTTCATAATTTGTAGATGTATATCTAGTTATTTTTTCCAAAAGTTTTAATAAAATATATCCAACGGTTTAAGAGATAATTTGTTAAAGGACAGATTAAGTTGACTCTGAAAGTTGAAGGTAAGCTCCAGCACAATAAGAAAGCTTTCAGAATATGTGTTGGGGATGATTCTCAGCTACACGCACTCAAATTGTATCTGAATATCTGAAAATTGTTAAAGTTGTAAACGTTTTTATCGTAGTTAATGTTTAGCTTTGGTGAAAATTTTTAATCGGATTAACTCCAAAAGTTAATAATTTTTGGATGTTTATCTAATGATTACTTTCTAAATGTTTTATCTATGTTTGCCCACTGGTTTTAAACTATTCTGCATACACATTCGAAAAAAATCGCAAACACACACAGACACACGTATAGTGGATAATATATATTGCCAACTGGAATTATTGCCAATAGTTTAGTTGTCAAAGTATGATCATTCAGTTAAAAAAAAACACCATTTATTTCTGCTTTTGTTCTACCATAAATGCTGAGAATTGTTATATTTGTGTTTGCTACAAATGCAAAATGATGCAGGCTGATTAGTGCTGTGCACAGAAAAAGCTTAATTTTGGTTCAGCAACACATGGGGTGAGTCTCAAATTCATACACTGCCTGCTGTGATCAAATGATTAAAAACAGTATTAATAGGAATCATTATAGAGATGGAAAAAATATTAAATATATAACATAAAGTAAAACCTACCGATCAAACCATATTTTCAAAAATGGGCATTACCACCCATGGAGCTGGAGGCAAAAGTAGTAAATATTTAATGCAAGTACAATTTTACACACAGCCTGAACCTTTAAACTGGTATCAGAACAATGCCAACAAGGCAGCCTCTGTGGCCTTTGGTCTCTGTTTCCAGAACACATGCTGCTTTCCTTGTTCTTAATTGTGTTGGGTTGATGCCTGAAGGTCCATGCAACTCCCTGAGCTCCCTGGCATTACTGAGAGGCAATATCAGCCTGCCACAAGTGCACCTCCCTCCCACAAAAGACCAGCTTTATCTGCAAAGGGCCAGCAGCCAGCATAAAATCAGCATGCAAAAGCATGCGCACAGGTGCACAATGAAGTACATGCATCCAAACCAAAGTTAATTTGTTGCACCGTTACACTTAAAAATGTTTGCTTCTGTTTTTTTGTTTTTTTTTGCGGGGGGTTCAGTCAAACATTACTGAAGCATTTCTGTTGTCCTGTGACATTGTGTTTTGTTAGAGACTGAGAAAATAGTTTAGTAAAGAGTCTGTTTATTTCTACAAAGTGTTTTCTTTAAAAACTTCAAAATTAAACTGCAAAAAGTAATAATAATCTAAACCAGGAAACATTGAAATATTAAAAATAATGTAATACAAATACTTTTACAGTGAAATTTCAATAAGTCACTCAGCAGGAACTATGTATTTATTTAAATTGTTTAAACTAAGCTGTTACTTATACAACTATATAAATAACATCTATTTCCAATTTGTTTACAAGTATATTTTTGTTTTCTTGCTTTACTAGGAAAATAAACATTATTTTATTCAAGTTAGTTTGATTTGTGGAGGGAACATACTGTCAATTGACAGTTTTAATGCATCACCTGGAGACCTGGGTTCACATTTCTGCTAAGATCGCTTACACTTCCTAAAGAATGTGCATACTTGTAATAACGTTTTGTCCAAACTAACTAGTGGCAAAAAGACGTTTGTGACATTCATAAATGACACACTCAGATTGTTTTGTGACTAATATCTACTAGGGCCCGTTATACAGACTTCTGCCTGCAGTACTTGCAGGGGGTTTCTTATGCTTTTAAGAGTCAGGAAAAACAATGAAAGGCATGAATATAACGACAAATGGTGTTTGCAACAAATGAAACAGCTCTGTCTTGTTCAGAACAAACACTTTATTTTAGGCTTGAAAGTATTTAGTCTTCTTTTGAAAGAAGGGCCATAGATCATTGATCAAAGTTCAAACTTTTAATGGTCAGACAAAGATGCCCCATAGTTCTGAAGTTCACAAATCTTCTGTTGTGAGTCATATTACTCCCCAATGGGCAGCTATCCATGGTTGACAAAGATAAAAGAAAATAGAAGCAAGAGATTTAGAGGCTGAAAGAGCTTTAGACAGGAAGAACAATTTACACAGAGCAGCATCAAAAAGTGTTATAATGGGAATAGTCACTGGAAATAAAATGTATTTTGTCTTATGAAGTTAATTGACATTTGCTACTAATTATTTACAGCATTGGGAAAAATATGTGGTTTTGCATTTTTACTCAATATTGAGTGTTTCTGTTTCACATACATTTTGGCTTCGGTGCAAATTTACATGCATCTCCTGTTTGAATTATAAATGTATCCTGTCAGCATTCCTATGAAACCCACGGTCCACCTAAAACACATTCTACATACTCAGACTAGACAGCTCTTAGACAATGTGACAATTATACCACGGCAGCAAAGCATCGGCATGACAAGAGGTTAATTTTATGCAAGTGATTGCTGTGCTTCACCGCACCGGCTCAGGTATCTTAAACACGTCTGATTATGCGGAAATGTCAACGCAAACAACCTGTGATAAGGTGCGGCCCTTTACATCAAAATGGGTTAAAAGACAAAGCACATCTTTCTCAAAACCTTGACCATCCCACATGGTAATAAATAAATAAAATCATGGTTAAAATATTATTTAGTTAATATTTATTTACAAGTGTACTATTAGGCTCCCTTCACATTGGATGACTGCCATCATGACATAAAAAACTCAACCAGACTGAGATGGGTTTTGTATGGTCTTAATGAGGTACCTTGAGAATACATAGGCTCCCCTCACGTAATAGAGCATGACTGGTCCACAGTGGTGCTGAGTATGCACTAAACAGCCATAGTGAAATTGTACTGGTTTATCATCGTGGTGGCAGCATATCAAGATTTTGGGTAGTCTTTGGGGGATTGTGTTGGCTGCTGTGACCTCATACTGTGAGATGTCTGCACACACTGGTGTGGCTTTGTTATTCAAAAACTAAATCACAACTGTATATGGTGGCCTCACACAAATACTGGAACTATCCATCCATCCATTATCTTTACCCACTTCTTCCTTCTTAGGTCACAGGGGTCACTGGTGCCCATCTTCAGCCATCACTGTGCGAGAAACAGTGTACACCCTGGACAGGTCTCCAGTCCATCACAGGGCCACATAGAGACAAGCGACAAACAACCATTCGCTCTCTCACTCACACTTAGGGACAATTTAGAGTTCCCAATCAGCCTAACATACATGTTTTTGGTCTGTGGGAGGAAACCATAATACCTGTAGAAAACACATGCATGCACGGAGAGTAGTGAACATGCAAATTCCACACAGACAGGCCGCCGGCCAGGATTTGAACCGAGGCAACCTGTTTGCTGAGAGGTGGCAGCTCTACCAACTGTGTCACCGTGCTGCCCGTCATGGAAACAATGTACAGCAAATATGTTATGGCTATAGTGTTGTGCGGGGCATGACATGATCTTCTAGTGAGCAGCTGCTTCCTAAAATTGCTCAAGAGAGCTGTCAGGGCAGGTACAGTGTGGTAAGAGCACGAGACTGTCTCATGGAAAATGGTGGGGTAAACATATTTTATGAGTACGAGCTCTAAACACCATGTAGAATGGTGGAGAAGTGGTTAAAGATGTTAATTCATGGCAAAAAGGTTGCAAGTACACAACCAGACTGGGTCTTTTCTGTGCGATGATGATTGAATGTTGTCCCCATATGTGTGTAGTTCATATAGTCAACTCCTTCAGACCAAAAACATGAACGTTTTGTGAGTTGGAAACTATATTGTCTCTAGGTATGAGTGTAAGTGTGAGCATTGGCTGTCTTGTTTGTCTTTTGCTGGACTGACAACCTGTTTAGGGTGTATTCCAGTTCTCACACAATGACCACTGGAGATAGAATGACAACCTCAGCTGGGGCAACAACACCACCAGCCTGCACAAGGAAGCTCATCAGAGACGCTACTTCCTCAGGCGACTGAGGCGAGCTGGTCTGGGAAGCTCAGTCCTCAGCTACTTCTACAGGTGTGCAGTGGAGAGCCTCCTGTGCTCCAGCATCTACATGTGGCATGGAGGCTGCACAGCTGCAGAAAGAAAAGCTTTGCAGAGAGTGGTGAACGCTGCACAGAATTCTGTTGGAGTCAGCCTCCCCACCATCACAGACATCTACACCTCTAAATGCAGGAAGAGGGCCACCTGCATCATCAAGGACCCCGCTCACCCCAAACACACACATTTGCCCCACTCCCCTCAGGTAGGAGGCTGAGGAGCATTAAGTGCAGAACCATGTTTGTACGTCTATGTTTGTCCTTTATGTAAATGCCTGCTGACAATGCTGCAAACTAATTTCCCTATGGGGACAAATAAAGCTATCTATTGTTCTATCTATCTAGACTGAGGAACAGCTTCTACCCTGAGGCTGTTAGATTCATGAATCTCTAACCAGGAGAATCACTGTGAAAAAAATTAAATCACTGTATTTCCACTTGATTGTTGATATGTGCTGCTGACTATCCATGCTGCTGATCTCATGCTGCTGATTTATTTCACACTACTAAATTCATTCGCACTCATCTGCTCACACAGACTCATGTTCGTGCTGCTGTTGTTCGGCGTATTGCTTTTGTACTATTTGTGCTTAGTGTATTCTTAGTTTAGCGTATTTCTTAGTTCATGTCTTAGATCTTATTACTGTTTTGCTTTACAATTTATACTTTTATTGGATGTAACTGGGATCCTGTGTACACAATTTTGTTTCACCACATGAACCACATATGATGTGAATGACAATAAAGAAAACTTGACCTTGACCTTGAGGTAGACACCAGCTCCCTCATGACACTGCATGGAAAACTTTCTGCAAATTTTATACAATCTTGTCACCTTCTAACAGGTTGTGGAGAGCATAGCATAGCAAAAATAAACTGTATAATAATCTAGTTAATGTTATTAGATGATCAATGTGACCGTATTATGATTACACATGCATTTACTGTTATACCTGAAGCATTCATTAAATGAACATGTAGAAATATGATTTCTCAGGCAGTTTATTTTCATAATGTAACAAAGCTTGATTTAATCATAAATTGTTTCTGACCATGAATTGGAAACACAAATCTTACCAACTCATTCTAACCACAAAACAGCTCCATCCAGCATCTAGGTATGGATGTGCGTATAAGTCAGCACTGGTTTTTATTTTTTGTGCTACACTTTCACAAAGGACCAAAGGACTATGTTCCAGTGTGAAGGTGTTTTTGTGTCTACAAGCATTGAAAAAATAAAATTCAATGTCTTGTAACACAAATCAATAGTTAATTTTCATTTAACAGCTTTAGTAAAACTGCTAAATTACTATATTTCCCTTTCTTTTGGTTAAATATGAAGCTACATGTTCAGTTGGATTAGTTCTTTCCTTGCAAAAATGTTCAAACACACAGCTTCGTTTGAAGTTTTACAGCCGGCATGAACTGTTTTTCTCTGTTTTTTTTATCTTTATGCAATAGTAAACAGGCTATTTCAAATCAGTAGCTTTATGTTTTTAATTACTTTTTTAAAGGAGCATTTTTATTTCTAATTTATTCATAAAAAAAAAACCCAGCAACATTTCTGACTTTCAGCTCCTAAAGTGTCACGCTCAAACAATTCTGTAAACTACATCAAATAATATTAATATAAATGATAAATACCAGAAATTCTTTCTCATGCTGTTCAAACTAAAATGATGTAACGCCCAACAAAGTGTAGAAAATAAAGAGATGTGGTGTGTTTTTATGCCAAAACAAAGCATATTTCTTATATTTTTTTATTTATTATTGTTGATTTAATTTGCATTTGTACTTGTAATTTTAATCACAAGAGATTATTAATAATGCTGTTTACTGTACTGCAAACCAAAGTTTTATTTGTCCCTCCTGCAGTCCTTCCAACAACACAATGCAGCACAGTGAGGCAGTCTTCAGGGAGGCGAGTCAAGGTCGCAGACGTGATAACACCTCCCTACTGCAGCGCCCAGATGTTTAGGGCAAGATATGAGATGAGAGAAAGTGTAAGCAGGAGAAATAACTCACCAAAGGATAAGTAATTGATTTAGCCAAGCACAGGAGCCTTTCAAATATTAATATTTTATCTGTTTTTATCATTAATATCAGGTGATTAAGTTGCTCATTTTGTTTAGGCTTTATCTGCTCTTGGTTGTGCAATTGTTACTCTTATTTAAAATTTAAAAAAAAACTGCACTGCCACACTATATGATATCGAGGAAAAGAGGGGAAAAATAATTCTGGGTTGCCATCTGGTAAATAGTCACTGGAAAGGTAACAAGCAATTAAGTCTCCAAGGCATACTCAAACCAGAACATTGCTGGTGCGTGATAAACATCTGAGCCAAGTAGGTCACCGGGACGCTTTAACTGGAGAGTAAATCCATCAGGCTGTCTGCGACACACGGGGAGGGCCAAACATATTGGACCCTTCAGCTAATTCTCCTGCAGTTTGAATGAATTTATGCACAAATTTTGATTGCAGTTCTTTGACATTTTAGCTAAATAATGAAAATAGGACAATGCCATCCTTTGCTAACCCATTTGCCAGATCCTGTAAACTTCCTCGTATTTCTTAAACTAACTTTACAGTATACTTTATAATGACTTCAGTGCAGTGAGTAAATGTCCCGAGGAGACTGATAAACCAAAGCTTTCCTCCTGTATTTGTGATGAGAAACACCTGAGAGCACCGCTGCCCCACAAAGGCCAGCAGCTAATCTCAAAAGCTTATTTTCACTCCATTAAATGTTCAGTGAAAAGTAAAGTGGCTGCATAAGACATTGATTATCACTCGAGCAGAAACTGAGAGTCAAACTTCTCATGAAAATAACAATCACTGCATTTGCACAAAGGCGCTTTGTTATTTTTAAAGGCAAAGAAGAAAATCTACAAAGGCTTACTCTCGCATGCACCGAGTTATATTTAGTAATAAAAACGTCAGTTATAGTTTCTGTGGCAATTTTTTGTCATTTATTCATAAGAAGTCCAAGATCTTTGTGCCGTCAGTAAAATCTTGGGGATGTTTGATCATCTGTAGACGATCCTGCTTCGTTTGAAACTTGTAAACCGTTAGGTTGTTCACATTATGACTCGCTTCTGACGGTGAAATAAAATGTTGCGACAAGTTTTAAAAGACAACTGGTCTGTTTATAACAGTTGATATTTTTATATCA
The DNA here is from genome assembly GCF_014905685.2 of Nematolebias whitei. NCBI lineage: Eukaryota > Metazoa > Chordata > Actinopteri > Cyprinodontiformes > Rivulidae > Nematolebias > Nematolebias whitei. Next base: position 34,822,345 of record NC_056511.1, read on the forward strand.
TATGTATACAATTTTATTTCTTTCTCGTGTCAAATTGAATTTAAAGTATTTTTTTTTATGTGAATACAAAAAAAGGATTTGGTGACATCTTTACCATGACCTGTAGACTATTCATCTAAAGTATGTGTCTAACCACATTTTAACAAATGAGCTGATATTTGGTTGTAACTGTGTAAACATTCATTATCTTTCCAACAGATTATTATTTATTTATTACCATTAGGCTCTGGTAGTAGAAATTGTCTACTTCTATTTTCCTTACTCATTGTTAAAACTGTAAAATTACCGAGATGGGTTTATCCTATCTAAGTACATGTGTTTGCTACAGCTGCGCAACAGTTTTTACATATAATGTTCCAACTGAAAAGCCCTGTCTTGGAAAAATATTGTAATAGTCATAATCTTACTGCATGTTATATACCGTGAAGCCACACACACACACACACAAAAATACATTAAAGCTATGTTTTTTTTTTTACTGCAAAGCTGTGGTGTAGTCTACATTTTTGTACTGGGTATACTGTGCTTAGCAACCAAAGTACACCAGTTAGTACAATGTAATCATGGATTTATTTTGCTTTTTAAGCATATAACATTTCAAAATTTCTCTGATGCTTTTATTTGAATAAATGTACAACAAACTTTGTACAACAATCGGTTTTGTATTAAAAACATGTTATAGATTTGATAAAACAGTATAAAAGCAAAACATGTTCAAGTATTAAGTATTATGTACAGAAGTATTAATTATTAAAAAAAACAGGTTGAACCAACTCAATGTGTCTATAAAATGTTTGAAATGTATTGACAATGACACGAGCCCATGTCATGTATCACTGCCAATGATACGTGACATGGGCTTGTGTTATTGGGCAATTTAAAGTGGGTATACTGAACAACAAAGTCCATGCTCAGTAATCCAGGTATACAATCCAACATTTTTCAGTCAGGTCATCTGGACAGTTTCTTTTTTTTTTTGCGTGCTGAAACGTTTCGCCTTAGATCCAGAAGGCTTCATCAGTCAAGGAAACACAAAACTAATTCTTCCTCCAACAGCTTACTCCAAAGTGGAACAAACCAGTTTTGTTGGTGCTAAGATGGTTTCTTTGGTACGCCCCCTCCTCCATTGCTGGCCCTCTTCCTTGTTGACAGTTGTGTCAAACTGGTTGAAAACAACAAGTCCATGCTCAATGATCCAGGTATACAAAATATACTGAAATTCCCAAGCTTTTCGAGTGGGTATACTCCTGCCTATCACATCGACTACACTGCTGCAAAGTTACTATTAACACCTTTTTAATACTCTGCCAGAATAATAAATACCAAAATTCATAAAATTACATTAAAATGGCTTGGCAGCAAAATATGCACTATAATTGAATAAACAAAGAAGTACCGTATTTTTCGGACAATAAGGTGCACCAGATTATAAGGCACATTAAACCAAACAAAACAATGAGATAAGTCAATCTTTATTCAACTCATTCACAATAACCATATAAAATCAGTTCGAGGCCAGTAAGCACAACTAGAGTTCATACATAAGGCGCACCAGATTATAAAGCCCACTGTCAATATTTGAGAAAATTAAAGGAGTTTAAGTGTGCCTTATAGTCCAAAATTACTGTACCAGTACAGATGTGTGCAGAAACATTCATCCTTCTGTTTTCTCTACCTACTGGTTCTTGTTCAGGGTCATGACAAACTGCTGTCTATCTCCAGTGGTCACTGAGCAAAAAGCATGGTACACCTCTTACTAAAGACAAATGAGACAAACCACTAGTCCACATGCATACACACATATTTAGTGACGGGCTAGTGAACCTAACATGAACTGTGAAACCAGAGTATCTGAAGAAAACCCACACATGCACAGGAACTATATGCAAACTCCTTGCAGAAAGGCCTCATCTGGGACCTGTGATCTTCTTACTACAGCAGTGCTAACCAACTGCTCCACCATGCAGTCCATGTGTAGACTGCACGGTTCATGTACGTCAGCTCACAACAGCCACAGAGCTGAATGTTACTATTTTACATTTCTACAAACCATGTAATCATAGTTTCAGAGTGTGCAGCCAATTCTCAGCTGCCAATAACACACAGACTGGTGTCTTTCCCAGAACATAAATGGCCAAACAATTTCTCATGTAGAGTCTCAGGGGTGTAAGACATTTGGACATTTTTATTTCACTTCAGTTTATCCTGGTGGCCAATGCAGCTTTTTTTTTTTTTTTTTTTTTTTGTAGCTTTGATTACCTCCTTGTGTGGCTGGAAACAGGAAAATTAAAAAACAGACCTATTTTGTTCCTTTTAAACTTCAAAAAGGAAGACACAGGCGCAAATCTGGCACAAAGCACTGCATTTTTTAAATCCTAAACATTTCCTACCTTGTCTCATTATGTGCTGACATAGAAATACATTCCTTTTGCCGAAGAAGACATTCAAAATCAGGCAACTGTGTTTTACATTCACAGTGAAGCACACACAAAAAAACAAGATTGCATTTTTAAAACACACTCACGCTAACTCTTTAAATGGTTTGTATCACCATGGTGAGCCCTCGACTCATCTCATCTTCCACATGCTCTCCAACTAGCTAATGAGACTTACTGTCAAAATGCTCGAGATGCTTTGAGAGCCTACATTCCAGTGTCAAACCCTGCCTAATGAAGGTAATGTTATATGACCCACTCTCTGTAATCACAAGGTCAGTCCTGAGGGCTTGGTGCTCACGCTCGCCTTTGATCAACCTGCTCACATCATGGACTGAAGACTCACGGGGATGTGACAAGCCAAGAGGAGAGCATTTGGTTGTGGTGAGCATACTGGAATTCATTCCAGTGCCTAAATTTCAAATCAATGTCAAAACTGTAAAACGTTGAGTTTTCGAGGGAGTATGCAAAACATAGGTGCATTGAAAGTTTTTATCTTCGAAGTATTAATATTACAGTCCAAGCTCTTGTCTTACTGCAGATTCAGCTTTTAATTCTATTCCACTCCACAGCATTTCAAATGCTATCTAATATTAGATGTGCTAATTAAAGCAATTTATGCATGTTTTGCCTCTTTGGTGAAAGATGCTCTGGTGGGAAACGGTTCTTCGTGCAGCAGCCTTCAAATAAAGTGCTTTGAACCCCATCAGTAATGACAGGAGACAAATGAAGGAGAAAGATGAGAAGCATCGAGGAAATGGCAAAGGGATAATGCGCACCGCTGAAGTGTGCTCTTGCAACACTTGGGATTTCTTTGTTGTTATTTTAGCTAATCTAAGGTTTAACAGTCAGAGCAAACCTAATTGATATGTATGAGAACTCATCTATTTTCTAGAGTCACCTGAGCATGAACACCAAAAGGCTGCTTAAGATCTATCAAGAGGCGTATTGATTCAATTGATTATTAGCCGCCTGAGTGGAAAGGAGGTGACTCACGATGGTAAGCTCAAGATGCATCCTTCAGGTCATATTACAGCGACCTTTTACAGCCTCCGTTTGAAAACAATATTTCACTGCTTCAGGAGCATCACCTCGTTTTCAAACGCACTTCAACCACCTCAGCTCTTCAGCCACTGATAGTGCACAAGTAGGTTTTGAAGTAGGCTGTACTACAGCAGTGTTTCCCTTACCATTATACAAGCGGGGCGCCCCGCCCCATCAACAGAACGGGGAGCCCCGCCTACCGAACCAAACTGTGCCCCCCCCCCCATCCCACACCCACATGTCAGCACCGACATAGCGCTAAGCTAGCAGCATGCAATACAGGCGTGCTAGCTAAAAAGCTAAAGGCAGCACTTACGCTTCCTCTTCTCTCATGCTGATCCCTCTTTCTGACACCCCCACCCCAACACATCGAAAGTTGTCAATACAAATAACGTGCAGCTCAGACGTGTTCTCCCATCCTTGACAAAAACCACGGACGAGATGAGCACCTCGTCGTTGCAAGTTATCTAGGGGTAACACTGTACAGTTATAAAAAGTCAAATCCTACAAACCTTGTTCCTGTGATTTAAGTGCCTCTTAAAGAGATACCAGTGAGAGAGCATTCTTCTTCCTCTCTAGTTACATTATATCATATCAATATAGAGCGCTTCTTCTGTTGCTCTAAGCTGTCATTCAGTTCACATCAGTAGCTGAGGGAGAATTCCCCTCAAACCTTCATGACTGTTAAAATAATTTGTTGATTGGTTGTTAATTGTATCTGACACACACATCTCTCGATTATAGGATAAGGTTTTGAAGCAAACAATTGCAAAAGGCTATAAAGGTTAGCATGTTAGCAGATGAATTATACACCCCACAGCTGGCTTATATACAGTACAGCTGCCTTGCTTCAAAGACTAGCAACCCAGCTAATAAACTAACTAAAATTGGCTAGTCAGGCTCCTGACATTACTATACACAAAGCAGAACTGCAGAGAAAAGTCATATTTTCACACTAGAATACTATGGAGCTTTGCCACTGTCTACACTCATCGGTTCCACACCACACTAGTTAAGGACCTGCCCACTGTAAGTACCCACCCTCACTCAGCCCAGTTTAAGGGACCACTTTCTACATGGTTCCAAAGGAACTGCTCCGAGGTGATGATTTTAATGTAAGCAGACAGCAGCAGTTGATTGGCCAGCAGTTACATCACTGGATGACCCGCCCAGTAAAACTACATCTGAGCCTCCATTTCCTCTCTGATTGTGTTGACGGACGGCGCCACAAGAAATGAGCGCATTAACCGAGAGATATCAGAGATGATGGCACAGCATGGCCACATCTGGATTTATAAGTAGAGCCAGTATAAGCTAAATAAACTGAAGTCTGGTTATAGGGAGATAAAGGACCGCAACAGGTGGAGAGGCTCGAACACAATGATCTGTTGCGATACCGCCCAGTTTGCATTGACGATCCCGCCCACCGAGCAGGGAAACAAGTCACAGAGGCAAATGGGATGGGATTTACCTGTCTAAATAAAGGTTGAATGAAAAAATCACCACAGAGAAGAACTGATAAGACGAGGACTGAGTGAAGTCACACTTATCATTGGCAAAGTGGCTACAGTGAAGCTATTGTTCTGTTTTGAATCTGTTTAAAAATAATCACTATTTTTTTTTTAAACAGTCTGCTCCCTCTAGCATATTCAACTAAATTGTTCAGGGGACCAGTTACTGAAAGCCAAGAGCTCAGGGGGTGGACATTCAGCAGTTTTTGTCATTAAATAATTTCATTTTACAGTTTAAAATCTAGTTTTATTTTTAAAAAATGAACCCATTGGTGGGCTGAACTGAGCTCACCTGTGGGCCTGATTTGGCCCCCAGGCCACCAGTTGAATAACCCTGCAGCATTTTAACAGACAACAATTTTAAAATAAATTTAAATTTCAAACTTATTTGCGGTGTTTGTGATTAAATTAAAACTTGAACCTAAGATTATAAACAGAATTCCCAAATACCAGCTGATTTTTAAATCTGTTTAAAGTGCTGAAAAACACTGACACTGATTTTAAACAGATTGTTTGATTGTGTTGTCTCACGTCCCCAATTTGTATCTGTGCATCAATATTAACATATTTTATTTTGTATTATTTTACTATTAGAGTAATAATTCTTAACAAATATGGGATGTTATTTAGGCTGCAAAAGCGTTAATTGTTGCTTTTTTTCATTTTGAAACCAAAGCAAGCAAATCAAATAATGCATTTGTTTATGTATTTATTTTCAGTTTTATGCTATAATATGTTGAAATCATGGTATGTTTGCTCAAAGTTAGCATATCGACAGAATATTATACACAACAGGACCAGTTGAAGTGGATGCAATATGTTCTTTCAGTTTTCCCTGAATAAATCGCATAACATGCATTTCCATACAGAGCACAGACTTTAAGAGCAGATTGCTTTTTTTTACTTGTAAAAACCTCAAGACTGAGAAGAGCAGACGGATTTACGGCAGGAAGTATCTCAAGTGCTTTTGCAAACAAACTCAGCTGGACACAGACCTCAGAACAGGAAACAAAGACACGCTTACAACCCCGAGAAAACCGCAAACCTAAAAGAATGTCTAAGCTTAGAAGCTGTTTTGTCCAAATGAGCGCAGCTATTGCTTTATTGTTTATGGATGTCTGGAAAGTTTTCTTGTCAGGAAACTGGGAGCAGCAGCAGGTTTATCCATCTAAATAGCTTGCATTTGAGCAAATCCACTGAACTGGGATGAGTGGGGTTGAAAGAAACAGTAGAGATGTGGGTAATCTCCACCAGACAAAGAAGCAAACAGTAATCGATGCCCCCTCAAAATGAAAGCTAGGGTGTGTAAATGTAGCTTAGACTTTTGTTTGTGTGTGCGTGCCTCTGCATATGTTTGTGTGCCTCTTTGTGAAGATGTGATGACCTGTGAACTCCAGACCCACAGGCACTTGTCAAAGCTCCCAGTAACTTAATTCTCCCTGGGTTAGCAACCACACTCACAGCTCCAGAGGAAACCAGCGAGTAAACAAGGGAAGCAATCATGAATCACGGCTTTCAGCAGATCATCCAAAAACACTCATTAAAAACAAGCTTACGTTAACATCATTACATATGCATTCATGCACGTTCAGGCAGAACCAAACAATCCCTGAAACATCTGCAGGGGTTTGGGAGGACGAGACGCATTCCCACTTATTCTGCTTCTGCTCTTCCTAGCGGGTGATAGTCTCATAAGCAAACACTTGTGTCAAACAATGCTCATCTAGCACAACCTATTTTTTACACAATCTGACTTTACTCACGCCTTGAATGACAACGAAAGAATCATTAAAGTTTTAGGGTGTTTGTTTACTACAACTCTCTAAAAAGAAATATAAAAGAATAAACCTGAAACCAGCTCAAACAAGAGCCAAATGATTGGTAAGAAAAAAAAAAAGTTCAATTCTTTTTCAATTCAATTCGATTCGGTTTATTTATAGCACCAAGTCACAACAGAAGTCATCTCAGGACACTGAACAGAAACATTCATATACATAAAAAGTAAGTAAATAACATTGTTTATCTGAGGAGCAGACTGCTTTGAGTTTAACTCCATCGCAGACTCTCATCTTGAGCAAGCGTGACGGTGACAGTGGAAAGGAAAAGCTCCCTCATGAGGAAGAAACCTTTAGCAGAACCAGGCTCACGACAAACGGCCATCTGCTTCCACCGGCTGGGTTTGAGAGGAACAGATACACAATGGCAGGTCGAGAATCACATGTTAAGATAGAAATAGTATCAAATGAAAACTATTCAATTTTAACAATTAATTTAAAGAAATTAGGTCAATTTGTCCTCCAGTAGTCTAAGCCTATAGCAGTATAACAAGCCAACCCTAACTATAGGATTTATCAAAAAGGAAAGTCTTAATCCCAGTCTTAAAACTGGACAATGTGTCAGCCTCATGGACAGAAACTGGAAGTTGGTTCCACAAGAGGAGCCTGATAATTGAAAGATCTTCCTCCCATTCTGCTTTTGGAAACTCTAGGAACCGTGAGTAAGCCTGCAGCCTGAGAGTGAAGTGCTCTGTTAGTAAAATATGAAACTATAAGATCTCTAATTTAAGATGGAGCTGGGTTGTTGAGATATCCTGATACATGCTCAATAATCCAGGTAGAAAAATCCAAAAAAGTTCAATCTGGTCTTCTGGACATTCAAAAATGTTTTGTTTTTTGAATGTCCAGAGGACCAGATTGAACTTTTTTGGATAGGTTGTTGAGGGCTTTGTAGGTTAAAAGTAAGATTTTGAATTCAATTCTGAATTTGAAAGGGAGCCAATGGAGAGAAGCTAAAACTGGAGAGATATGATCTCTCCCACTAACTCCAGTTAAGACTCTGGCAGCAGCATTTTGGATCAAATGAAGACGATTTATAGAAGTATTTGTACACACCGATAACAAACCATTGCAATAGTCCAGTACAGACGTGATAAATGCATGAACCTGTTTTCTGGGTGTTTTTTACAAATATAAAAATATGCACATCCTATGATGCGCTCAAAGGGTGGTATTAATGAAAATTTGTATAAACAAGCAAATATCCAAAAGCTTATTAGCAACATTATTTCAATTGGAGACCAAAAATGTTCTTGACAAATGTATTAAACAATAAAAGGAACTGGTTTACAAGTCCTTATTGGTGGTGGGATCTAGCTCCTCATCGTCACCATCATCTAGACCACAGGGAGGCTCGGTAACTTATTTTGACACAACAGGTCAGCTGACCTGCACTGTCTCCTGTAAATTAACCACAGACTTGTATGTATTTAATCATAAAATGTAAAAATTACATCTATGAAATTGGGTAAAAAACAGTTTGTTGTAAAAAAAAAAAATTATAATAATAACGAATATTTTTAAAGATAGCATAAACCTGCTTTGACATTATCCCCACTCTGACTAGCCTCTGACTGAACTTGTAGAAACTTTCTATTATTTCCAAAACTCATACAAGTTAAAGGTTTCTAAAGGGGTGAACAGTTGACTGCCACATCTGCATGTTTTCTATGGATCTAGAGAGGGCTTATGACTGTGACTGGGAGCACGGGGTGCAGTGGATGTTTTGAAGGGATATCCAGTCCCTGTATAACCAAAGCAAGAGCTGCGTCCACATCCTCTACTTAAAAGTTTAGCTCATTTTTGACGCAGCTTGAAGTTTTCCAAGTCTACTTTGCACCTGATCCTGTTTGTAGAGAGACTATGGACAGGATCTCAAGGTGCAGTTATAGAGAAAAGCATGTCAGGTTGTGAAACCTCAGGGTCTAGTAGTCTCTGCTTTATGCAGATGATGGGATTATGTTGGCGTCTTCAGGTCATGACCCTGAATGTGCACTGGGGCTGTTTGCAACCAAGTGAGAAGAGGCTGGGATGAGAGTCAGCTCCTCTAAGATTGAGGCCATGGCTCCCAACCAGAAAAATAAAAATAAACAATAGAATGCTCCTATATGGAGGACGAAATGTGACAAAATGAAGTAAATAAATACATAATACATACATAACAATTAAATGTATCATTTAATTATTAAATACATCATTAAATCATTAAATATATAATTAAATTATTAAATAAACCATTCATATTCAAATGTACCTTTAAAAATATGTATTTATTTACTTATTACATTTTGTCACCTTCTGCCCTCCAGAATATGGAGAACGGAATGTGACAAAATGAAATAACTAAATACACAATGAAATAGTAAATACATCATTAAATCATTAAATACACAATTAAATCATTAAATACACAATTACATTATTACATACACAATTAAGTAGTTAAATACACAATCATATTATTTATTTCATGATTTATTTATTTATTTAATTCTGTCACATTCCATCCTCATGTGTCACGGTGAAATGATGTTAACTGTCAGTCTCACTCATCAAACTCAGTGGGCGGGACTAGGGCGGGTCGTGAACAGACCCTGACGCCTGATTGGCTGCTCCTCACAGCAAGCGAAGACAAATCGACCGCAGATAATGGATTGATCAGACCGAAGCAATGGATTTCACATGATCAGCGTTAGTCCCGCCCTAGTCCCGCCCACTGAGTTTGATGAGTGAGACTGACAGTTAACATCATTTCATGGTGACACATGAGGATGGAATGTGACAAAATTAAATAATAAATAAATCATGAAATAAATAATGTGATTGTGTTTTTAACTATTTAACTGTATATTTAATTGTGTTTAATGATTTAATGATGTATTTAATATTTCATTAGTGTGTATTTATTTATTTCATTTTGTCACATTCCGTCCTCCATACCTTTGTGGTTAGGCTCAGCCTTAGATGTTAGTGGGGAGCTCGGAGTAGAGCTGCTGCTCCTTGGCTTTGAAAGGAGTCAACTGATTAGACTGTCTCCTGGAGACCTTCCTCTAGAGGTTTTTTGGTTATGTCCCACCAGGAGGAGACATCAGGGCAGACCCAGAACTTGGTGGAGAGATTAACCTTCCTCCTATCTCATCCATGCATGGTGTTCCTGTTGAGTTGGTAGATTCTTACAAATACTTGGGAATTTTAATTGATGCACATCTCTCTTTTAAACTCCATATTGAAAACTTCATAAAGAAACTGAAATTAAAACTGAGTTTCTTTTTCAGAAATAGATCATGTTTAACTCTGAATGCCAGAAAATACCTTATATCTGCTACTTTCCTACCGACCACTGACTATGGTGACATTATTTACATGAATGCCCTGCCAGCTCCTTGCAGATGTTGGATGCTGTCTACCATGGCACACTAAGATTCATTACTGATTGTAACTACCATACCCATCACTGCACTCTGTACTCCTTGGTCAGCTGGTCATCATTATCTACTCATAGACTCTCACACTGGTTCATTTTCATCTATAAATCCCTCCTTGGTCTGCTACGTTCTTATATGTCCTCCCACATGTTATGCTGTCATTGCAGTTACAACATGCACTCTCAGGACATAATTACCTGCAGTGTTCCCTCAGTGTGGACTGAACTTGACAACAAGGTATTTTCCTACTCAGCTCCTGCAACCTGGAACATCTTGCAACAGGAACTGAAGTTGTCCACCTTGACTTATTTAAGGCGTTGCAAACATTTGATTATGTCAATAGAAAAATCAAAGCAAATATGTTCTTGTTTTAGTATTTCATCCTGTTTTACAGCACCCTGATTTATTGTTTTGTACACTACTCTTATTTTAACTGCATTTTTACTATAATTTATTGTTATTATTGTTTATTGTTATTGTTGTCTACTTTATATGTTCTGTCTGGAACAGATCTTTCTTGTAAATGAGTCCTTGTGGCTCAATAAGACTAGCCTGATAAATAAATCATGAATGAATTAAACAAAATCTTCTCTGGTGTGGAATTGCCTTGTGTTTCTCTAGGAGGAGCTGAAAAGAAGAAGGATATCTGGGGTTCCCTCCTGGATCTTTTGCCTCTGTGACCTGGATAAGTGGCAGAACATGAATGGATGAAATGGATGAAATGGATGAGATGGATGGATGGATGGATGGATGGATGGATGGATGGATGGATGGATGGATGGATGGATGGAAATCATTCCAAATGCTGTCTGAGGCAGGTAAGATATTGATTGCTGATAACAACATATTACCTCCTGCTCATGTCATAAGTAAAAATCTTCACTCTTTCTTTAAGATCCAGCTATTTTGTAGGAAGTGTTCTACAGTGTTCTGCGTGACAACACTCTTGTAGACCTAGTGAACAAAACAGTATCAGTAAAAGTGCACGTGAACCCCGACCCGTGTACGCCTGAGTCCAGCAGACACGCCCAACATCTCAGTTAAGCTGTTCTCTGTAGGGCCTCTGCATACACCAGTGATGGAATTAGTCTGTGTTCGCTGGTCCCCGAGCCCCTCTCGTAGCTCCTCAGCTGATAACGCAGGGATGAGGAGGTAAAATAAGCCTCAGAGGAGCTTGGCTACTTAATGCTAATGTAATTAGATTAAGCATTAGCTTCGCTGGTGCAATAAGTAAAACGATCCTCTATTTGTTTAACAGACTTTTGTTTGATAAGGTTAGTGCAGTTTAATAGATCCCGCACAGATTTGTTAGAGAATGTAGATGTTTCTAATTTCAGCACTTCTTCCAAGCGCGGCTTTAAGAGAAATTGTAAAAAATAAATTACATTATATTTGTGCTAATTAATTCACAGAAAATTGCAACAGTTTTACTTTCATCTATTTGCAAACCCTCTGTTAGGTATACCGATTATAAAATAATAAGTTTAAAAAAAAAAAGGCACAAGGAATGGGAAAGCAAGCCACAAGATATGACCCTGGGGATGTGTAAATTAAATCTACAAGATGATGGAGCAAACTGATCCTTGACTCAAGCTTGTACTTTTAATAGCCATATTTGAAATAACTCCATATTACCCAATTTAAAAAGAATCCCCATTAGAGGAGAGCTCCAGGTCTCCTTCTTATAAAAAAAAAAGACGTAGAAGCAGTTTACGGCTTCATGATTTAGAGACGTGAATGTGCCCAAAAGAAAGGGTGTGTTTGTGAATTTAACACATGAAGAACAAAATGAAACATAATAACTTTGATTGCAAATAGTTGCAGTTTATACAGAACAACATTAAAGAAAAAAAGACTTATCCATGTGCAGACGTGCAAAACAAGGCTGTTGGATGTTGTGAACATTTTATTTCCTGTTCTAACTCAGTCACTGAACGTTTGTAAAAAAGGAAAAAGAAACATCTGGATGACTACATCATCTGTTTGACAAAACATATATAGAATTTAACAATGGATGTTTTAAGTTTACTGTCAAGATATATATTTTTTTAATGTAAGCGACAAAAAAGGTTCATTGAAGTTGAGCAAACATACATAATTAGAATGTAAAAAGTAAGATAAGTTGTTTAAAAACTTCATTAAACTTATCAAACTTTCCTGGCTGCACCTTCAACTCTCTGAACTGGTTACAATCTAAAACTTTGCAGACCAAGCATTGGAAATTGGATGCATCAAAACGAAAATTTGTAGACTTCCAGCTTGGTTTGCAACTGAAGAAAAGTGATAGTTCCACAATTTAACTCTGGAGTGTTTGGTTTTATTTAAATAAGATAATTATTTTGAATAGATGCATGTGCAAATCAAGCTTTTTCACATTATAATGAATGATGTCACACCTAAAAATGAATATGTTCAACCACATTAAATGAAGTTAGTACACTTTTTCATAAATCACAATTGAATTACCTTATAATAATAAATACCTCTTCTACTAAAAAGTATCGACTCAATGATGAAGATTTATGAAAGCTCCAGCGCTGAAAACATCATTTTTATTTTCATAATCTGTGTTCATTGCTAATCTTCCTGACTGCTGTTTTACAGAGTAAGAGCAGTGCCAATTGAAATTGGATTTTTTTTTTTTTTTTTTTTTATCGACATACCAAAAAAGATGTTACCATACAGTTCAAAAGTTTAGACCCACCCATTCATTCATTTAGAATGGGTCAAGTTTATGTTACATGTCAAGGAATTATAAATACTAACCCATTTATGATTCTTGTGCTTTCACTCAAATTCTTTTGGGGGTTTCTTAGTCTTTGTCTGAGACTTATTTCCTGTAAAATGTGACTTTTTTAACAGTGGCTTCCCAAAGCAGAAACTGTATAAATCCATGGATTAATGTTGTGTAAGTTTTATACTGACTCATCAGTCTAAATGATTTAATAAAGATGTGTCCTCAAACCCCATGACTGACAGCTTAATGGTTATATTGTAATTATATGAATCACTCTCAGCCATTATAAGTAGCACAGGTCAGAGGTCACACACTGCAGCTGGCAAGAGCAAGAAAATGTGCATCCAAAGAACAGTCAGATTTACAGAAAACATCTTTTTTTGTTGTTGTTGTTGACTTTTGTGCGCATTGTACATCTCGAGTATCTGGAAACTTACCATGAAAATTATATTTTTTTTTTTTTTAAAAAGAGATGAAATAAGTCAATCATACCTGAACAAATCCCTAGCAGAGTCAGGAGGAGGTAAAGTCCCGGGCAGCTGGCAGACATCTCTGAGAGCGGCTTTTAATCCGGTCACAGCAGATAGTCTGCAACTTCTGCAGCAGAGTCGATGGAGGTGAACGGGCTGGGGAGGGGGGGGGGGGGAGGTTGAGCTCCGACTCTCACACCAAGGAAGCTGAATCAAAGTTCAAACCGCTCGCAGACATGGTTGCGGGTTTTAAAATCCACTCTTCGGCTGCGCGTTCGCATGGATGGATTTTCCTCTCCGCTCGCATGTGCTTCCCCACGCGGAGAACTTCTCTGAATTCATCACACAGAGCCTCCACTTCAGGAGGAAAGAGAGGTGGGGGAGAGAGAGAGAAAGGGAGCGCTCACTGTATTGCTTTAAACTCCCGGTGCTGCCCCGGATTCTTTGGGCTGGCGCTGGTTGGATGAGGCGCCGTGCGTCTTTACGCGCGGAGCTGGGGTTGGTTTCTCCTTCCCACTGAGCGGATTTTCTGTTGTGCTGAGGAGATTCCTGTGGGTCAGGCACCATTTAACCACAGAAGGATCTACTGACAGCAGAGGCTCCACGAGGCTTTTGCTCAAAGCTCGTGGCGTATGAATTATGACTGGTCAAAATAAAAAGTAAGAAAAACATATATATATATCACAAACGGTCTATTTATACCACAAGTCTCTTAAAACACATGACAAAGTTCCACGAGACGAACTTTTACTAAAAGGCAGCAACAGCAGAATTTAAATTAGACGCCAATTAAAACATTTGTTTTCAGTGTACATCATTATTAAAGAGGTTACACCTCCAGAAGAGCCTTTTTATGATGCATAGTCTCCAACTAAGAGTCAGTTAATATTTTAAAGAGTGCATTCGGTTGAAAGTGAGCATAATGTGACCTTGATGAATGATTTATTCTGGTCTCCTATCAAAAGCTACGTGCGCTGCGTCTTTATCAGAGCCAAAAATAAATAAATAAATCTGGGATCACATCAAAAATATACTTCCTGCTTAATGAGCCTGCAAATTGCACCTTGATCTATACACAGTCCGCCAAGAGAAAGCTGTTTTCCCTTCATTTTATTTGACCCTCCCAAGCAAACAGCAAACTGGATAAACCTAAAGAATGCATTGACTGACTGTCTTCCAAGTCCTGACATTATATAACAATGATAGTGAAACAAAATAAAATAAAGTTTCCTAAAATTTAGCTAAATTTAAGCAGTCATCCTTTCCTTACTTTGTGCTTGCAGGATGATGTCTTTCATAGTGAACCTCAAAAATGTCTTTGTTGTCTGAGCAGGTCAGCGCCCCCTCTGCTGGCTGTAATGTGTAATTACAGGCATGATTGGAGGACGTCTGTCTGATTTCTTTTGTGCTTAAGAAACAAACAAAAAAAATGCTGCTACAAGAATTATTTAGGTTTAAAATTCCTTTTTGTGCTCTAATTTTGCATTAATTCATAACACTATGACTATGTAAAATGCATGCTTAGTTTATTAGCAAATAGATATATTAAAGATATAAAGATATCCATATTACTTGCTGCTTCTCATTCCAGAATATTGGACTAAAATCATCTGATGCTGAGAAGGGATGGAGTTATAGCAACATGGTTTATTGGTTAAACCTTGTATAAATGTTAAGTGTGGTATCACTCAGAATAATGAGCGACTTCCACACCTAAATTAGCTCAATATCTGCACAACTGGCTGAGGTATAACAGCCATTGTTGTGTTAGTTAAGGTTGACAAGCTGTGGTAGCCATCTTGAATTGAGTTGCCCCCAAAAGATAATCAGCTGTAGATGTGCATCTGAATATAACTTTCTGAATTTCATGTAAATCTGTTCACTGCTACATGAGGCATTTTGCTAACAGCAAAACAGTTTGACGCCAACAGTTCATGACATTGTTTTAATAAAACTACTACACAATGTGTAGTGCTTGAGTATGTTTTGGAAAGGTTGCTCAGCTATCACATCAAATATTAGCTCAGTATATGTAAAACTGGCTGAGTATTGCTATTTTAGAATTTTTTTAAGTCAGTCAGCTGCTGTGACTACTAAACTGGGTTTACTACAGAAGTCGATCAGTTGTAGATGTGCATCAAATATTTATATTCTGAGACTTTATTTAATCATCCAGTGGTTCATCAGATATCTTGCTAACAGGCAGACACAGTTGACTCTAATATTTTTTTTGCCAAAGTTTTTAATAAAGAACTTGCACAATCAGGTAGTCCTCAGAATAAGTGATGCAAATGACTTTCAGCTACTACCACACCAAATTCTAGCTTAACACTTGTTAAACTGTCCGAGTCACAGTGATTTATGCCTGATTATCTGTGGCAGTCATCTCAAATGAGGATGACTCCAAAGCTTAATCACTTGTAGATGCATTTTGAATTATTACTTGCAGAGTTTTATAAAATTCTGCCAAAAGGTCCATGAGATATTTTGCTAACACTACAGCCAGATGAACACTCACACAGACACGAGCAAAAAAAACAAACAAAAAAAACCACACATCTTCAGCACCGATGATGAAAATGGAAACCCTTACATACATTTCACACAGATTTGTAGGAGGGTGGGGAAAAAAGTCATGGCATATATTTATTTTAAAAATAGTTCAATGTCAGTTCACGATGAAGGAAGTGATGTTCCTGGGCTTTTAAAACCGAACAAAGCTGCCTTCGCTGCCCTCTAGCCTCAAATCCTTTAATTGTAGATTGCAGACCCCTGGTGGCTCTGCAGAACGCACTCAGCTTTGCAAGAATCACAGCCGGTGAAATACAGGGCATTAAAGTCTCACTGCAAGCCCCTTTCTGCTTTTATACAATGTGCTTCATTTTCATTCAAAACCACCTTCTACTCTCTGCCTTTTTGGTATTTCCTTTTATATTTTTTTTGTCTCCAGCTTCTGCTCATCATATTTCCAGCTGCACAAAGGCGAATATGTACCTGAACTCCTCGCTGTTCATCCTGTTTTGATTCCTTGCTGCACATCACTATTGCTTTTTCACGCCTATTTTCCCAACAGGACACTTCTTCTTTTTATTTCTTCCAAACAAATATCCTCACCATGACTGTGGCAGCCCATTTGACTGCAAGAGTGACATTGTATTACAGCATTGTGGAGGACAATTAAGTCTTGTTTTTTTAACAACAGCATAATTAGTTTTGTTCACAGGAATAAGCTGCTTTTTTTTGTCACTGCAGGGTATAAGCACAAAGAGATGGACGTCCACATGTGGAGCTCCTATTTTCTACTATTTTTTCCCCCCTCAGCATAATAGCATGTGAATTGTGCACAACTGAATGCAAAATTTTGAGAACCCTGTTATCTTTCCACATTTTCTCCATCTTGAGGATTTTTAAGAACAGATGGTACGTGTAAAAATATATATATATAAAAATCCCGACACAAAGATATGCACATTGTCGTGGCAACAAAGCAAAAAAAATATGGCAACGATTTCCAGAAGTCTGTGCCAAACACTGGAAGCTATTTATTTTCATTTATTTTATTCCAAAGCAGCTTTCCAGCTGGTTCTCAGCCAGGTGAGGAAATATCTCCCAAAAATAAACAAAGACAAACCCCCCCACCAGCAGCACCCTCCATATATGTATGGAAAAATCTATCATTTGGAATGTTCTCTGAGCAACAAATTTGGCCTGAGTTTGGCTTTTATTAGTCACTGTTCACTGTGCTGCTGATTAAAAATGCAGGTTGAAAAGAAATAAAACACTGTTAAAATAATTCCACATCAGGATGCTGAAAGACAATATTAATTGAACGTTTTGTTGGTAGACATACACTTACTGCAGCTTCTTTCTTTTTGTTTTTCATAATGATTCTCCCCTCATCTGACAGCTTATTTCTTGATTAAGTCTTTGTTTCTGTGTCTTCTCTTCTTGCGTATGATCACCCGGAGCAGCGGAGGAAAATTCAAGAGCGATAATGCACAACACGGTCAGAGAGGATGATGCACTAATCATAGTTTCTGCATTTTCGTCAGTCTCCCACCCAACGGCATTAGCTTAATGATCATAAGAATTTAACATGTTTCCAAAACTGCAAAAGCCACAGAGTTTTACATGTGAAACAAAAGCTTTGACAAATCACAAAACCCACTTTTGGAATGATCATGTTGTCAAGAAAAGCACAGCACTTGTCGCCGTGCATGCTAAGACCTTTAACAAGCGTGCTGTGTGAGCTTTAGGTTCTCAGAGTGTGTGTTGGAGATGACTCTCAGCTATTACTGCACCTAATCCACAATGTCTGTAGAGTGTTGCAGCCTTGTTTGTGTTTGGTAAGTTGATCAGCTGTGGCAGCCATCTTAAATCAAGTCATCTCCAAAAATTAACACATTTTAGACATAAAGTTAAGGATTACTGTCTGAGAGTTTTGTTAAAATATGTCCAGTAGTTCAGGAGTTATTCGACAAACAAACATGCAGACGTGTAGCTGATTGCATGGATGCAGCAATACATTACCTCATGTTGTCATGAAAGGCAAGCAATATTAAATTTTAATAGAAACAAGCATAAACTCTACAAATATGTTCTATGATTTGACAATTAAATACAATTCCCAGGACATGTAAAATTAATTTTGGAGTTATTGTTTTGTATCCCGTCACTAAAAGACAAAAAGTGAGCAATACTGTTTTTACCATGGGGGGTTTGTATCTGTCAGAAAGAAAAAAACAACCACATGAACCAGTGAATAATTTTTAAAGATATTCCCAGAAACTCTTCATTACAATTACATTTAGCACTGGTCGTTTCTAACATCATCCAAATTCAAGATGGCTGCCACAGCTAATCAATATTAGAAACAACTAAAATGGTAATATTTGTGTCAGTTTTAGATATATTAATCTAAAATTGAGTTGGGTAGTAGATAAGAAGTATTCAAAACACAAACTCTGAGCGCTAACTTGCATGAGACCTGTTTTAAAAACTTTGTCACTGGGTCTTTTAGTAATTGTAATTGAAGTAAAATTAATAGTACTTAAATTATTAGAAGTAGTAATAGTAGTAGGAGTAGTAGGAGTATTTGTAAGGGTGTTAATGGTAGTAGTAGTAATGGTAGTAGTAGAAGTAGTAATGGTAGTAGTAGAAGTACTAGTAGAAGTACTAAACGTACTAGTAGTAGAAGTACTACTACTAGTTGTAGTAGCAGTACTAATAGTAGTAATATAGTAGCAGTAGCACTATTAGTATTACTAGTAGTAGTAGTAGTCATAGAAGTACTACTACTAGTAATATGAGTAATTGTAGGAGTATTAATGGTAGTATTAGTAGTAGTAGTAATGGTAGTACTAGAAGTACTATTAGAAGTAGTAGAAGTATGAGAAGTACTAGAAGTAGTAGAAGTACTACT
Organism: Nematolebias whitei; assembly: GCF_014905685.2. Lineage (NCBI taxonomy): Eukaryota > Metazoa > Chordata > Actinopteri > Cyprinodontiformes > Rivulidae > Nematolebias > Nematolebias whitei. Next base: position 34,841,224 of record NC_056511.1, read on the forward strand.
GTTAGTAGAAGTACTAGTAGTTGTAGGAACAGTACTAGTAGCAGTAGTAACAGCAGTAGTAGTGCTAGTAATAGTGGTACTAGTAGTAGCAGTCACAGAAGTACTAGAAATGTATTTTCCAGCATATGTCACAGTTTTGTTTTTTGTTTTTTTTAGATTTGTCAGTCCTGCGACTTATTCAAGGATTCAAGGTTCTTTATTTGTCATTATTGATTTATACGCCGAAGCGACTTATAAACGTTTTTCTTTTCCATATTCATGACACATTTTTTGACTGATGCTTTAAAAGTTCATTCATACTGACATGAACCAGAGTAAACATTAACATTTGCAGCTGCTGGAGGCACGAGAGGCTCTCTAGGGTTCTGACAACTCCTGGTAGGTGTGTTGTTCCTGCACCACTACCCGCCCCCCCCCCCTCCTCCGCCTTCCGCGCCGGTGTTGTGCCAAAAATCGGCCCACGTTTCCTGGGGGTCAGCGGTGACGCATAATAAATGTGACTTACAGGTACAGTATGTGTTATTTTCCTCTTCATGATGCTTTTTTGACTGATGCAACTTATACTCTGGAGCGACTTATAATAGTAGTAGTAGCAGTAGTAGTAGTAGTAGTAGTAGTAGTAGTAGTAGTAGTAATAGTAGTAGTAGTAGTAGTAGTAGTAGTAGTAGTAGTAGTAGTTGTAGCTCAGTCATGCAAAAAATTTAGTCAAATTTTGCACGCATTTGTATCCAAATTAATCACATTGTACTCTTTGCTCAAAACTTTGTCATTAACTACTGGAGTCATCTGTGTTTGTCTGTTAGCAAAATATCTGATGAATGACATAAAGGAATTCATTAAAACTTTAGGAACATTATCATTTAATATACATTTACACCTGACTATCTTCTGGATTCAATCAAACTCAAAAGGACCACCACATCTAGCTGAGTTTGTCCAACACCATAAGAACTATAAATCTATGAATTTAAAAAATGTTTAGCAAAGAATTTGAGCTGAGAGCCATCCCTAACACATGTGCTGAGTGTGACATCTTGCACATTGATCAAGATGTGCTCATAATAGCTATGACTCATCTTAATCTAAACATAAAATGTTCTTAGTTTATAGTGTTGCATGAAAGGCAGTGATGATGTGCGTTCCTTCATGGAATAGGTTTGTATTTTCTGAATGGGGTTCAGCACTGACAACTTGCCATGGCTGAACTGACAGGTGAACCGTTGCACGTTTGTTCCACCTCAGTGCATCTCATGTCAGAGACCTTAGCGTAAAATGTCAAAGCAAAAGAGGAAAAAAAGATTATTGAACGGTGTGGCTTTGGACACAGCATTTGCAGTGTGGGGAAGCTGAACTGGCATCATGTGGCATTATGGGCTTTGTCAGCAAAAGGAAACAAAGAAGTCTTCCTGGGTTTGACACTGGAGCCTTGAAAAGACAAGCCCAGAGTCAGCACAGCCTGCAGCACAGTCAGCCGGCTCTGCCGAGGCTGATTTCAGACCTCTCTTTGGAACAAAACTGAACACTTCCACAGATCCAAGAAGATAAAGAAAAAGAACAACTGAGAAACGTTAAGGGACCTCACAAACTCATTGGTTACTTTACTGGACACAACCTCTCCACATTTTTTTTTTAAATAAATATTTTTAACTACATGTTAAATCTTGACACAGACACATTAGTCTCATTCCCACTAGTAACATTGAGTAATATAAAACTCATACCACCTTGCATTTGTTTGCAGTGAGAATGCTCCAATGTCAGTGTGAAACACTTAAATGCAAAATCCTTCATAAAGCTGTGCAACAATCTTTCTGAAAGGTTCAAGTTCAATGTGCCTGACTGTCAGTAAACCCTCTGTCTTTATTTTTTATTAAGAAGTTTTATGTTTCTGGTAAAAACAATTTAAACAAGTGATTGTTGCAAACTATCTAGTTCTGAATTCATAATATTTAATTTAGCATCACTTCATGCTATGATAGCTCTCTGTATCCTCTTGTGTTCTTATGAATAGCACAATATTAGAACGTATGTTTGGTTTAGATCAGTTGTTCTCAAACTGAAGTCCTAGGGG
>NC_056511.1:34843694-34858573 GCF_014905685.2 Nematolebias whitei
GTGGATGGATGGATGGATGGATGGATGGATGGATGGATGGATGGATGGATGGATGGATGGATGGATGGATGGATGGATGGATGGATGGATGGATGGATGGATGGATGGATGGTCGGGTGATTAATCTGAAACTGAAAGACTTTATGTTTTTTTTCTTTCTCCTATTTTGAAAAATCTGGTGGATGATAGGATCCTTTTGGGCTGGGTACTAAAGAGCCTGATCTTTGAATGAATTTTAAATATTCTGTTTTTCTTCTGTTGATTTTATTGAGTCTCTTTCTCTCTGTTCGTTCTTCTGTTGGAGAAGTTTGGAGAGAGAGGAAGAACTACGAGCTTTGGGATTTATGATGATGGATGGAGACAACGTGTGTCTTGTTTTGGTCCTTCTAGAGTAATGTTTAAATTAACTGACCAATAAAAGATAGACTCATGTCTCTACTGCACTTTTTGTAGGGAGGAAAATATTGAGGATTATTTTAACTTGTAGGAAGCCATAAAGTTAAGAATAAGAAATATAACTTTTGTATCCACTCATTTAATTACATACTCAAAGGTTGTCAATATCTTAGTTTCACAATAAATCAACATTTGTAAATATCTAATGTAACCTAATTTTAAGAAAAAAAAACTCAAGTAGATAAAAAAAAGACAAAATATGAAAGGTTACACATTAGAGTTCATTAAAGTTTCATTTCCAACCACAAGTTCTAAAAGGAGATGTGTTAAAGTTGAATAAATCTCTCAGAATGTATAAAAAAGTGTCCAAATAAGGATTTTATCTTCTCAAATGGCATGTGCAAACAAAGTCATGACATTCATCCATCTATTCATTATCTTCACCCGCTTCTTCCTTTTTGGGTCACGGGGGTCACTGGTGCCCATTTCCCAATTATTTTTATGTTTTTTTTCCAGACAAAAACTTTTAAAACAATCCCATTTGACCAGAAAACATAAGGAGGGTTATGAAAATGTTTAACGAGTTTCAAAAGATTTGATCACATACTGTAAGTTGAAAGCTTCTTCCTCACATGGTTTAACACCAGCATTATTTTAAAAAATGTGTAAATGAACTTTATGTTAGTCATTACCTTTGTATCCCATGTTGTCAGGGTCAAGTCCTGTTTCTGGGCCAGGTGGGCGTGTGAAGACCTCATGGCTGCCTCTGTGTTTTCCTACATCTGTTTACATCGAAATAACAAAAAAAAGGTTATAGATATCCACAAATTGTTCAACTTATCTTGCATATAATGTAACTTGAGTTGAACTATAAACAGTACAGTAATGCAAATAAAAAAAAATATTTGCAATCACTGTGACATAACCTTCCTTGTAAACATCCAGATTACATTTTGTTACTCTCATGTACTGTTCAGCAAAATTTTATTTTAAAGAAAAATATGTGCAAACTTTGTTGACATTGCTAAAGTTATTTAGACATATCAAGTAAAGAAAAATAAACATAAACATTGAAATTATATATGTTTATATATATTTTTAACACACTTAACATATTTCAGTTGCAATGCAACTGGGAAAAGCGATTCTCGGCTGCATCAGTGCGCATGTTGGGAAGTTAAATTTGCAGCTTCACAAACAGTAAGTGAGTGTGTGACCATAACAGTGTTGTGTTTTTAGAAACAGACAAGAAGTAAAGGGGATAATCACCTGAAATTAACCATAAAAGTCAGATTAATTTACAAATTAACCATAAAAGTCAGATTAATTTACCCCTGACTTCGCATGGCTTCATGTAACTTAAAGTTTTTCCACTAGATGGAGCCAACAAATAATTGTGTCATTGGCACGAAAGAAAGGAAACGTTATACTGTATACTGTATACAGTATTCATATTTTATTTTATGTTTTTTTACCACCATTTTAGGGTTAGGGTACTTGTGGTCTGCACGTGTAGTCTATTCTAATATCTGTAACAAGGTATTACAAAGAAAAAAAAATGCAATCTATTTACAGTTGAAATATTTTTAAAAGTTTTAAAACTCGTGCAAGTCCATACACTAAATAAGTGCAAACAACAAATATATTGGAACGCTTGTAATGTCATAATGTAAATTACTCATTATTGAAACATTTACACCTAAAACTAAGTTTATTTGTGCTAAAGTTAGTTAATTGAATGTACATGATAACATTTAATGCTGTAATTATTTGTGCAGATGTATAAGCCTATCTCCAGCCCCGCCATGAAAGGAGGCAATCATAAAGTTGTGTGTTATTTTTTGTCTGTCTGTTAGCAAAATATCTCAGTAACTAAAGGATAGATTTTTAATTAAAGTCATTGTATTTCCAAATGTATTAGTTTATAATTTTAACACATACAATCTTCCACGTGTGAAGTTCCTGTGGTTAAGCAAAGCGGGGGATGGGGGGGCATTGTGACTGATTTTGCAGGTACTGGTAGGTACAGCATCTCTTTGCATTCTATGCTACAACCTTTGTCTGCAACTTACTAACTAGCATTCCTTAAAGGAATGCTAATCACCTGCCACATTGCATGCCAGCTGTATATGAAGATCTTGCATGATCTGTTAAGGCTCAGAACTGAAGATGGGAATGACTCAACTACTACCACACCAAATTTTAGCTCATTGTCTGTAAACTTGACAGCATTATGGGCGTTTGTGTGTTGTCTACGGTAGATTTGCTGTGGCAGCCATCTTTAAATCATGCTTACTTAAATTGTTTATCACTTGTTACTGTGTGATCAACAATTAATTTATGAGTGTTTTAATAAAATGTGCCCAATTGTTTATGGAGCATTTTGCTAACAGACTGGCAAAGACTCCAACAGCCAATACAAAGGTTTAAAAAAAAAGATCTTGTGCAAGTCAGAGTGTGTGCTCAAGGTGACACTCAGCTACTATCATATCAAATTTTAGCTCAATTTCTGAACAGCTGACTGAGTTTTAACCATTTGTTGTGGTGGCCATCTTGATTTAGGTTGACGCCCAAAGGTAAACAATGATAGATGCATATCCAATGATTATTTGCTAAAATATGTACTAAATTCCTCCATGGCTTCATGAAATATTATGCTAACAGACAAACATGTGAATACATTTATCAAGGCTGCAAGTGATAACGTTGGCTAATATCCAGATGAAAACTCCGTCTTCCATTCTTTTCTCACCGCCTCACTAATAAGATTCTCACCTGATGAGATGTCCATCCCCTCTCCCAGCTCCAGCTGGATGACACGAAGCATGCTGATGAGGAACGATACGTGAACTGGCAGCATAGTCGCAGAAAATCCAGCTTGCCTTCAGGAAAACCCTCATAAATCTGCAAAGGGAGACAGGTTTGTTACTGCTGTTGACAACGTTTCATTCTGCAAATAATCCATGATAACATAACTAAACATTTTGAGGACAGTTCAAAAGCTGAGGAAATTTTTGATGGATTAATCTCCTAAAATTAAATCTGAAAAAAAAAAAAAAAAACCATAATGTAGACATAAACAGAACATGAATTTGCTTTATTTGCATGTTTCCTGCTCATATTTTTGTGCAAACTTTCACTATAGGAGAGGCGGACAGATGGACTTTCCTTTGAAAGCTAAGCAGCAGCCAAACTTCGGGTTTGCATTTCACAATCATTCACTTGATACTTAGCAAGGAATGGCAGCCTTCCATCCCTTGTCATGTATTAATATTTTACTCATCTTCCTTATTTCAAACAGGTTATCTTTGTGCTTTGGTCCAAACGCTCTGTGCGCTTTGTTATCAAGCGCTTCAGTTAAATTCTGCTCCCACGCAGTCCAAGTAAAAGACAATGCAGTTGTGACAATGCTCACATTTACCTGCTTCACCCAACCCCCTCCCTGGTACAACACATTTCACACACACAAGCACAACATGAAACACACTCGCTCTCAAGTGGTTCTGGTGATGAGACACGGTGACAGTTCCAGGCGAGGGGAATAAAAGGAAGTGACTTCTAGTGATCAGCCATCTGTGGTACAAACAGCTCTGCAGCTCATCCAATCTGTCTGATGGGTTTCCAGATTCATGGGACATCTTGGCACCCCATGGCCACCGGCTCCACGCAACACTAATTGTTCAGCAATAGAAACGCAAGAACTGGAGCAAAACAGACACATTTATTATGAAAATGGGGATGAAACTGTGATTGTTTTAACTTAATTTATTTTCACTGAAATAGAGGATGGTGTACTGTTTGAAATGTTGGCATTCTGTCTTTTCAAAGCTCTAATTGTTTGTTTGGTTTTGATGTAGCGCATTGCATCTACAATTCTGAAACCAAGCAGTGCACTACACTGATTGAGTTTTAGATTTGTTGACAATTAGAAATAATGCAGAATATTCTGTTGCAATTCACTTTTAGATGTAAAAGGCATCCATCCATCCATCCATTATCTTTTATCTGTTTCTTCCTTTTTTGGGTCGTGGGGGTCACTGGTGCCCATGTCCAGCTATCACTGTGTGAGAGGCAGAGTACACCCTGGACAGGTCTCCAGTCCATCACAGGGACACATAGAGACAAACAACCATGTCCTGGTCATTTTAAAAGTGATGCTCTTTTAGAGATTCCAGTTTTTTTGCTGTATTCACATCATCTTGTGCAGCTTCTGCGTGACAGTGAGGTTTTCTTCTCCTAAGGTTTGGCTCATCCATCTAATGAGCCACATGTGGTATTTAAGGACCAAGGCTGCCAGAGGACAATACTGAAATGTTGTCTACTGTTTGCTATTCAGTGAGTGGTCATAGTTCATCCATCCATCATCTTTATCTGCTTCTTCCTTTTTGGGTCGCAGTGCTCACTAGTGCCCATGTCCAGTAGTCACTGTGTGAGAAGCACAATCAGTCTAACATGCATGTTTTTAGTCTGTGGGAGGAAACTGGAGTACCCAGATAAAGCCCACGCATGCACGGAGAGAACATGCGAACTCCACCCAGAAACATCCCTGGCTGGAATATGATTCATTCATTCATTATCTTTACCCGCTTCTTCCATTTTGGGTCACGGGGGTCGCCGGTGCCCATGTCCAGCAATCACTGTGCGAGGGACGGGTACACCCATGACAGGTCGCAAGTCCATCACAGGGCCACTTAAAATGAGACAAACAACCATTCACTCTCACTCACACCTAGGGACAATTTAGAGTTACCAATCAGACTAGAGTGCATGTTTTTGGTCTGTGGGAGGAAACTGGAGTACCCAGAGGAAACCCATGCATGCACGGAGAGAACATACAAATTCCACCCAGGCTGGAATTTGAGCTAAGATATTGTAAACTGATCTTGTTTTCCTTGTGCTCCTCACAGAAAATAATCTGTTTCCTGTGTTCTCCAAGGTTACTTACCTTAACCTACCTTCGTCCTCCAGCCTGTTGGCCTTGAATCATCATCCCAAAACCAATCCTCTCCATATGAACATACAACTGGAAAGATCTCTCACTTACAGCTTCATCCTGGTCTGACCTACCATTCTCATACTCATAAAATAGTCGAGTCCCAGTTGAAGTGCTTCCTGGAGGGCGACGCCATCTTAGAGCTATTCCAATCTGGCTTTAAACCTTTCCATAGCACTGAAACTGCCCTGCTGAAGGTCTTTAATGACATTTTCTTAACCACTTATACCGGTGATTCTGTGCTGCTTGTCCTGTTGGACCTCACAGCCGCCGTTGACACCATCGACCATTAGATCCTCATTGCTAGGTTGGAGCAGTGGGTGGGCATCACAGGGTCAGCCCTCAATTGGTTCAGATCTTACCTCGCTGACAGATCCTTTTGTGTCTCCATCAAGGATTCAATCAATCAACCTTTATTTATACAGGTAAATCCCATTGAGACTCGAGGACTCATTTGCAAGAGAGACCTGATTTCAACAAAGAAAGATGACAACAATGGACAACAGCAACAACAATAAACAGTTGTGAAAAAGCATACTACAGTTTTTTTTTTTTTTTTTTTTTTTTTATAAAAAAAATGGGATAGCGAAAACGAAACAACAAAACAAAAAAAAAAAAACAAAAAAAAAAAAAACAGCTAGATTCCAAGACAAATGTAGAAAACTAAAAACAGGAACATGTCAGCATTGGACCCTGCCAGGTGTCCAACAAATTCTTAAAGACACTTAGAGAGGTCAAGGTCGAGAGCTTCAAATCTTTTTGTAAAATATTCCAGGAAACAGGAGCGGAATAGGAGAAGGCCCTTTTGCCTAGTTCAGTCCTCATTGAGGGAACACTGCAGGTAATAATGTCCTGAGAGCGCACTCCGTAGCTGCACTCACGCAGAGACAAGTAGTAGGAGATGTATGAAGGCAACAGACCAAGAAGTGATTTAAAGATGAAAATATACCAGTGAGAGAATCTGCGTGAAGTTAATGATGTCCAGTTAACCAGTGAATACAGGGTGCAGTGGTGGGTACGATAATCACAGCCAGTTATGAATCTTAGTGCACCATGATAGACAGCATCCAACATCTGCAGGGTTCTTATAGGAGCGTTCATATAAATAATATCACCATAATCAATTGAGGGAAGGAAAGTCACAGATACAAGGCATTTTCTAGCATTCAGGGTTAGACAGGATTTGTTTCTGAAAAAGAAACCCAGTTTAACTTTCAGTTTCTTTATCAAGTTTTCCACATGGAGCTTAAAAGAGAGATGTGAGTCGACAAAGATACCCAAATATTTATAGGAATCAACAAACTCAATGGGGACACCATTTGAGGATAAAATCGGAGGAAGAACTGCTGGGACCAACTTCCTATTTGAAAAAAGCATCCCTTTGGTTTTGTTGGCATTTAGGACAAGTTTGAGGCGAAAGTTTGAGGATTTTAGTTCTGCAGCAGCAGAGCTTAAATGGGGGGGGGTTCTGCAGGGGTCCATCCTGGGTCCCCTCCTATTCTCTTTATACCTGCTGCCGCTTGGTGCTATTTTCCGGAAACACAACATGCCCTTCCACTTCTACGCCGATGACTGTCAAATTTACTTCCCCCTAAGACACAATGGCACATGCTCTATTCAACCTCTGCTCGACTGCCTGGCTGACATCAGCGACTGGATGGCTTTAAACTTCTTAAGTTTCAATGAAAATAAGTCTGAAGTCATGTTGTTCCCTCCCAACAACACAAACACAAACAACTGTATCGACCTCTCTGCTCTAACCCTGTCAGAAAAACAAAGTCACTAATCTGGGAGTGATAATGGACCCTTCCCTGAAACTTAACAGTCACGTAAACATGATTGTTAAATCATGTTTCTTCCAACTGAGGCAGCTGTCTAAACTGAAGCCCATATTGTCCAAAAATAACCTGGAGACAGTAATACATGCATTCATTACATCTAGGCTTGATTACTGCAATTCACTCCTGTTTGGTATCAGTCAGACCTCCATTGCACGACTACAACTGGTCCAGAATGCAGCAGCCCAATTTTTAACCAGTACAGGCAAAAGAGAGCACATTACACCAGTTTTGGCCTCACTGCACTGGCTACCGGTTCACCTTCTAATCCAGTTCAAAATACTCCTGTATGTCTACAAATCACTGAACAGTTTCAGCCCACCCCCCATCTCTCTGAACTGCTACAACCGCATGTCCCACAACGTTCCTTGAGGTCAGCGGACCAGTTTCTCCTCACAGTTCCAGGAACTCGTCTTAAGCGCAGAGGTGACAGGGCCTTCTCTTTAGCAGGACCAAGACTTTGGAACGAGTTACCTCTGCTTGTCAGACAGGCCCCCTCCCTCTCGGTTTTCAAGTCCCCTTTAAAAACCCACTACTATTCGGTAGCTTTCAACACCAGATGATCTGTGTTTTGAACCTGTATGCTCCACACTGGTTAGTTGTCATTATCTGCATCGTTTTTCTGTCTGTATTTCTGATTTACTTCATTTTGTATTTTGCTTTGTGTGTTACCTGTTGTTCTGTCTGTACAGCACTTTGGTTGGCCTTGTCACTGTTTTAAGTGCTCTATAAATAAAATGGTATGGTATACTCCTGTGAACCTCACCTACCACACTCACCTTCCTGGAACCTGGAATCTTACCCTCCTCTCCAAGCCTGAACACCTCCAACCTGAATAAGCCTCCTCTGTTTATTATATAAACAGTATTTTTTTATATTTTATATTTCCTCCCCAGTCCAGCTCCTGCCAAAATTATAAATAAATTTATTGTTAATACCATACTATCAGTCTCCTGAGTCTTCCTGGGTTTCAGTTAAACACACTTGAAAAATTAATAATAAATATGTGTCAGTTCTGTCAAATAATTATCAGTTGTTAGTACCTTAATTTGTACCTAATCAGCTGTGACATTAGTCACAGAGCATGCAGGATTAAATTTTTTTTAAATCCATAAAGAACAGGCTTTTCCAGGCTAGGCTAATGGCTACCCAAACAAGGCTCTGTTTTTACTTTTTCCAGCTTATAAAACAGCTCTTTCAAAATTTACTTGTAAAGATTGTTATATTAAATCACATTAAAGTTGTACACCATTACATAGTGGTGTGACGTACACGTGGGTGTATTGAACTGTTTCGGTACAGCATGCTCGGTTCGGTCCACGTGCGTACCATTTCAGTTATTGTTTCACTCATTAAATTTTAGTAACGAGAGCTTATGCACCGCGGAACCAAAGTTCCTAAGAGTGTTTCAGCAAGGCGCTATTAATTGTTGCATAGTCTTGCAGCATGCGTAGCATTAGCAGCCTAGCATCTTGTTGTGGTCTCCTGTTTGGGAACATTATGGCTTTCTTGTTAAAAGACAAGTGTAAATCCAAAGCTGTGTGTCGACGTTGTTTCACGGAGATTGGATCTGCAAAAGGCAACACGTCTAACTTGTTAACACACTTGAAACGACATAATCCAAATGTGAACGTCTCTTCTAGCAGCTTGGTTGGTGCAAACACCGATAACAGCAGCATTTAAACAACCTTTATCAGGTAATTCAGATCAGTCAAAAGCAATAACTCAAGATGTAGGAGTTTTTAAAGCTCAGGATCTCCGTCCATATTACGTTGTTGATGCGCCGGCTTTAAGCATATTATTAAAATTCTTGAGCCCCACTGCCCCACATTCCATCACATCAATACTTCAGCCAAAAAGTTGTAGCAGCACTTTATGAATAAGCTAAAACTGATCATCAACAAGCCCGACCCCAGATTTAAAGCCCTGCCCTGATGATGATGAGTGAGATATTCAACCACCTCATAACAGAAATGATGACCAGGCAAGAAGAGGTAATGTCATTGTATTATTGTGATCTAATTAACTTTTTTTAATTTAAAATTATAATCTTATTAACTTTTTTTTTTTTTACCTCTTTGTGTTTGCAGTCTGAGGATGTCACCAAGAACTGAGCAGCTGAGTCTACTTCCTCTTCAGGGAATGTTTTTATTTATTTTTATACAAACGTATTTTTTACTTGACATATTTTCAAAATAAACATTTTGTAAGTCTTTATTTTGGCCTTTTTTGTACCAAAAATCAATCAAACCGAGCCCTCCTTGAAATTGAATCAATCTGAAATGTGTTTTTAGCATACCGCTAAGCCCCTACTGTTACTTGAAACTTTTTTAATTTGTCCAACAAAGTTCAGTCAGGTCTTCTGGACTTTTTTTTTAGACGGTTCGTCCTTCATCCACTTCATAACTACCAGTAAATGGTTTTGAGCCACTATGGCTATGGCTGCCTCAGAGGAATCAACAGGGGAGAGGGAGGCCCCAGAAATCACCTTATCACCATCAAACTGGTTGGTCCACTATGTGAGTTTGCTGCTTGTGGAACTGAGTTTGTTGTGGCTCATCGGACTGATGAAGTCCTTTGGATGAAGGACGAAATGTCTCAACAACAACAACAAAAATGTCCAGATGACCTGACTGAACTTTGTTGGATTTTCTACCTGGATTATTGAGCATGAACTTCAATGTTTTCATTTGTAGCTTTTTCCTCAACTAAGTAAACATTTTACTCAATTTATGTTCTCAGCATAGATCAACCATTCATGCAGATGATGCTGAGGCCTCTGAATGCATCAGTCAGCTGGAAGTTGAATAAACTTTTAGACTAACACACCGATCAAGTAGACTGATGGAGTCGTGGCCCCAGCAGTATTGGCACATTACCGTTACACTATTTCAGTAAGTCTGTGCTCAGTCAGCACACATTAGTGTAATACTGACAATGATCGCAGCGGCCCCTCCTGAATTTTTTTTTTTTTTTTTTGGGTGACCACAAGGCAATATCAATATCAAAAGTTTACAAATCTCAAATTCTATTATACTTTTGTTTAATGATCGATTGTAAACTTTGGCAATATGAGAGTTAAGGAATAACTGACCTCAGGTGCAGATGATTTTACTGACTGTGATGTGCAGAGATCAGAACAGATAACAAATTTAAGATAATGCCTTATATTGTCTTTGCATTTGGCTTTTGATCATTTTCCTTAAAAAGGTCAAATATATTTAGTTTGAAAGGTACATTGCATACATTTACTAGAGAAAACATTTTCAAGTTTACAGCCACCACCTTCCTTAAATATTTATGATTGTATTTACTCTTTGCTGTGTACTTTTGTAAATGAAATAGGGTAATAAAGATGTCAAAACTGAAACTAAAAAGTAATAGCGCAATCATGAACGTTGTATATCGTACATTTTATCCCAAATTATCCAAGTATTTGCTTTGTCTTGCCCTATTAGTTTTAGAAAAATCACTGTCACTACTCAACAAACTGAAGCTTGTCTTCTCCTGAATACGTTTATTTTTTCCTTCTTCTTCTTTCGGCTGCTCCCTTCCTCAGGCGTCACCACAGTGAACTAACTTGCACAAAGACTTGGCAATAGTTTAAATTTTTTACTCCAGATGGCCTTCTTGACACAACCACACACCACCGAGCTACCACAGCCCTCTGTGTGGAGCAGAGAGCTGGGTGACCGGGGGAGCAAATGGTGAGGGTCAAGTGTCTTGCTCAAGGGCCCAGAGTGGAGCAAATGAGGGTGGAGACAAGTGTGGGTGTTTCACCTTTCCCAACCACATTTTTGATGTGTCCGGTCCAGGCAGTTGAACCGGAAACCTTCTGATCACATTTCTCTTACCTCTGCGCCACCACTCCCCACACTCATAAATATGTATTTATAAAAAAGGATTATTAATCATATAAGATTAAGATAAGATTTAAGTTTAATTTTCTTAAAATAAATCATATTTACATTTATTAACTCCTAACTCGATAAAACAATGACAGAATTTTTGATTATTATTTTGTATTTATCCTAAATAGCTAAGGGAAACTAGAAAGTTCCTGGAGAAACATTGACTGGACTGCCAGGCTGCTGCCAATATAAAATTATTGATTTGATAGTACTATGTGTTGGAGTTAATACTCAGCTACCACTATATCAAATTTAAGCTCAATCTGGCAAAAAAAAAAAAAAAAAAATCAATGAGTTATAGTCTTTTTTTTTCTTTTTTTTTTATATTTAAGCTATGGTGGCCATCTTGGATTTTTAAATTTGGATTCAGTATGCGATTGGGAACTTTTTCAGCTATATCCACACCAAATTTCAGCTCCACATGTGTAAAAGTAGTTGTGTTAAAGCCATTTAAATATAGCTTTGTCAGCCATATTGAATGTTTTATGTGTTCTGACAGTGGTTTTGAATGAAAAAAAATGGTTTCTTTGTTTGCAAATTACATTGCGATGCTAACTCGAAACACCAATAAATGTTATAGCACGCATCACTGTATAAGTGTGTATAATAATATGTGGCTGCCTTACACTAGGCAGTCCCCAATTATAAATGCACACTAAACAAAAGCTTGGGACTCTAGAGGATAAAACTGTCTGAGTGGGTATAGAGGGGGAGCACTATTTGGATGGATTTGGATTTGGACTGGATGGCTTTAAACTTCTTAAGTTTCAATGAAAAGAAGTCTGAAGTCATGTTGTTCCCTCCCAATGACACAATCACAAACCACTGCATCGACCTTTCCGCTCTATCCCTGTCAGAAAAACAAAGAGTCACTAATCTGGGAGTGATAATGGACCTTTCCCTGAAACTTAACAATCATGTAAACATGATTGTTAAATCATTCTAACATGATTGTTAAATCATGTTTCTTCCAACTGAGGCGGCTGTCTAAACTGAAGCCCATATTGTCCAAAAATAACCTGGAGACAGTGATACATGCATCCATTACCTCTAGGCTTGATTACTGCAATTCACTCCTGTTTGGTATCAGTCAGACCTCCATTGCATGACCACAACTGGTCCAGAGAGCAGCAGCCCGATTTTTAACCAGTACAGGCAAAAGAGAGCACATTACACCAATCTTGGCCTCACTGCACTGGCTACCGGTTCACCTTCGAATCCAGTTAAATGGACTGTACTTATATTGCGCCTTTCTATCTTATTTCAAGATACTCAATGCGCTTTACACTACAATCTGTGTCCTCATTTACCCATTCATACAGCACTCTACATGATCTCTACAAAGCTAATTGAACAAAGCATTCTAAAGAGACTAATCAGTGTTTTATCACATTCAAACACCGATGGGACACACATCGGAGGCTATGAGGGGTTCAGTGTCTTGCCCAGGGACACTTCGACATGTGACTGCTGGTGGATTTGAACCCCCAACTCTCGCATTGGAGGACGACTGCTCTAACCACTCAGCCACAGCCACCCTACAGTTCAAAATACTCCTGTATGTCTACAAATCGCTAAACAGTCCCCCCCCCCCCCCCATCTCTCTGATCTGCTACAACCGTATGTCCCACCACGTTCCCTGAGGTCAGCAGACCAATTGCTCCTCACAGTTCCAGGAACTTGTCTTAAGTGCAGAGGTGACAGGGCCTTCTCTGTAGCAGGACCAAGACTTTGGAATGAGTTACCTCTGGTTTTCAAATCCCGTTTAAAAACTCACTAATATTCAGTAGCTTTCAACACCAGAGGATCTGTGTTTTGAACCTGTATGATGGTTTGTCACACTGATTTGTCGTCAAATTTATTATCTGCATCGTTTTTATGCCTATATTTTTTATTTACTTCATTTTGTATGTTGCTTCGTGTGTTGTCTGTTGTTCTGTCTGTACAGCACTTTGGTTGGCCTTGTAGCTGTTTTAAGTGCTCTATAAATAAAAGGGTATGGTATGGTATTTATTTTAGGGGTGGCCATTGATTTGAGTTAATTTAAAAATAAAGATTATCACTTAGCAGTTTTGGTCTTTTGTAACGCTGCTTGATTTTTCTTTCTTTCTGTAATTTACTTATCAAGAAGAAAGTAAAAGTGCAAAATGTGTAAGGTTAGTACATCAGAGTGCAATTTTTTTTTTTTTTTTTTATAAATAGTATCTGGTTATTAGAACAATGTGTGGGGGGGGAGTGGGAGAGAGAGAGATAACAAAATACAGTTTTTATGAATTAGTCTCTTTATTACAAAAGTGTTTAGTTTTGCTAAATGTCTGGCGTGTGATGTTCACTGGCTGTGTGATTGTGTTTATTGTGTGGATTGTTAGGAGGCACTCAAAATTGTGCAGTAAAAGTGAAAAGTGGGGCAAAACAATTTTGCTGTGATTTTCTTTTCCTGGTAATCAAAATTATGCGAGCAAACGAATGGTTTGGAGAGAAAAAAAGTCATTTTTACATGGATAATACATCCCACCTCATGATTTCCTGCTGATTTACTTTCATGCTTTCTGTAAAGAAACAAATTCACTTTCAACACTCATGTTAGACATTCAATCAGGTTTTATATGTCTAAATGCATTGCATCAATATAAATCCTGAAAAATACTTTTTATTCTTGTTGAACTTGCAACATAAAACTTAAAAAAGAGCATGTTATATTTGTGTGCAGCAAATGTCTCAATGCTTTTCTGATTCCAAGAACATTCTCACACAAGTATCAGTTCAACCATATGTCCTTTTGATCTGTTGAATAATTTGTTGAACCCTTTAAGTCAGCCTGAGCTGGGCTTATTTGATTCACACTGTCTAATCTATTCTGCTGTGACTCATAAAAATGTTCAACAAATCAAGTAAATATGCAGATGTTTCAAACACTTTGAGCTAGGGGCAATATATTCCACATTAACACAACATTCAGTGTGAATTCCTTTTATTGAGGTCTGCTTTTATGAAAACAATGCTGACACACAGACAGGAAGATTGCATTTTTCAATTATTATTTAAATGTAGGCAATAATCATGAAACTAAGTTTAGTTTTGTTTAGTCTTTTGGAAATTTTAGGAAGTGGAATGCAGAAAAAAACAACACAATAATTCAATCAAAATGTAATTTTACATCATTCTAGTGGGACAAAATTATATTGTCATTCAGAACATGTAAAAAAGGGAATGTGTAGTGTGTTCAATTTTCCACCTACAAAATAGTTATTAACAATCACATCTACAATGAAAGCTCATAGAGAACAAAAAGGGTTAGTAAAGCATAGCATGAGAAAAATTTAGAACATCCCCAAAAGATGGGAGAATATTGTGATCAAGATTAACTTAGACCTTTTTTCCTATTAGTTCAAGTTGTGTTTTTTTGTCAAATGCAAGGTTAACACAGGGTTAACAGTACAATGAAATGCTTAGGATGAGAAGAACTGGTTTGACTTGCTAAAAGAGTCAAAGAACAAACCAACAAGAAATACTAAAAGCATGCAATAAGGGTACACAAAAAAGTACCAAAAAGTGAAAAAGTAATTATAATATATAAAATGTCCTAAAGAGAGGTATTGAGCAACAAAATGGTAGAATATAATGGTGCAGCAAGATGAATTTGAATGAATAAGTATTTCTAGGAAGTAATGTAAGCTAGAATGTCTATACACATACACACATACACATACACACACACACATACATACATACATACATACA
>NC_056511.1:34858973-34867316 GCF_014905685.2 Nematolebias whitei
GCGTTTTTTTAATTTGTAGTTGTGTTTTAAACCTCAGGGCCACCGTAAAAAAGGAGTCAGTACCTCACTTATTTTTCAAGTTATCATGCTCACAGTTTGGGAGAAGAGGTGGTGCAGATGTTTGAGAAGGCGAGCCTGTGATTGGAAGGTCATTGGTTCAAATCCCTGGAGTGACAACATCAAAATGTGGGTGGGAAATGTGAAACACCCTCATTTAAACTCGTTAATGTTTCTGTCTGCGCCTGACCTGCTTAGAACTTAATTGTTGGTATTTTGTATATTCTTTGTTATTTTTATATTCTGTTATTTTTGTATATCTTGTGTGAGTCCTTGTGTATGTTCCTTTGTTCTGAAACTCTGGCACAACAATTTCCTGCAGGATCAATAAAGTTCTATCTTATGTTATCTCATTTGCCCCACGCTGGGCCCTTGAGAAAGGCCCTTAACCCCCACCATCTGCTCCCCCAGTTGCCCTAGATGGCAGCTCTCTGCTCCACACAGAAGGCTGTGGTAGCTCGGTGGTCTGTGGTTGCATCAGGAAGGGCATCCGGCATTAAAAAAAAAAAAAAAACGGCAAAAAAAAAAAACGGCATTAAAAAAAAAAAAAAAAGCCAAGTCTTCGTGCAAGGTAGTTTGCTGTGGCAAACCCTGAAGAAGGGAGCAGCTGAAAGAAGATGGAGAAATGCTCACAACGTGCATGGACACACAGAGTGTATTTGAATTCCTTCTTTTCATTCCCAAATAACTGAATCAGTCATTTTTGTGTTGGCTAATGTCAAGTACCAGGGGTGTCAGTGCTGACTCCAAAACTTAATCACATATACTGTAGATATACATCAAGGGATTATTTTCTGAGAGTTTCACTAATTTCCCACTTGCTTCCACAGTCTGTACTGTTGACCTCAGAAAAATACACGAGGGTGAAATATCTGTTCAGTTGTTCTGCACATGCTCCGAGGCTAACAGGAAGAAGGGTGCTGTTCAAATCAGATGAGGATGCTGATGTCCTCCTGGCTCTTCTGTCTGTCGGGGAATAATCACCGCTCACTATCTAACACATTGTCAATAAGACACAGCAGACAGATCACATACTGGAGAGGGAGCACTGGACCATGAAGAGAACCAGCTTCCAATAACCTCCCCCCACTTAACACACTCCATCTTTTGCTAAATTTAATCCCACAGACATGACATGTGCAATATGCCACAAATCAGCAAGGCATCAAAGATATTGCAGAAGACACATGTCAGCTTATGCACGGTACCACTGTTTGTAATTATCGCCCGCCACCGGAGCGGAGGTGGAGCGATAATGTTTTTACTCGTTCTGTATGTGTGTTTGCTTATTTTAAATTGTTATTATGATATATTCTAAATCATTTAAAGGATAAAACTGAAACTTTTGGAAAGTAATGGGTTGACATTTACTGTATAAGAGATGAACTTTTGGTGTCAAACTGATACAAGATGTCCACCACAGCAAAGCAATAAACACAAAAATGACTATCTGAGTAAGTTTTACAGACATCAAGATCAAATTTAGTGTGGTAGTAGTTGAGACTGATCTGTTATTTATACCAGGAGCACAACCTGATGTCCAAGATCTTTGTTTAAAACGTTGCCATTAACTACAAGAATCAAATGTGTATGTCTGTTAACAAAACATCATGAATGACTGGATTGATTCTGATGAAACTTTCAGAATAACAATTATTTTATACATTTACAACTGAACCTCTGGAGTCAGCATAATTCAAGATGGCCGCCACAGCCAGCCGACATTGGAAAACACAAAGGTAGCTACAAATTGGTCAGTTTGACAGATATTAAACTAAAACAGTGTTTGAACACAACGCCAAAATGTTAGGTAAAAATGCTGCACAATAACTGCTGCAGCCCACTCTATTTGTCTGTTAGCAAAATATTTTATAAACAACTGGATGGATTTCAACGAACGCCTCAGAAAATATTTATTGGGTGTTTAGCTACAACTGATAAACTTCTGGAGTCAAACCAGTTCAAGGTGGCCTCCACAACTAATCAGCAATAGCCGGCACAATTGTGGCTATATCTTAGTGAACTTTAAATATATTGAGCTAAAGTCTGGTGTGGTAGTAGCTGATGATCATTCACAACACTCACTTCAAGTTCTAACAATTATGCATATTTGTACAAAATATTTCATGAAGTTGTGCCTATTAATGGAAAGTTTGACCAAAATGGTTACAATATATTTCTAAACATAAAAAAGTCTATAATTTAAATGTATGTAAGGGACACAGAATATTTATTCTTCAATGAATGTAAGGTCATTTATTGAAAAAGAGAACATTTTAAATGCACCTTTGGCAGCAATTCATTATTGATACACCTGATAAATATTGCAACAGGTATGCAGGTTTTTTTTTTTTTTTTACATAATAGGTCTGCAAATGTTATATTTCAATTCATGATTATATTTGGTCCACGCTGATCAGACTCTGGGCACATTGTTGTGCACGGCTCTGATTATTTATGAGCGGGACGGTAAGACGGCAGCACCAGGGTGCTCAGCGTTAGCAGGGGGCAGAGCCTGGAAGCATGATTCACTGACAATTTCTGAGTTTAAATCAATCCCACAGTAGGAGGCTTGTGGAGGCGTAGACCCACACTATCAAGATAGTCATGCACGGATTTTTGATGTACACAAAAACACACAACCAACCTGCATACCTTACTGTCAGCCAGGTGAAGTCATGCATCACATGCTTATACATTATACTACAGTGCTGTGAAGAGATCTGAGGAGCTCTTATCAACACATGGCAGTTACCACTGACATATGGTCGTGTCTTCTGGGGCAAATAGATGAGGAGACAAACACGGGTTTTCATCAGTGGCACTGTAATGCATTAAGGGAGCTATCAGAGCAAGACAAAGGATATTAAAAGTGTAAGAGGAAATGTCAGCTGTGTAGAGGTTCATGTGACACGTGGAAGAGTCAGCTGACTATGCTGGGAAATGAGAGATGATCCCACGGATTACAGTTTCAATGGACAGAGATCGCTAGCTCAAGAGTATGGATGACCCTAAAAAGGCTGGACCAAGGACTTTGACGATTCAACATGCTTTATGCAGAACTTCAAAATATTCAAACTAAAGACACCCTCAAAACAAATGTGATCATCTTGATGCTAACAAGAGAAAATGTCTTAAAAAGACATGCGAAAGAGTTTTATCATTTGAATACACATCCCAATTCCAACGGAATATGAACAAAGATTAAGACATTTCAATATTTATTCGCTAAGCTGCCTAAAAAAATAATTTATTTAATTAAAACATTTTTTTTTACTTGTTTAAAAGCCATTTAAGCAAATGTTGACAGCTGAAGTTGTTCCTCGTTTGGAAAAAAAATGTATTGACACAACATTTTGTGCCAATAAAATGAATAAGAACTTAGAAATGGTGCAACAAGTTGTGCTTTGAGATCTGAATAATAAATTATTCATGAAGAAAAAAATTTGTATAACAGCACAATGCTGGCAACAATTATATAGTAGCTTCTGTTTTTCATTCTACAGTAAACGTATACTGTAACTCCATCTACAGGGACACAACTGAAACAGAAAACTAAATACAATACTGGAGTTCATAAGAGGGAGCACATCACCCCCACTCTGGCTTCACTCCACTGGCTGCCTGTTCATTTTAGAGTTCATTTTAATATTATTGTATTTGTTTTTAAAAGTTTAAATGGTCTTGCTCCATCCTACCTCTCTGAGCTGCTTCACCCATACTCTCCTGCTCGATCCCTCAGATCAGCTGATCAGCTGCTCCTGGAGGTGCCGAGGTCCAAACGGAGGCTCAGCGGGGACAGAGCTTTTTCTGTTGCTGCTCCAAGATCATGGAATGGTCTCCCTCTTCCCATCAGACGAGCCCCTTCACTGTCCAGTTTTAAAACTCTTTTAAAAACACATTTTTACTCCCTGGCTTTTAGCACACTGACTTTTGCTCTGCACCGTTTTTATTATTTTTTTATTGATCTTAATGTTTTAACAACTGTTTTATGTGTTTAAATGTTCTTGATTTTACTTTGTATATGTACAGCACTTTGTGGCAGCTGTGGTTGTTTTAAAGAGCTTTATAAATAAAGTATTATTATTATTATTATTATTATACACTTGGAAAATGTTATTGAATATTCAGTATTTAAATGGAACCGGTCTTTAAAAAAATTACAATGCAGTATTGTGAAAAAGTTCAATACTTTTTGTCAGTCATTTCAGAAAGTGAAACTACTATTATAAATTCATTACACATAGAGTGAAATATTTCAAGCCTTTATTTCTTGTAATTTTCATGATTATGGCTTAAAGATAATGAAAAACCAAAACTCAGTGTCTCAGAAAATTAGAATGATGTGATAAAGTTTCATATTACAAACTCTTCCACGCTATGCCGAGACGAATACTAGACATGAGCTACAAATTTCTCATTCCTCAAGTCAAGCCACTCCTGAACCAGGGACAATGTCAGAAGTGTCTTACCTGCTGAGGACTTCAGAAAATTCAGTGCACCAACACCAGCAGAGGACATGACCCCAAACCATCACTGACTGGGAACTTCACACTGGATGTCAAGCAATGTGGATTCTGGGCTTCTCCACTCTTCCTCCAGACTCTTGCCTGGGACCAAATCTGATCTTGATCTGGGACTAAAAATTACTTTGCTCTGGAAAGAGGACATTGGACCACTGAGCAACAGTCCAGTTCTTTTTCTCCTCAGTCCAGTTAGGACACTTCTGACATCGTCTCTGGTTTAGCTTGACTTGAGGAATGAAACATTTGTAGCTCATGTCTAGGATTCATCTCTGCATAGTGTGCATGCGTTCCCAACATAAAACTTTATCACAATTTTCTAATTTTCTGACACTGAGTTTTGGTTTTTCATTATCTGTAAGCCAGTCATCATCAAAATTACAAAAAAATAAAGGATAAACTAGTTCAGTCTATGTGTAATGAGTTTCACTTTCTGAAATGAATGACAAAAATAATCAAACTTTTCCATTATATTCTTTTTTATGTACCTGTACACTAAATAAAAGTTGTTTACTGAACTGTGTTTGATCAGAAATGGATGTAAAAATTGCAATGATATGATTTATCCTTTAATAAAAAAATAATTAATAGCTTTGTAGTCCATCACTGACACAAATATTGTTTTTAAGCAAAGTAGAAATAAAATATAATTAAGTACGCTGACCTTATAACAATCTATAAAGGAATTATGTTCAAGAGAAATAAGTTGCAAGCCCGCAGCACGTGGAAGACTTCTGTTCCATTAAAATCAGTGGAAAGGTTTGAATTCCTTGTGCCACTTTTCAGCCCAAACCACAAATCCTTTGAGTGAAACTGCAAAGCACATCTCACACTGTGAATAAGTTCACAACTTACCCCCTCCGGGTTACTGCTCCTGCATTAATGGTGCGTTTTCTCTGAAATATCCAAAAGTCTGACACAATGTCTTGTGTAAAAGCATGAAACAATGACAGCAGAACGAGAGGGAAGAAATAGATAGACCTGTAGAAAAAAGAAAGAGGAAAAAAAGAAAGGGCGGTAACAGAGTGGATATGGAGGGGGGTCAAAAGAGAGAGACTATGATGGAGGGAGAGCCTAAATAATCCATCTGTGATCCAGGAGGAGGTATCAGATGGGGAGCATACAAATCACAAACCTTCCTCTGCAGCAAGCAACGTCCAATATCCTCAGGGTCCTAAGGCTCCGTTCTCAAACGCTGACATTTTACACACTCGTTAGTGTGAGAACAAAATGTGAATTCCACCTAATAAAAACACTTTTTTTTTTCATATAATTACAAAACAAGATATATATTTTATAGTCCAGTTCAATAAGAGTGATGTTTCATTGTGTAAAGTTAAACCACGAAACTTGGAATAAAATTATGTAATTTAATATCTGTTAAAATGTCTAAAATCCTTTTCAAATGCCAGCTCAAGCTGAATCAATACACAGAAAATAATATGGTATAAAAGTATTTCACCAGAGTCATGTTCACCTGCAGGAACAGCCTCTCTCCTGCATTCTCTCTGAAATTAAACTGAAATGATTTTCATCTTTTTATGTTTTCACTCCATCGTATGAGAGTTATTTGTGCCCAGTGATGGTTTTGGAACAATTTCTGTCTCCCATCTTTATGTTTTGAATTATTTAAGTGCATTCCTTCTCAAATTGATAGTTTTCCCAATAATTGATTCTATTATTCTTAATTGAAAACCCCGTCCACAGTGATTGATGAACGCACCATCTTCATGGTAATGATGTGTGTAACAAACTGAGAATTGATCCGAGACATTGCTCAGCAGCTATTTGTTCTGCTTAGTGTATTATTAGCTGGCTATGTTTCACAAATCAGGCTAACGCAAAAGCTCAAGGGAAACTAAAGTTCAGTCATGTTCATCTTCTGTCTTGAGCATTTAAAATTATGAATGAGATTTATTGTGAAAAAGAAAAAAACAACGAGTCAAGAGCACATTAAAAAGGTTTATTAGTTTGGCCTTTCTGACATTCTTACTAAATAAAGAGATTTTGAGCACCTGAAGAGGAACATTAGCGTGTGTGGCTCACAAAAAATTAAAAAAATCATCTGCACTCTTGTTGTGAGTGCTCTTATCGAGAGTCTTCATCTAACTCAGCAGTCCGATTTTGAATTACCCTCAAGTCAATATCATGGTCATCGATCATGCTGACAGGAGAAGACTTGCGAGTGTGACATTGGGAAGATAATCATCTCAAGAGGAAACACCGTCTCCTCTGGCAAGAATGCTGCTTCGCTGATTAGAATGAGCGAACCACTTGTAGTTGGAGTCTGAGGTGAGACAAAAGACAGAGACTGTGACAACCGGTAATCAGAAAAATGCCTTGCAGTTCAAAGCTTAACTGGTTCGTTGTTTGTTTTTTATGTCACCATGTGCCAATTTATTATTGAATGTCACACCTAGTCCACAAAATGATATACCATGCATTTATAACAAGCTAGAAGAACAACCACACAAGCACTTTATTTTATTTTAATATATTTTATATTATTTCTGACAGTCGTTACCCTTACAAATAAGGAATTCTCCTGTTTTTTTGTGTGTGTGTGTGCGTCTGAAAACAACTAAATTACAACATCAATACTTGTGCAATCTTAAAATCTGCCTGCAGGCAGCGCATGTTGCTCAAATGGAGCATAACACTACCTCAAGGCAAGTGCTGTAGAAGAAACCCCTTAAACAAAATGGCACTCGCTACTGATGACAATTTATATTTGTTTCTGAATATTAAAGTATCTAAATACACAAACAAACACACACTGAGCCCTTAAGAATCCATATTGATACACTTCACTGTTCTGCTGCTTTTGGTTTTGCAGGTGTCGCGTTCTGACGGTTAGGTGTCCAACCCAAGTGCAGGCAGACCACGGAGAATTACAATAAGAAAGAATTTATTAACGAAAACAAAAGGCTGACGGGGCAGCAAACTTACTTGATGCTGCAGGGAACACGGAGGGAAGACAGAACATGGAGGTAGACATGGAAATGCCCAGACAACGAGGAACAGAGATGCAGACTTCAATAGGGACGTTAACGAGGGGATAAACACAAACACCTGGGACAAACAAGTGTAGGAGGCAGGAGTTGATCAAATGTGGAAGAAAAACCGAGGAACAGGACCAACACAAGATGGAGACACACTCTAGAAAACACAGATCCTTACAGTACCGGAAGCCCCAGCGCTTCCCAATACCATCACCCATAATTCGGGTGGGAAGAGGAGGGGAACCCACAGGACAGAGGGCACAAGGGAGAACATGAAGGAAAAAAAAAAAAAAACTGACAGGACAATGCCTGGGAACTAGACACGCAAAAGCCAACACAAGCAGCAACACAAAGAGTTCTGGCAGATGGCCAAGGAACCATCCAGCACAGGACAGGAGATCCGGTGGATGGCCAGAGACCATCCATCTCTGGGCAGGAGCTACGTCCACCCAGAACCTCTCCGACAGACAGAATGGAAGTGAAGAGACCACTGATGAGGCTTCGGTGGCAGGCGACGGGACCACTGGAGAGACCGTTGCTGCCAGCGAACTATGACTGGCCATGGCCAGTCACAGCAAGCAAAGAGACCAGACGATCTGTAGCAGACGAAGAGACGAGCAGCTCTGTAGCAGATGAAGACACCAGAGGATCTGCAGCAGGCGAAGAGACGAGCAGCTCTGTAGCAGATGAAGACACCAGAGGATCTGCAGCAGGTGAAGAGACGAGCAGCTCTGTAGCAGATGAAGACACCAGAGGATCTG
>NC_056511.1:34867326-34867740 GCF_014905685.2 Nematolebias whitei
TGAAGAGACGAGCAGCTCTGTAGCAGATGAAGACACCAGAGGATCTGTGGCAGGCGAAGAGACGAGCAGCTCTGTAGCAGATGAAGACACCAGAGGATCTGCAGCAGGCGAAGAGACGAGCAGCTCTGTAGCAGATGAAGACACCAGAGGATCTGAAGCAGGCGAAGAGACGAGCAGCTCTGTAGCAGATGAAGAGACCAGAGGATCTGCAGCAGGTGAAGAGACGAGCAGCTCTGTAGCAGGCGAAGACACCAGCACCTTTGTAACAGGTGAAGAGATCAGCAGCTCTGTAGCGGGCAAAGACACCAGCAGCTTTAGCAGGCAAAGAGATCAGCAGCTCTGTAGCAGGCGAAGACACCAGCAGATTTGTAGCAGGTGAAGAGATCAGCAGCTCTGTAGCAGGTGAAGAGATCA
>NC_056511.1:34867750-34887737 GCF_014905685.2 Nematolebias whitei
TGTAGCAGGTGAAGAGATCAGCAGCTCTGTAGCAGGTGAAGAGATCAGCAGCTCTGTAGCAGGTGAAGAGATCAGCAGCTCTGTAGCAGGCAAAGAGATCAGCAGCTCTGTAGCAGACGAAGGGACCAGCAGCTCTGTAGCAGATGAAGAGATCAGCAGCTCTGTAGCAGGCGAAGAGATCAGGGGATCTACAGCAGGAGATGGAACCAGCAGATAGGACAAGCAAATAACTTGTTGTAACTTTGACCTTGATTTCTGAGTTTGACCTTGAAGCTGAGATGATGGAAAGTGTACCCAACTCTCCGTCTAGTAATGAACTTCGTGCATGAAGTTTTGTTAAATTAGTTTGAGCAGATCAGAAGCTATGGACAGGACAAGAAAAGTTTACCGGCATGTGAACATAGAGACGGACAGATGGATGAACAGAATACTCTAATACGTCCGCCTTTCGAAGGGCGTATAAAAATGTGAAATGCAAAACAAGCTGAGTTGGATAATTATTGTTTTATAATATGTAGAAATACTTTTTTTCTTTTTTTATCTTACTCAAATAAAGTTGAATTTTTGTTTTCTAAGTAAAAACTGTATTTTAAACCAGTTGTCACTTTGTCCTGTTTCATTTTTGGTCTTTGTCCCAATATTTGACATGATTTCTAAATAAAATTTGCACATATTTGCCCTGAAATTTTTATAATAACACTTCAACGTAACAAGACGCTGATGAAAAAAAACAAATCGAAAACATTGCGCTCACATATTTGAACAGATTCAAATGAAGAATAACTCTAATTTTCCTACATATAAATAGATGAAATTCCTTGTGTTCATATTAGAAACCATTCATATGGTAATACTTCAGCCCTTTTTTCCTTTCGCTTGGTTTGAGCTGACTGACACTTAAGCATCCACACAGCCCAGGAGCCAAACAAAGCTATTTTTATGAAGGGACCATTATACGAGAGCTGCGCGGCGAATCTGTGAGAATGCAATCCAGGTGTTGCCGCCCCTTGGTAATCTCTCTCGTCTTCGAGCATTCATTTTCTCAGCAGCTTCACTTGAAAATGACATTCTGACACCATTTACATGGAAATCACTTTGAGTCCTCATCTGCAAAAGTGGTCCACGCACAGACAGGACCTCTCTGAGGGCAGGATTATAAATGGACGTAAACTGATTTCAGGAAAAAAACAGAAAGAATGTAAGAACGAAAGAAAGAGGGAATACTAAAACAGGCTAAAGTCAAGGGCAGAGCTTTGAGTATTAAGGGATAAAGTAGAAATGAAGATGCTGAGGGAAAGCATAATGTGGGAAATTCCTTTTTCTTCTTTTAAATGTGAATGCCCTCTCCCTCTGTGTCACAACTACTTTAAAACACTTATCACACACACACAAGCGCAACAACTGTAGAAAAAGAGATGTAAAGATTTTCCCTCAAAGAAGAAGAGAAATCCTTGCGCTAAGCTTTGAGCCGAGTGAGAGTTCAAAGGGAATCCATATGATGTTTAATGTATGGTTTCAGGATTTACGTCTCCTGAATGAGAATTGTACAGAAGCTGTTCTGTCTTGTTAGGATCAATCGTGTGTCTGCTCTGGTCGTGACAACTCAAACCTGGGATGTGAAAATGTGTGTGAACTTTCACAAGGATTTGGTTTGGTGAAATCATAAGAGATGTGTGTCAAGGTCCAAAGGGCAAATAAGTAATTTATTGTACGTGTACCAAAAAAAAAAAAAAACAGCATGCAGTGTCACCTGAGACATCAAACACCCTGACACTACACACAGAAATAAAAGCTCTGTACACAGAATCTATGGCAATATGGGATTTCTTTGTGAAATTATTTATTCAGTTCAGTGTTAGCTCAATTTCAATTCAATTTAGTTTATTTATATAGCGCCAAGTCACAACAGCAGTTATCTAAGCTGAACAACAGCATTTACACATAGAAAAGCTAATTAGTAGAGTTATCTATCTAACAAAGCAGCAGACACGTTGAATCTTCATTTAGTCGCAGCCTCCCATCCTGAGCTAGCACAATGGAAACAGTGGAAAGGAAAAGCTCCCTCTTAACAGGAAGTAACCTCCAGCAAAACCAGGCTCAGGAGGAGCGACCATCAGCTTCGACTGGTTGGGTTTGAGAGGAACAGGAAGGAGAAACAAACAAACACGGAATGACATGTCCAGAATGGAGACGAGCAGGTCTATCTATAGGAGGAAAGACAAAAAAAAACACGTTAAGATAGAAATAATTACAAATACAAACTATTAATTTGTAATATCCTGATACATGCTCAATAATCCAGGTAGAAAAATCTAAAAAAGTTCAAATCTTGTCCTCTGGACATTAAAAAAAAACCAAAGCAAAACAACAACAAAAAAAGGTGGAAACGTTTCATCTTTCATCCGAAAGTCTTCCTCAGTTATGAGACTGATGAAGTCTTTCGGATGAAAGACGAAACGTTTCTACATTTTTGTTGTTGTTGTTGTTTTGCTTTGTTTTGTTTTTTTGAATGTCCAGAGGACAAGATTTAACTTTTTTAGATATTCATTTGTAACTATTCATCTGAGAAAATGAAGCCAAATTGTCCTCCAGCTGTCTAAGCATATAGCAGCATAACTAATGGATAGCTCAGGAAACCCAAGCCAACCCTAACTATAGGATTTATCAAAAAGGAAAGTCTTAAGCCCAGTCTTAAAACTGGACAATGTGTCAGCCTCATGGACAGAAACTGAAAGTTGGGTTCACAAGAGAGGAGCCTGATAACTGAAAGATATTCCTTCCACTCTGCTTTTGTAAACTCTAGGCACCACAAATAAACCTGCAGTCTAAAAGCGGAGTGCTCTTTCAGGAAAATATGGAACAATAAGATCTGTAATATGAGATGGAGCTAGGTTGTTGAGAGCTTTGTAGGTTAGAAGTAAGACTTTTACTGGTGTATCAGAGTGTGTTAAATGTCTGCTAAGATGCAAATAAAATACACTCTCATAAACATAAACTTTTAGGAATCTGTATAGTTTGAGCTACTGTTTGAAGTTTCAAAGTGAATATAGCTATTGTCGCAAAAAAAAAAAAAAAAAGTCATGAAATTTCCTAGTGGTTCTTGTGAGTATTATTTTGCAAACCTTTGCACCGCAATCAGTTCACATAGAGTAATGTTCATAAAAAGTCTGTGGTTGCAGGCTACACTAATAGCAGAAGAAACAGTTATGCAGAAAGAAAAGCTTTGCAGAGAGTGGTGAAGGCTGCACAGAGTCAGCCTCCCCACCATCACAGACATCTACACCTCCAGATGCAGGAAGAAGGCCAACTGCATCATGAAGGACCCCACTCACCCAGCACACACACTTTTTGGCACGCTCCCCTCAGGAAGGAGGTTAAGGAGCATTAAGCATAGAACAATCAAGGGGTCAAGTCAAGTCAAGTCAACTTTATTTATAGAGCACATTTAAAACAGAACCTGTTATCATAGTGCTTAACAACAACATCAATGGGAGTAAAATGAATGAGAAAAAATACAATACACTAATAATAATAACTGAAGAATTAATAAAAATCATTTAAAACATAGAATCACAGAACAAAAAAATCACTAAATCAATTTACACTGTGTGAAATGCCTGTGAGAACAGATGTGTTTTAAGTAGAGATTTGAAGTGAGGAAGGGAGGTGGGCAGCTTAATGTTGGGGGGCAGGTTGTTCCAGAGTTTGGGGCCCATGAATGAAAATGCCCTATTTTCTCTGAGCTTCAGTCTTGTTTTTGGACCAGCCAAAAGCAGATGATCGGATGATCTCAGGGCCCGAGAGGGAACGTATGGTTCCAGTAGAGGTAAAGGGGTGCAAGGCCATTTAAGCATTTGAAGGTCAACAGAAGAATTTTAAAGACTATCCTAGTACGCACAGGGAGCCAGTGAAGGGAGGACAAAACAGGTGTAATATGTTCAGACCTACGAGTTCTGGTTAAAAGCCGAGCAGCAGCATTCTGGACGAGCTGAAGATATGAGATGGAGGCCTGGCTGATCCCAGCATAGAGTGCATTGCAATGGTCAAATCGGGTCGTGACAAAGGCATAGACTAGTTTCTCAAGTTCGGGTCTGGACAATACTGGCTTGAACTTAGCTACCTGTCTTAGTTGGAAGAAGCTTTTCTACAGAACAGAGTTGATTTGTTTGTCAAACTTGAAGTCAGAGTCTAAAACCATCCCGAGATTTTTACCAGACTGCTTAAAATATGGCTGAAGAGAGTCCAGGTTGATAAGATGCAACATACAACACAACATGCCCTTCCACTTCTATGCCGATGACTGTCAAATTTACTTCCCCCTAAGACACAATGGTACATGCTCTATTCAACCGCTGCTCAACTGCCTGGTTGACATCAGGGACTGGATGGCTTTAAATTTCTTAAGTTTCAATGAAAAGAAGCCTGAAGTCATGTTGTTCCCTCCCAACGACACGATCACAAACCACTGCATCGACCTTTCCGCTCTAACCCTGTCAGAAAAACAAAGAGTCACTAATCTGGGCGTGATAATGGACCCTTC
This sequence comes from Nematolebias whitei, assembly GCF_014905685.2. NCBI lineage: Eukaryota > Metazoa > Chordata > Actinopteri > Cyprinodontiformes > Rivulidae > Nematolebias > Nematolebias whitei. The sequence goes on from NC_056511.1 coordinate 34,872,291, forward strand.
CCTGAAACTTAACAATCATGTAAACATGATTGTTAAATCCTGTTTCTTCCAATTGAGGCAGCTGTCTAAACTGAAGCCCATATTGTCCAAAAATAACCTGGAGACAGTAATACATGCATTCATTACATCTAGGCTTGATTACTGCAATTCGCTCCTGTTTGGTATCAGTCAGACCTCCATTGCACGACTACAACTGGCCCAGAATGCAGCAGCCCGATTTTTAACCAGTACAGGCAAAAGAGAGCACATTACACCAGTTTTGGCCTCACTGCACTGGTTACCGGTTCACTTTCGAATCCAGTTCAAAATACTCATGTATGTCTACAAATCACTGAACAGTGTCTTCCCCCCCCCCCACCCATCTCTCTGATTTGCTACAACCGTATGGCCCACCATGTTCCCTGAGGTCAGCAGACCAGTTGCTCCTCACAGTTCCAGGAACTCGTCTTAAGCGCGGAGGTGACAGGGCCTTCTCTGTAGCAGGACCAAGACTCTGGAACGAGTTACCTCTGCTTGTCAGACAGGCCCCCTCCCTCTCGGTTTTCAAGTCCCCTTTAAAAACTCACTACTATTCAATAGCTTTCAACACAAGATGATCTGTGTTTTGATCCTGTATGCTCCACACTGGTTTGTCGTCATTATCTGCATCATTTTTTTTTTGTTTTTTTTGCCTCATTTACCTCATTTTGTATTTTGCTTTGTGTGTTACCAGTTGTTTTGTCTGTACAGCACTTTGGTTGGCCTTGTTGCCGTTTTAAGTGCTTTATAAATTAAGTGGTTTGGCATGGTATGGTAAGATCAGTGGCGGAAGTTGAGCTAGGGCTAAAGACAATGACTTCAGTCTTCTCATTGTTAAAACTTGAGAAATTTGAAGCCATCCAGGCCTTAATGTTGTCCAGACATTTTAACAGCGGGTGAATGGAGCAAACACTTGCTGGTTTCACAGGCAGGTAGATCTGAAAGTCATTAGCATAACAATGGAATGAAAGACCATGTTTCCTCAGGATGGACCCCAGTGGGAGCAAATAAAGTGAGAACAGAAGGGGTCCAAGAATCGAACCCTGTGGGACCCCGCAAGAAAGTGGTAATGAGGTGGATACATTATTACCAACCTTGACACAAAAACTCCTGCCACTTAGGTATGAGCGGAACCATTCTAATGCAGTACCTATAATCCCAACCCACTGTTCCAGCCGTGATATAAGGATATCAACTGGTCAACAGTATCAAAAGCAGCAGTAAGGTCCAGGAGTACAAGTACCACAAATTTACCAAAATCATTTGATATCATAATATTGTCACAGACCCTCACTAATGCTGTTTCAGTGCTGTGGAGTTGCTTAAAACCAGACTGAAAAATCTTGAAAATTCTGTTCTCATTCAAAAACATATTTAATTTAATGAAAACTATTTTCTCCAGGATTTTGGACAGGAAGGGAAGTTTTGAGATTGGTCTGAAATTTGAGCAAGTCGAAGGGTCAAGTCCAGGTTTCTTAATTAACGGATGAACTACTGCATGTTAGAAAACATCAGGAACCACACTTGTCACAATACTACTATTTATAATAGTAAGAACAGAGGGTCCAATCGTGGGTAGAACTTGTTTGAAAAACGATGCAGGAATGGGGTCAGCGGGGGAACAGGAGGGTTTCATCTGACCAACGACTTTGTTTAGAAATGGGAGTGAAATGGGTTCAAACTGTTTGAAGACAGCTGAGCAAGGGACAAAGACAGAGGGGTGTCAAAGTCTCTTACAAAAGGGGGTCAAAATTAAACCTTTTTCAAACTAAGGGCCAGTTTCAGAATCTACATTAACTCAAGTTACATACCCAACGTCTTTTCTTGGTTTCAGTTTCCTCAACAAGTGTTTGATTGGTCTCATTTGATGTTCTCTGTTGCATTTTTGACATCATAATCAAAGATTACTGAAAAAAATAAAGGGATAAAAGTATTTTACATTTAAAATAACATCTTGGGGCCAGATAAGATGTCAACGAGGGCCACATTTGGCCCCAGGGCCTTGATTTGACACTGAGGAACAGCTTCTACCCTGAGGCTGTTCGGCTCATGAATCTCTAACCAGAATAATTACTGTGAAAAATCACATCATGTTGCAGCTCATCTGTTTCATGTTGCTGTGTTCATGCATGCTCATCTGCTCACACAGACTCATGTCCGTGCTGCTGTTTGGCGTATTGTTTTTATGCTACTTGTGCTTAGTTTATTTTTATTAACGTTTTTCTTAGTTCATATCTTAGATCTTATTACTGTTTTTCTTTTGCATTTTATACTTTTGTTGGATGTAACTGAGATCCTGTGTACACAATTTCATTCCACCACATGTACCACATGTGGTGGAATGACTTGAATCCTTGAACAGTTAGCTGTAGCCTGCAGCACTTTATGTGAGGATCATACTTGTTCCTCTGTTTCTTACAGGTGGAGCTGCGGGTCTGGGTTTCACTCTTCGCTTCATCTCATGATGACAACATATCAAGTTACAGATCTTTTCAACTATTCATCAACACACCTGTTATTAAAGTCTGGCTTTCATTTGACTCAACTGTCAACTATATGCTCACTCATAGTCATGATTTACCAGTGTTTTTTTTTTGTTGTTGTTTTTTTTAGAATGGCAGAAATAAAATGTTTGAGTCATCAAGTTATCTGGAACATTCCGAACACTTATTCACAGTGTGGGGAAATAAAAAAAAAGCACTTATCCACAGTGACATCTGGTGGTAAAGTGGTTTGTTACAAACAGAAAACATGGCGGTTACAATGAACAAATACTTTTTTTTACAGTTTCTCATCACATTACTAAAATAAACAACTACGGTAAAGCATATGCTGTTTAGAAATATTACACTCAATAGAAAATAGTAAGTTTCCTGGACTCTTTTCATCCCTTGTAACCTTTTGTGTTGACCAATAAAGTGGAAGGACATTGAATCGGTCAGTATTTGTACGGAGTGCTTCTGTACATTTAAGTACTTTTCCTCAGAATTTTTTTTGTCTGACAAAACTAGGACTGAGGTGCTTTCTACCCCGTTTCCTTAAATATCATGCAGAAATCCAAAACTGTGTTCTGTACGAGACACTCAGGTAAATGAGGTGAGACTTTGCAAATACATTGCTGTTTTACAAGAGCTTAATGTTTTTTTTAATGTTGGAAGCTGAATCAGTGGCCATTCAGGCAAGCATGAGAGAAATCATCAATCACATCTAAAGTGCATATGTATTTTAATTTTGTGTATTTTTCACAAACAAGGTAACATGATCACAAGTTCAATGTGGGGAGTGTGAAAATGTTTAATCTATTTAACAGCTTAAAACTGTTGACATGAGTACAATTATTTGGCTTGACTGCCAAAGCACAGTAAAAATACAGTATATTCATACCACATAAGAAAGTAGCAATAATTAATGATTAATTAGTTTCTTCTGCCATCTTGCTAATGGTATGTTGAAAAAATAATAATAATAAATAAGAGCCCTAACACTGAAACTTGCAAAACTTTTCTTCATCCTGAACATTGTTTTAGATCATTAAAAAAAATCTATTATGCAAACTTTAACAACAAATTATAAGAAAAAAAAGTGTTTCTGAAATTATACAGCAAGTAAAAGATTTTGTTTTAACTTGTTTTGAGCTCATTTAAATAAAGATACTGGCCTTTGAAAAGGAGAGAGTTGTTTTAACATGTTACAAAAATAGAGACAAAAGAGGTTGGATTCATTAGTGCTGCAAACTTAAACCATACTGTTCATTATCTACCATAATAATGAGATAAAAATATTTTTATTTACTTATGTGATTAAAACATATGAAATGTACCAGGGCATCACTTCATAAATATGATAAAAATGTAATTTCCTATTTATTTTATTATTATTATTATTATTGTACTTATTGTTTTTTTATGTTGTTATTTATGCAATTATTTTGGAACAAAAGCCATGAGGTGTTTAAAGAATTAACAAGTATATAACCTGCCTAAATAAAGGTTGAATGAATTCGGAGTTTTCAGGAAGGATATGTTTGTATATAATCATGCAGATTTAATCTACATAGAGACCTTTAAATTAGAGGATTCAACACAATTATGTTTCTGAAATATACATGTAAGTCTATATAATATAGTATAATATGTTATAATATCATATAATATAATGTCATATACTTGGCCTACATAGATTAGTAGTTTTCATCATGTGGGGTGAAGATGCGTCGTAAATAGATTGGTGGGACGTCATGACGTCATTACGTACAGTACGACGTCTCGGAAAGGATAAACAAAAAGGAAGGAAGCCTTCGGCGACACAATCGCGGCAAAATTGGTTCAAAATTTTAGCTTCTCAGCTATAAGTTAGTCGCTACATGCACTTTTTAATCGCTTAGACAGCTGCTGGTGGGTGTTTACAATCATGAACGACGCATTAATGTTTCGTATGAGCGCGTTTTCCGACCAAGGAGGGAGAAAATACATGGAGGACGTTATCGAGATCAGAATCGAATACGAGCCGACGGCGTCGACAGACGAGGATTATCTGAAGTCGCAGAGACATGGAGGACAAGGGAAAGCTGAGGTTGAACCTAGCGAACAGACAGTAATGGAGACACATGTCCAACCGGGTCCCGGTACCGCAGCGTGGGTAGAGACTCTATCCGACGAGGACATTAGCAGCATCAGCACTTCGGTATCGGGCGAAACGGACGCAGAGCGTGTTGTTGACACTCGGAAGTCCGTGGCGTTTTTCGCAGTGTTTGATGGCCACGGGGGTCGCGAAGCGGCGCATTTCGCGAGCGAGCATCTGTGGGATCTGTTGAAGAGGCAGCGGGGCTTCTGGTCCAAGGATCACAGTGAGGTGTGTGCCGCTTTGAGGAAAGGTTTCATCGCCTGTCACCACGCAATGTGGAAGGAGCTGCGTAAGTATTCCAAATCCACCCACCCACAGCCATCCTGGATCTGTGTTCAGCATCATTGTGTGCGCTAAGTGTCACATGTAGCAGCAGCTTCACAACCTTCTTATCAGACTGACCTCACACAGAATTTAAAGTTTAAAGCACATGTTGTTAAAACTATGTTTATTATCATAGCTTTATCCAAATGCATACTCATCGTATACAAGGATGGACAGAAAACGTAGTGTGCGTTGTAATAAGACGAGTCTAATTCATACAGCAAAGTGAAAGTTATTCTGTTATTGTCGTAATATTAGTCCAATAAACAGTTTTTTTGTTTGTTTTTTATGAGACAAGTTTTTGCTTTTGATTCTTCAAGGTTTTACAATCTAGCTTCCATAAGTTTCATTCATCAGCCCAGTGATCCATCCATCCATTTTCTTTACCTGTTTATTCCATTTTGGGTCACGGGGGTCACTGGTGCCCATGTCCAGCAATCACTGTGTGAGGGGCGGGGTACACCCTGGACGGGTCACAAGTCCATCACAGGGCCACATAGAGACAAACGAGACAAACAACCATTCACTCTCTCACTCACACCTAGGGACAATTTAGAGTTACCAATCAGCCTAACATGCATGTTTTTGGTCTGTGGGAGGAAACTGGAGTACCCGGAGAAAACCCACGCATGCACGGAGAGAACACGCAAACTCCACCCAGAGAGGCCCCTGGACCAGGGTTTGAACCAGGGACCTGCTCGCTGAGAGGCAGCAGCTCTACCAGTTGCGCCACCGTGCTGCCCGCCCAGTGATCCAAGTATTTTTATTTTAGGGACTTTTGCATATAATAGTCAATTCAATTTATTTATATAGCGCCAATAAGTCACAACAGAAGTCATTTCAGGGCACTTAACAGAAACATTCATATATAAGTGAACACTATTTATCTGAGGAGCAGACTAACTCCATCGCAGAACGTTCATCTTGAGCAAGCATGAAGGCGACAGTGGAAAGGAAAAACTCCCTCCTGAGGAAGAAACCTCTAGCACAGGGCTATTGAACTGGAGGCCCGGGGGTTAAATCAGGCCCACCAATGGGTTCATTTTTAAATAAAACTAGATTTTTAACAATAAAACAGCGTTGGCCCCTGAGCTCTTGGCTTTCAGTAACTGTGGCCTCTTGAGCAATTTTGTTGAATAGTCCTGCTCTAGCAGAACCAGGCTCAGGACAAGCGGCCGTCTGCTTCGACCGACTGGGTTTGAGAGGAACAGGACGTAAGAACAGATACACAATGGCAGGTCCAGAATCTCATCTTAAGATAGGAATAGTATCAAATGAAAATTAATTCAGTTAGGATATAGAAAGTTAATTGGAAAGTAAGGTAATCCTTACCTTCATAGGATTACCAATATAGGAAGGCAATCCTTCCTATATTGTAATATATTACAATATAGGAAGGATTTTGGAGGGAAAATAAAGTAAAAAGAACCAGAAGTTACATAAAAAGTTGTTCAGTTGCTGTTTCAGAAGCACTCATTTGCCTTGAATTTGGTAGAAAGCTATAAATGTAATATTTGATAAATAAACCAACAGTGACCAACCACACTTTATTGACTGACTCATAACCATCAGCATTGTAAGACCTAAAACTAGACTTTATCTACTTCCAGTGCATCCTTTTAGGTAATTATTACTGCTGCACTTTTTACTGACTCGTTTATCTAAAAGATGTTAACTATATTTGCTGTATGATGTTTCCATCTCTGTATTTGCCCCGGTTCCCTTGCAGCGGAGTGGCCAAAAACTATCACTGGACTTCCCAGCACGTCAGGCACCACAGCCAGTGTTGTTGTGATCCGTGGCATTCACATGTATGTTGCTCATGTTGGGGATTCAGCAGTAGTGGTTGGAGTGAAGGAGAATGACTCAGACATCACGCTGCAGGCACTGGAAATAACACAGGACCATAAGCCTGAGCTTCCTAAAGAAAAGGAAAGGATAGAGCGACTGGGTGGCAGGTGGGTATTAAACAGGTTTATTTTAGTGTTTCTTTTTTTTAGACTTCTGCAGCATTCTGCTGCTGCAATATATTTTATAGGGCTTTAAGATATAATAATATCATTTGTTACTGTGTAATTTTAACTGTAGTGTAATGAAGAAATCTGGGGTGAATCGTGTCGTGTGGAAGAGGCCCAGGCTGACACATAACGGCCCCGTGAGGAGGAGTACCGTTATAGACCAGATCCCATTTCTAGCAGTAGCTCGATCTCTTGGTAAAGAGCACACCTGTTTGTTTTACCCTAACGTTACACTTTAAATGACTAATCCTCTTATTTTATTCCGAAACAGGAGATTTGTGGAGCTATGATTTCTACAGTGGAGAGTTTGTGGTTTCTCCCGAACCTGACACCACAGTGATGACCCTTGACCCCAAACGGCATCGTTATATTATTCTTGGCAGTGATGGTCTGTGGAATATGATGCCACCCAAAAATGCAGTCAACATGTGTTACAGTCATGATAAAATGGTGGTATGTAATAATGTCCCTCATAAATTACACATTTCTAAATTAGAGTAATAAACACGCCCTGTATTGCAGCTTTGTTTTGACTGCAGTTCTCATTTCTAAAGGGACCAAAGGGGATGTCTTGTGCCCGGAGGCTGGGGTGCACAGCTCTCCTGTTTTGGAAAGAGCGCATGCTCCGAGCAGACAACACAACGGTCATCGTCCTGGCCCTGCAGGAGCGAGGAGGCCCACCCATCCCTATGCACCGAGATGAGATTGTTGTTGACATGGCTACGGGAATTGACCAGATCCCATACCCCGGAACACCCTATAATACATGCGAGATCCAAAAGGTCAGAGCCATTGCTTTGTTGCGTTGTTTTATAAGTTCTCATTAGCCCAAGCCAGACAAATCTTAAATGCAAAGTGAGATTTCCAGCTGCAGAGCAGCAGAAAAGTATATTGTATGATTTTACCATGTATGTTCTTTCCTTTTTCTGTTTTTCTCTGTTGTCTTTAATACATTTCAGTTCATTTTTTAATTGTAATTTTAATGCTTACGTCACTTAAAAATCAAAGGTCACAGCAGTCATTCGAATCAGGGGCTGATTGGTTCACCAAATCACTCTTTTGTTTTCGGGGCCAACAGGCGGAGCATGAGGATGGCATGTTTTATGAAGAGGATGAAATATATGGAGAAGAACATGAGGAATGGACATGCCTGGAGTGGTAGTGAGGTGACTGCTCAGTAATAAGAATGTTTCAAATAATCCATAAAGTGACTAATCAGTAACTTTTTGTTAGCTCAAGTTAAATCTGGTTGCAAATTATTGCTGCTGGATGGATGAAATTCAAAAACTTTAAATCATCAGACAGTCACTAAAAGAAAAAAAGATGGCTTAAACATCAACTGCAATGTGGGCCTCTCCTTTACACCCACCTGCAAACGTGACAGAGGTAAGACAGATAAGACCTAAACGTCACACCAACAACATTGACATAGTTGTCCCTAGGCGTCTTAGCATAAGCATTTTTTAGGCTGTATTGTGCTGTAACTTCCCGCTTTTTAATCCTTTGCAGATGCATCATACATTCAATTCAGTTTATTTAGTGACAGGTCACAACAGAAGTCATCTCAGGGCACTGATCAAAAACATTCACATACATTATAAAAGCCATTTAGTAAAGTTATCCATCTAAGGAAGGAAGCATGGTGGGAACGTGCCATCAACAACTTGACAGTTCACAAAATGTGCTTCAGTTGTTCGAGTGTTGTTATTGTTGTAGAGAGAGCAAATGTCATGAATAAGTTTGACGTTAAACATAATCCAAGTTGAAGTGTTACGTCATTTTCACCCCCTTTTTGCATCTGCATTTGGTAGCAGGTCAAATTGACAAAGACCATGCAGAATAATGTAATATTTTAATTCCATAGCAGAGAAAGCTATGTAGTCTCTGTAAGTAGGTCTAGGGGAAAAAAATAATGGTATTGGTTATCGGCCAAATAAGTTTTACCATATCGGATATCGGCCAAAAATCCAATATCGTGCATCCCTAATTTGAACCCACATAATATATGAGGCGAAATAAGAAACCGTGGGAAAATGTCTTATATAATCAAAACAGAATTGTGTTTCATATTTTATGTTTCTTTGTGTATGCTTTGTATGTTTTTATGGGCTTAATTAATTTGTCTTATTGTACAGCACTTTGGCTACCCTTGCAGGTTTTTAAAATGTGCTATAGAAATTAAGTTGATTGATTGATTGATTGATATTTGGTAGGTTGGGTTTTGAAAGATGTGCATTTGATGCCGCTGGCTTGTTTCAAAGAAAGTTCCCACATTAGCTGTTTACCACTTTGTTTTGTCATTTCATCTCAACTCTGTGATTGTTGTAGTGCTTATTGTTCTGTCAGTGAAAATGTTTCTATTCTTGTTTAGCATATGATTTGTGCTATTTGACTGTTCGAGATCATTGTTTCGTATCTGTTGTTATGATGTTTGGTGATAGGTTTGGACAGAAGGCCAGTTTAGCATTTACAGTAAAGCCATGCTAGTAGTTTTTCATTATAGGGATAGCCATTGTCTTGCTTATTTAAGCAATATATTCATTGAAATATACATTAACCAGATGGCTAGATGCATTGCCAAAATGTATTTATGTTGTTTTGTATTAACTTGACCCTCACAGATGTGACAGCTAGTGATGTCATATGTTCTGCAACATCCCTGTACCATCACGTGTAGTCCTGGAAGAAGCAGCATCCATTAGTTCAAAAAGAGTATCAAAGTTTAAATGATCTGCTCTCAGAACGTATTCAACTTGGTTGCTCAGAAAGTACTAAGCTCTACAAGTACCACCATTATGACAGAATTTAAATACCTGCTATATAAGTTAACAACAATGTCCAACTGGTTTCAAAGCTCGTCCTGAAAAATTTAAAGCATGTCAAGTATTTGACATAAACAAGCAAACTGACGGATCAGCTTGAACCAGACCTGGTCCTGTGTCCCACTTGAACTCTAAGCTGCCTGAAGGACACAAACCAAGGCCGATCACCTTCAGCTGAAAGGGTACTAGTAGTGATGGCCGAACACCTGATGAACATGAGGTCCGCTACTGAAGATGTGTCCCAAAATTCAAACTAAAGGAAGCTTTGTTAATTAAATACTCTACAATTTTGGCAATTGTCAAATTTTAATTCATGAGCTAAACATACGATTTTTTAGATACACAAGCTTGAACCTTGGCTCAGGCTTTTTTTTTTTTTATAGCTAGCATTTGTGATCAGTGAACTGGTTTAGGGGAATAAATTGGGATGCAAAAAGCAGAACCAGTGTTAAAAGATGAGGTCAGACTTGTTTCTGTGGATGTTGTGTTGGGCTTTTGCCTTTGTCATCAATTCTGTTCAAAGTCTAAAGTTATAATTTCTAATTCTAGCCAGGGAGCAGAGTGCTTTTTTGAAGTTCAGTTGGCTTCAGATCACATCTTTATGGTCCTGTTGGCTTCAAGTGTGAACCTCCAGTAGGTACCAAGTTTGCAACCAAGTGTGAAAATCTCAGTATGAAAATTAGCACTGCTGGGTCTAAGGTGGCAGAAAAGTGTGGATTACCAATTTCCAGTTGTGAGTGAACAAGGACATTGAAATATCTTGACCTCTTGATCAGAAGTGAAATTAGATGTGCAGATTGGGGCAGAATTGACAGGGATGTGAATGATGTACTGGTCTCTTGTAGATGTAGAGCAGTGGTTTTGTCACCAACTACAAGCCGCATAAAATGATCTTCCTTCAAAAGGAAGATGGTCTCATCCTAAGAGACGAGTAGAAAAACAGATCTTTTTGCTAGAAATTCACTATTAAGTCACTGCTGCTCTATAATTAACAAAGCCAGTTGTGCAGGTGTACGTATGCATATATATGGCTTTTTCTAGAAAAGTTGTGAACATCTTGGGTAGAAGTCTCAGGGCAGACCGTAAATTTGCTGGAAGGGTATGGGCTCAAATTCTAGCCGTAAATATTTTGCACGTGTAAAAAAGATTTGTACGTGTAAAAAAAACAATAATAATTGTAACCTTGTAAAAAAAAAAAAAAAAATTGTGTGTAAAAAAGATTTGTATTTGTAAAAAAAAAAAAAAATAAATAAATAAATCACAAGTTACAAAACTTTTTTACAATGTTCTGTTTAGATACAAATCCAAAAACTACATGTACAAATTGTGTCCTGGATTTTACTCCTCTCAGCTGATTGGTCAATGACATGTAAATCACAAATTAAGGACCAATCAGAGAACAGATGGGTTTGGCTGAAGATGCCTCCAGCGGACTGGTCTTCAGAATGTCCGTAGCAGTCGTATGTGTAAACAGAACATCGTAAAAAAGTTTTTTAACTTGTGATTTTTTTTTTTTTTACACATGCAAAATATTTATGGCTAGAATTTGAGCCAATGGAGGTGTCTCTACTCAGACTGTTGATCCTGTCCGTCATACTACGGCATGTTTTCTGGAGACTCATTTAGTCACACCCAAACACATTTTTGGGATGCCTGCAGTCTGCAACAGTTAAACACGTGTGGAGGTGAACACATGGATCTGTGGTAATAAAGTCAGGCTTGTGTGACACTCGGTGCTTTTGTAAGCGTGAACAAATGACTTTTGAGCATTACAAGTTCTTTTTTTTTAATTATTATTAAATTAAATTTTGATTTTTTTTTTTTATTATATGGCCGTTGAATGACAAACATATTATGATATAATCAATAAGTCTGTAAACTTTCTCTTGTCCGAGCCATAACTTCTGATCTGCTAAAGATAATTTCACGTAACTTCATACTACTTTGTACCACCACTACACGTATGATGTGCTGTATGCAGTACTCTTGTTTTCAAACGTGTTACTCATGTAAATTGGACATTAGTCTACTGTTTCCTTTGAAAAGATCAAAAATAATGATAAATTTGCAACTTTTTGGCCAGTCATTGCAAATTTATGTACACTTATACCCTAAATATTTTTCTAATAGTAAAAAAAAACCAGTTATTATAGCCCTCAATTTTTAAATTGATGGGTTTACTAAGAAAATATTCTTTATATTCAAATCACTTCTGTACCTGTCTGATCTGAAGTGCGCATCCAACATTATGATCCAAGACAAACATTTAAAAATATTCATTTTATTTGTTTTATCAGTTTTATCATTTTTCAGTCAGATTTCAGTTTCCTTTTATCACTTGATGCAGTGCACATCTTATACATCTGTTTGATTATATTTAAAGCCAATATTGTTTGTACATTTATTTATATTATATATATATATATATATATATATATATATATATATAGATGGAGTAATTTAGTGTTAGGTTTAAAGTTGTGTTTAAAGCTTTTTCTTAGCTATGACCTTGAAACATGTCTGAAATTAATTGATGATCCTGTTAATGAAGTACGTTGTGTGAATAATTTAATATTGCTGCTCACACAGAGTTATTTTGTGTGTGTGTGTTTGTTTCTTCTTGCATCTTTCAGCAGAGTGAACCACTAAATGCTCCCTCCCCGTTCAAACACCGTTCCACCCCTCTGGAGCAGGCGTTCGGTCTGTACGAAGCAGCTTTCTGCACCACCACACAGCTCCTACCTGATACTGACTCGACGCCGTGCCCTCCAGACGGTCCGGTGAATGTTTTTGAAAAACAAGACCCAACCACCCAGATGGTCTCAGCTACTTCTGCACCTCTTTGGAAAAGATCCTGCCATTCTTTACACAGACCCCATGAACTTAAAGGCTCTTATCATCGCCTGGGCCGACCCCCTAACAAAAGACTCTCCAAGAAGGCACTTCACAGCAAAAAAGGAAGTGAACAATCCGTGCAGTCTCATGATCAAAATACAGAAACGAGCTCCCCTAAGGAAGGCGGCATCCTGCCACAGCACCACAACTCTGCCTTGTGTGTGGGCTGAATCTCATCTGTCCGCTCACATGAAATTATTCATCCGCATCATGTCAGCTTCACTCATCTACCAGGTGTCACCGTCACTAAATGCATACTTTTCTACAAAGTCCTTGTAAATGTGTGAGATATGCTTGTTAGATTAGATGTGGTGCTGTTCCTTTTCTTTCATGATCCTCCCCCTGCTCCTCCTTTACATCGAACAATCTTCAAATTGCTCAATCTTCTCTATTTTTGTATCTTTAAGTATGTACAGTATCCAAAGGCATATTTTCAAGCAGACGCACCACTGTAATGTCACCTACCTTTAATTTAACTGAATTGGGACCCATGTGATCTTCCTGTTTAGTGTTTTTGTTTTTTAATAAAAAAAAAAAAGATTAAACTATTTAATTAATTTTGCATAGTACTGAAATGTCAGTATTTTTATCCCCCATGGTGGAGGTAAATACCTCATCAACTGTTTGGTGCTGCCGTGTCAGTGTCTGGAATAGCTTGATTTGTAGTCTACATTTTGATTCCACTGCAAGCAGTGGGCTGAGGTGATTATGCGGGTACTGATTGAATATACATTCTTTTATTTTACATTATGATTAGCCAATTACTAATGAACTGACTTGTTTAGTAAGTTTTAAATTTGAGTTTCACATCAGTCAGAAATAGGATAACGTGCTTCAACCCCAGCTGTAAAATAACTGCACTGGATTTGAGTGAACTGATCATTCAATGGTCTTTTATGGTTTTTGTACTTTTATATTGTGTCATTCCAAGCGCCTTCATTTAGTTTTTATTTTCCATTTGGATTAGGAAAGATTATCCTGTTGTAAAATGTTAAACCTGGTTAAATTTTTTTTTTTTTTTTTTTATCATAGAGGCAGTAATAAAGGATGTTCACTTCTGTCGATGTTAATGACCGACAGAAGTGTTCATTTTCATATTGCACTACCCAACGTTAGCACGTCTTCCTTTGTTGTTGTTGGTTATTGTGTGTCTGTTACAGGGGCTTCATTTTCCATAGACAGCACTTCATTGTACACAAGTGCCATGTTCATATAACAGCGATTAAAGTTATGGCAGCTCAGTTACTTAAACGTTTTTTCCCCATAAAAGTGGTGTCATGGTTGCCTTAGCACAAAATTAGTTTGAGGTGTTTTTCATGTTTTGTTATTTTTATTTTGAGACCCTAAAACACTAAAATAGGATATAAGGCTGTGGTTGGACTTTGTGATTCATCATTTACATTTGTTTTTTGTAATTTTTACTGTTTTACTGCAGCACGCTTCATGTGTTTAATGCTTTCATATTCAGAGCAAATTTTGTACAGTAAGTCAATATGCAACCGAAATGTGTACAGTACATTCATATGCAAAGTATCTGGGTTTTTCAGGAGTTCGGCATGCTCAGATCAACTCTGTATTTTGTGAATAGTCCGCAGGTAATGAATGTTAATGAGCATGTGGTGTGTTTCAACAACAACAATATTTTTGTCTGACTTTATATCCACTGTGGCCAATTTTTATTGTTTACTATATAAAAATATACTTGGAAAGTGAGTAGATATATAATGTATGTGTGTTGTAATAAATTTCTCCTTTTTTCAATTGTTTTTGCGTCTGCTTCTTTCTGATAATCAGATCAGTGTAAGATGAAAAATGTTTAAAACATTGCCTTTCAAAAATAAATATGATTACCTCCAGCAATATATTTTTCTTCTTTCAAGACTAAAATTGAGAGGGGAAAATGATGTTGCACATTCTATTGTAGCATCGTCCAGAAGATGGCAGCATTGTTTAATCATTAGCTCTTACTGGCATACAATTACTGTCCTATCCATCCATACATTGTCTTTACCTGTAGGGCGGCTGTGGCTGAGTGGTTAGAGCAGTCGTCCTCCAATGCAAGAGTTGGGGGTTCGAATCCACCAGCTGTCACATGCCAAAGTGCCCCTGGGCAAGACACTGAACCCCTCATTACCTCTGATGTGTCCCCCATCTGTGTATGAATGTGATAAATTGACTCATTAGTCTCTTTAGAATGATTTGTTCATATAGCTTTGTAGAGATCTAGTAGAGTGATGTATGAATGGATAAATGAGGACACAGATTGTGGTGTAAAGAGCTTAGAGTATCTTGATCAGATTGAAAGGTGCTATAAAAGTACAGTCCAATTACCATTTATCTGCTTCTTCATTTCTGGGTTGTGTGGGTCACTCGTGCCCATATCCAGCAATCACTGTGCGAGGGGCAGGGCAGGGGGCACTCCTGTACAGGTCTCCAGTCCATTACAGGAACACATAGAGACAAACCAACCATTCACACTCTTACCTAAGGACAATTTAGAGTTGCCAATCAGCCTAACATGCATGTTTTTGGTCTGTAAGAGGGAACTGGAGAAAACACACGCTTGCACGAAGAGAACATGCACACTCCACCCAGAAAGGCCCCTGGCCAGGATTTGATCCAGCATCAGCAACTTTCTTGCTGAGAGGCAACAGCTATACCAACTGTGCCACCGTGTCACCTCAAATTTATATTTATTTAATATATATATATATATATATATATATATATATATATATATATATATA
>NC_056511.1:34887747-34888670 GCF_014905685.2 Nematolebias whitei
TATATATATATATATATATATATATATATATATATATATATATATATGTGTGTGTGTGTAACCCCTTAAAACCCTGGATCCTGATATGTGAATATAAGCTTTCTGGACAATAATATTTTATTCCATTTAACTTAGACTTGTTGTCCCCATTCAAGGAGAACACTATATATTTTTAGGCGTAGGTCCAACAGCTCTCGGGAACACCCTGAGAATCCAGCTATCCAGAAAAGTGCAGACCTAGGAACAGCTATGATACTAAACAGAACCCTCAAGCTTCCAGGCCTCCGGTATAGTGCAAACCAGCTCCTGTTGGCTTCAATTCTCAACAAGAAAAGGTAGACTTTAACAATGATCTATTAATCTAATCTTTACAAGGAGAGAATAAAAAAAAAAACATTTAAAAAAGTAAAAACAATACACATAATTGCGTTATAACTAAAATAACTTTATCTGCTGATGTAATAAGGTAAGAGTACATTGAGTTGATGTTTGAGTAGGTATCATTATTTGTTTCATTTTATTATTTATTTTACCATTACTATTAATATAAAAAAAACAAAGGTTCAAAAGCTGTTGGCATTCATTAGTGTAAATTGCCTAAAATATTGACTGCAAGGTCAAAAAATGTAATACAGTTGAATGTAAAAGAAGTCCTAATTTTGTTTTGATAAAACGTTGCTCTCATAACATAAAAAAAAAAAAATCTCTCATATACATATTTATGCATGTCCCTTGCCTTGCATTTTTATGTGCACATATTGTCTGGTTTTTGAGGCTTCTTATAGATCAGATTGATGATAGGAGAGCTCTGACTATAATATTTCATTGACTGTCAGCCGTGCTTGATTTGCCTAGAATACAATCCTGTAGAAGGTCTGTCACTGTAAATCAACCAGCAACACACACATATATATATATATATA
>NC_056511.1:34898670-34906189 GCF_014905685.2 Nematolebias whitei
CTTCCATATTGGCTACCACCCACAGGCTTCAGGCCAGGTTGAGAGAGCAAACAGGACTGTGGTGAGTATTCTGAAAAAATACGTAGCCGCAAACCACAAGGACTGGGACGTGAAACTCCCTCTGGTCTTCATGGCCATAAGGGCCACTCCACACACGTCGACTGGCATCTCTGCTTTCGAGATGATGACGGGTCGACAAATGACTCTCCCTCTACACTTGTTGTACCAATCAGGCGATGCTGCCATGGCAACAGCCTACACCACACAACAATACATGAAAGACCTGGAAAAACACCTTAAAAACACTTTTGCTTTCACACAGAAAAACCTGGAAAAATCAGCTGAAGGACGCAAAGCGTACTACGACCAAAAGGCCTCTCACAAGGAACTCCAAGTGGGAGACAGGGTCTGGTACTACACGTTTGCCCCCACAACTGGGAGAAGAGAGTCCGGGACCGGAACTCTCGCCCGTAAACTGATGCCCAGATGGACTGGACCCCATCTGATAACCGACAAACTGTCTTCAGTTGTCTATCAGATAAAAATCAGTAAAGGCCAAAAAGAGCCAACTGTTAAATGGGTACATCGTAACCAGGTTAAACCACACAAGGCGTGCAATAACTCCTCAGGAGACAAAGATCTCACAAAATCTGACCTCGTGGGAATAAGGGTCATCCAAGCAGAAGATAACTAATGGATAATAAACTTAACCATAGTTTAAACTCACAGGACCGACCCTTGATAAAACGGGACAGCGTGACTGAATCTGACAACCAGGGTGAGGTGAAGCAGTGAAACGATGTTTTCTAGTTGCTTAATCACTGCTTTTGTCGATGTTGAAACGTTGTTTTACTGGTTGCTTAGTCACTGTTTTTGTCGATGTTGAGACATCGTTTAATTGGTTTTTGGTATTGTTTTTGAACACCCCAGGCAAGAATGAATTTTGTTGTGTAGTTAAGTTAGAGACTAAGAGGCCTTTGACCATGCCAACATGCAGTTCATTCGTTAAATTGCAATCTTTGCGGAGTCAATGTATATTATTGCTACCTTAAGTACCATAATCTACATTGATCTCACAACGCTTAAGCCAAACCTACTCGAACAATTCTATTCGGGGGGATAGCTAATTCTTTTTGATAAGTCTCGCCATAGACTTCCAAAAACATTTATGGGGAAACCAAACACCCAATCTCAAGTCGTTCGTCTAATAGACAACAGACAATTGAAC
The DNA here is from genome assembly GCF_014905685.2 of Nematolebias whitei. NCBI lineage: Eukaryota > Metazoa > Chordata > Actinopteri > Cyprinodontiformes > Rivulidae > Nematolebias > Nematolebias whitei. The sequence goes on from NC_056511.1 coordinate 34,899,899, forward strand.
CAAACTATATTTTACCATGTAAAGCTAACTTAAACCAAGTTAGAAATGGAAAAATAGTTTGGGCCCCTTTTCTATAGGTATAAACCCCTGTAGTTACCCTTTTCAGCATGTTCCACCCCTTAACTGGTAGTTGTAGCTGTTCCCAACCATAATAGCGTACACACCAGGTGCATATAGTTTAAAGCCTTATGTAAAATCCCCTTCATAAGCCCACCTTAAACCACATAATTGCATGTCACATTTGAACCAGAACGGCACAGACTGGACATCCACCCAGCGACGACCTTCGCTGGAGGAGACCTGCAATCCTGACGTTGGTCTCCACTCTTCATCCAGTGGCCGCATCTTCAGTTCAATCCAAGGGTACCCCTCTGTATGCTGATTAATCAACACTTCCAATCGTTGTGGATTTACCGTTGTGGATTATATGACTTTTTCCAATGGATTACAGACTCTGTTTCCAAGGGGTTAAAGCATTGCTACAATGGAATTACCGAGACATTATGGAATTATAATCAACACAATGGAATTGCCAAGAACATTGTGGAATTACCTTTGACTTTGTTTTCCTTGCTGGATTACTTTTGACTTTTGTTTTCCTTGCTGGATTACTCTTGACTCTTGTTTCTTTGCTGGATTACATCAAGCTTCAAGGACAATCGAAGGCGTAAGTTCATGTTTGGAATTCATCCCCATGGACAGGTGATGATTTCCAAAGGGGGGACTGTAGTGAACTTAACCTGATGTCAAAACTAAGCCTAAGGTCAAAACCCTTGACCTTAAGAACCTTGTGGGACAGAAACTGTCATTTCATTGATTTGAATCCAGAAATACAGGTTCATCCATCCTGAGACTTTCTTTCTTGAAAATTCAAGTGAAAGAACACTCTCTTTTCTATTAGCATTCCTGTTTTACAAATGTTTGATAATCAAAGTGTTTTAGTTCAAACATTTTAGATGTTGCAGTGAACTAATCAATTTTATTAACTGTAAAACAGTAACAATGATTTTTTAGTTGCTTATGCAAAGTTAGAGTTCATGTTAAGTCTGTTACAGAGTAATCATGTATTTTCTGATTTCTGTCTTTGAATGAGCAAGTGTAAGTTTTGTCCAAGGTCGGAGTCGAAGCAGACATGTGTCTTGTTTTAAAATCCTCTCAGACGTAAACAGAGGAGTTGGCACCTGTTCTCCAAACTCGCCAAAATATTTCTCTCGCCTGTCTGAGAACAGTTTAATCTGTTCCATAACAATTCTTGCTGTTTTCTGACTTCTAGTAACCTCTTACAGTAAGGCCTACCTGAGTCTTGAGAGTTGTCCCAGAATCTCCAGAGATGTCCCAGAGTCTCCAGAGGTGACCCAGAGTCTTCAGAGGTGTCCCTGAGTCACCAGAGGTTTCACTAAGTCTTTAGATATTTCAACTGAGTTTCCAAATGTATCCCTGAGTCTCTAGAGCTGTCCAGAGTCTAAATAGGAGTCCTGAGTCTCCAGAGGTGTCTCTGAGCCTCCAGAGGTTTCTCCAAGTTTCCAGAGGTGTACTGGAGTCTCCAGAGGTTTTCCCTGATTCTCCAGAGGTGACCTGAGTCTCCAGAAGTTTTCCTGAGCCTCCAGAGGTGTACCAAAGTCTCCAGGGGTGTCCCAAAGTATCAAAAGGTGTTCTAGAGTCTATATAGATGTATCAGAGTCTCCAGAGATGTCCCTGAGTCTCCAGAGTTGTCCATGAGGCTCCATATGTGTCCCCGAGTCTCCAAAGCTATCCCTGCGTCTCTAGTGATATTAGGATTAAACTAAACTTGTGCAACCAGAAGTTACTGGTGCTGAGGTAAAATTTATGTGTGCTTGAGTACTCCCAAAAAGAATCTAAAAATCACCATTGCATTTAGCTGCGACTGTTACAAGAGCTTTCCTCATTTTAAATCTAGTCCTCTTCGCACCAACCTTGCTCTTTCTACTTTCTATCTTTCAAACACCACTGACCAAGTGCAGTGATGTTTACGTCAGGGTGAGTCTGCAAAAAAAACCAAAAAAAAACGAGAGCTGCCAGTGGAGGCGGAGCCGGCCCATGGTGGAGGAGAAGCCAGCCCTGAGTGGAGGTGTGGTGGCCCTGGTGCAGCGGTAGCAGTGTTCTGTGTTTTTATGTTGTCAATAAAAGTTCTTAAAAAAGAAAAAAAAACAGGGAGCGCTGGCCCTGCGGCCCATTCATCAGACCGACACTCCGTGAAATGTCCTGATACTCACGATTGGTCACTCCAGGCCTGGCTATCAGCCTAGCCTGGACAAAACTTTTGCACTTTTTCCAAATGCCTTGCTCTATGACTGATCTCATAATTTATTAGATATTAACTTTTGACAATTATTTGACATAACATCACTTAAAAATGACTGGACTATCCCTTTAATCTCAAAAGTTCTACTTATCTCCTCAAGATTAAAAACAAATCTTATAACATTGCAGTTGCCTTTGTACGACGGACCTTTGGGGCCACTCTAAGAAAGAAAAAAAATTACATTATGAATGAGAATGAAGTCATAGTATTACGAGAATAATGTTGTATGACAATAAAGTCATAAATGTACTGTATTATGTAATTTTGTTGTGCTCTGTGCTGCAATGACAATAAAGCTAATTCTGATTCTAAATAAAGTCGTACGAGAAAAATGTTGAACTATTATGGGAATAAAGTTGTAATATTATGAGACTAAAATTTGACTAATATGAGAATAAAGTCATACTATTACGAAAATAAACTTGTAATATTACCAGAATAAAATTGTAATATTATCAGAACTCCGGCATGAAAAATCAGTCTTACTACGGTGGTAAAATGATGAATGTTGATGTCGGCAGTACAATAGCAGGGGGCCCAATGCACTGTGGCATATGGATTCTTATGATAAACAAGCAGAATGGCATTGCAATTAATGGCTGCTGTGACAGATTTAGTCAAAACATAATGTGGATGAAGGCATGTTTCACAAACAGTGACCCAAAACTGATGGCGGACTACTTCATAAACACAGTGACTCGCATTGGAAGTTGTCCACAGCAGGTGCGAGCCGACCCAGGAACAACATATTACGAGTTTATTCTTGTAATAGTACGGTTCTATTCTCATAATATAACAACTTTATTCTCATACAAATTTATTCTCATAATATTTTGACTTTATTCTCGTACTAATTTATTCTCATAATAATACAAGATTTTTCTCGTAATTAAATTTTTTTCTCGTAATGTAATTTTTTTTCTTAGCGTGGCCCTAAAGCTCCGTCGTAGCTTTGTGATATTTGGAAAACAAAATTAATACAGAGAAACAGGTTGTATTTTTTACATGTAAATAACGAGACTGACTCGACTAAGATAACATGCATGCAACTCTTGGGCAGCTGCCATCAGCAGCTGATGGATGTTGTGACACTCAGAAACACGTTATTGCAGTGGCTTACAGACGATCCTCCGGCTCTCCACACATGCACCCTTTTCTCTGAATCACCAAACTGTTGGACAAAAGACGATTTGTCTGTTGATCACTAAATCCGCTTAACCCTGAGCTAGACTTCATGTTCAGGTGTGGCAATACCCCATTTAATGCTGCATCACATTATGGCCAGAGGAGATTTGGCTAAACTCAAAGAAACCGATGCTGCCTTAAGGAAAATGACTGTTTTACTTGTAATGCCACTCATGGTTATTCAAGACTCAAATCCACCAAAACTTATCAGAGCTTTTGAAATCCATCTGTTTTTCTATTTTCTTTACCAACATTTTTCTTTCAGGGTCACAGGGAGCTAGCTCCTATCTCCAGGGGTCACTGTGCAAGAGGCCAGGTACATCCTATACAGGTCACAAGACAATCACAGGGAGAGACAACTGAGACAAAGAACATTAACCCTCAACTTTTGAAATGCAGGTATAAAAACTTTGCAAGAACACATAATCATCCTTGATATGAACAATGACAGAACGCCTTGCTATACTGTTTTGATTCAGTTATGTGTGGTAGCTTTAGATCACTGTTGAGCCAAGGTAATTCATTGAACGGGGAACATGGCCCCAGATGGCATGTGCCCATTATGTGGTTGGATTTAAAGGTTTGGTGAGGTTAATATTCTTACCAGTCTTAAAGTCTTTGAGTTTGTTTCTATTTCACATCACACATAAAAAGTTGGCTGGAAGGCAGAATGATATAGGATAATTTTTACTAGTGTCTGGAGAACATTTATTGTAGAGTTTTGGTGTCTTTTTGGATCTTTGTCCAGTCTTTAATATTAATATGTATAAAGTTGATTGTTTGACTGATTAATCGACAGCTGCAAGAAACATTATCTGTAGTCTTAATTCAGTCTTGAACCTACGCTTTACACTGAGTTTAGCTTTCTAGCAAATTGGTAAAAGCAGAAATGTTTCCATCTTCTTGAGAACTAACTGTGTTTAAAGGTTTGCAGTAAAAAGTACTGTAGGATTCAAATTAGGCCTAATTTGACGACATAATTAGCAATTCAAAAATGTGAAACTCTTTTTCTTTCTAAGGCAGTTTTGTCCCTATATGTAACCATGGACAAGGACAGCATTTAATCTGCCACTAATCTGACCTCCCATACCTTATAAGACTCTTACTCTGATCAAACCTCTAAAGCTTGGATTATAACGCTATAGACAGTCATCACAGTGCAGATGAGGTAAAAGTCTTGACGCCTGCTGTGTTTGCTGAAAAGGTCCTTCAGTAACCTTACTGGCCTGATTAAGTGTAGTTTTAACATTCTGGATGCTCTCCTTGAAACACGTCTGCTAAACCCCGCAAAAATAAGCTGTTTGTTTGATCTTTCTATTCATTACAACATTAGAGATTACGTAGAGTTTCATTATTCATGGTACAGGCTGAATTATGTCAAATGGCATTCTTGTTTTGGTGAAGGATGTTTATATGTTTACTGAATAAATTTGAACTGTTTTTACTTTAGGTTTCAAAATTGATTTTCAGACACTAATTGTTCTAGTTTTTTTTTTTTTTTTCATTTAAGGATTTATTTATTTATTTATTTATTTTGTAAAATGAAATAGTGTGGTATATTCCCTAACAAGTACAAGGAAATTTCACCAATTTCCACAAAAATGCATGAAAATGTGAAACTGTGTTCATGAAAAAAAAAAAAAAAAAAAAATCAACCTCCATCAGAAAAAAGAAATAAAAATGTAAATAACAATTCTTAAACCCAAATTTCTAAATTGTGCAACAGACAAATGGAGAATTTAAAACTAGGATTTTACATTATTTTAAATTATATTTATTTTTAAATTGATTGTAAAGTATGTAAATAAATCTTTTTAAAAAATCAAAAAACAACTACAAAGTCCATCAGCATGTTCATTTTTTTCCTTTAAATTGTAACATTATACTCTGCCCTTAGTGGAAATTGTTGATTTATCTGGTATTAGATTATAGCTGCTCTGCACTATTTAAACTTCTTCCTTTGTCAGAATTTTGTTGGAATAAGACCTGTAAGGATGTAAACTTTCGCAAGGACTCAATGAAAGGAAACTGATTGAATCATCAATAGCAAAAAGGCTCATGAAGCGCCGTTATTTACAAAAATAAACACCTGAATAAAAACATGACTGACATGACAACGAATATACAAACACTAAGAACCAAGGAGCACATGAGGGATAGAGCAGGGAGCATACCAGTATAGTTCAAGACACAGGGAGCTCAGAGGGAAACAGGGAATGAATGCTCATAGGATGACTGACAGATGAATGAGAATACCGACTGGGAGAGGTGAAATAAGTGGAGACAGCTGAGATTATTGAGCAAGGGAAACTAAACTGAGGGCAAGAAATTAAGTGAAAAAAGACTGGTAACATAGTCAAGGCATAGGGCTGATAAAGATACATTCGGCAATAGATGTTTTTGGTTTTTTGTTGTATTTTTTTTTTTTTTGGGGGGGGGGGGGTACTGTCAAGAGCTATAGGTTTTTGTTGTCTTTAGTTTTCTGGCTTTCTGTTAATCTTACTTCCATTATTTTGTCTTTTTTTTTTCCTGTGTTATGTTTATATTTTCTTAAGGTTTGTTTGATTGAGTGATTTTTTTTTTTTTTTTTTTTTCCAGTGCTTGATTGCTTCAACCACTTTTACTTTCTATCTCCATCAAATTCCAATCTATTAATTTTTACAACCCACCCTGGTTACATTAACTTTCTCAGTGTATCTGCAGTCCTAAGGTTTAAGCTGTTTTATGTGAGATCATCTTCTGACTTCTGTGTGTGTGTGTGTGTGTGTGTGTGTGTGTGTGTG
>NC_056511.1:34906289-34927465 GCF_014905685.2 Nematolebias whitei
GTGTGTGTGGGGGGGGGGGGGGGGGGGGGGGGGGGGGGGGGGGGGTTACATTAAATCAACTTTTTCCCCCATTGCCTCTGCTGTGTGTCCCATCTGTGTATGAATATGACCTAAAGCACTGATTAGTCTATAAATTCAGATTAGCCTTGTAGAGATGTAGTAGAGTGCTGTATGATTGTGTGGAGGAAAATGAGAACAGATTGTATTGTAAAGTGCTTTGAGTATCTTGATTAGATAGAAAGGCGATATATAAGTATACAGTTCATTTACCATTTACAGTAGTCCCTCGTTTATTGTGGGGGATCTGTACTATGAAGCCCTGCAATGTGAAAAAATGTGAAGTAGGAATAGTTATAATCTGTAGTTTATATATATATATATATATATATGAAGGTGTTTTAAAACCTTCCCACACTCTCGCAATATTCTAAACAATGTTTCTAAACTCTAAACGCTCTAAAAGAGCACAGAATGTCATGATTTCCTTCTTTGTGCCTTCGCTGCTCTCAGCCACCTGCAAGTGTTCTTGGCCACACCCACATTTCTGCTCTGCTGATCAGCTGTTCAGCTGCAGGTGGAAACTAATGCTGCAGTGTGGGCTGCACAAAGGTGCAGCATATAATTTAAAATAATTTATTTTAAATAAAAAATTCATGCTGATCGTGCAACTCATCCATCAATCAGCCAATTGTGTGTCATGTCCAGTCTTATTTTCAAAAACCACGATAGAGCGAGTCCGGGATACACGAACCACGAAGAAGCGAGGGACTACTTTACACATAGCTGTCATTATGAATTGGAAAGTGCCAATATATAATTTAATTGTCAAACACATTCATAACTAAATTGTTTTTCAAATAAATGTTCTTAGGAGAAATAATGCTTTCCTTGCTGTTCTTCTGTAATGTAATTTTCTTTTTTCTTTTGGCTGCTCAGGTCGCCACAGCTAACTAACTCACACGAAGACTTGACAACTGTTTTTACGCTGGGTGCCTTTCCTGACGCAACCACAGACCACCGAGCTACCACAGCCCTCTGTGTGGAGCAGAGAGCTGCTATGTAGGGTGCCTGATGGTGGGGGGTTAGGGGCCTTGCTCATGGGCCCATTGTAGAGCAAATGAGAGTGGAGGCAGGTTTCACCTTTCCCACCCACATTTTGATGTTGTCCGTCCGAGGAGTTGACCCAACGATCTTCCGATCACAGGCCCACCTCCTCTAACATTTGTGCCACCACTGCCCATATTTCTTCTGTAATGTAAATAATAAATAAATTTTTTTTAAAAACCTGTTGTCTCTTTTTTAGTAACCACAAATGTTGCTCTCAAGTGTCATTTTTCACCCTGAGTTATGTCCAGGGTGAATGTTTTGGATGGACAGGAGCCCCCCAGCACCTCCTGTCAGCAGCAGCATGTCTTCTGCTTTTTACACCTTTACATATTCAACCCAACCTCAAGAAGGAAAACAGAGATGAACTCAACAGTGTCCAAAACACACATATACCACTCCAAGTCCCAAAACTTAGGACATGGTGTACAATGAGAGGAAAATAAGGTGCAAGTATATGCAAATATAAATCATTTTTTTATTCTTAATTTAACATTATAAACATATCTAATGTTTAAACAGAAATTGTTCCATTTCTTTGGAAAAGCTGAGGTTGTTTTTAATGTATGCAACAACAAAAATGAAAAGGTGGCACAGCAAAAAAAGTTGGAAAAGTAAAACTATGTGAATACAAAATGGCTGACGGAGCATTTTTCAGTTTTGTAAGAGGACTGAGTATGATAAAAGACTTTCAGAGAGGCTTAATTTCTAAGAAGTAAAGATGGGCAGAGGTTCTCCAGTCTGTGTAAACATGTGCCAAAAATAGTGGCTCAACACTGAAACTTTGAGTTATCATTGTGTAAAAACTAATCTCTGAACAGCATGGGGGCAACATGTACATGTGAATCCTTGAACAAGAGACCCGAGTCAGTTTACAAGATGGGCACAGACTTGAAGGAATTCAGATCTGGTCCTAGTGAGAGCTGAGCTTAACACAGAGAAGTCCTTTGAGTTTAGTCTAAACTACTTGGTTGTACTCTTTTTAAATTCTGGTTTTGAGTGTTTTAAAACTTTACAATATCCTGTACCATCAAAAAGTGACTGAAAAAATGCTCCATCCATCCATTATCTTCTACCCGCTTTTCTTTTCTGGGTCGCGGAGGTCTGAAAAGAAACTGGTGTTTTAAAATTTAAACTGAAGATAATCTCATCAAGAGTGTTGGGTCATTGATGGTCAATCCCCAGAGCGCAGATGTACCTGGGAATGTAGAGCAACTTTAAGAAGGCAGAGAGAAGGGGTCAGAACGGGACTCAATTAGGCCTGTCAAAGCACAAATTATCTGATGCAGAACTTTCAAGCCCATTTTCTGACTAAAGAAGGAGCTCAGGTGTTTAAGTCTGGAGATTAACAGCCATTGACTCATTCCATGTCCTCAAATGAACATTGTGGTTGATAATGTTTTGCAGCGGTCCTCCCAGTTTATTGAGCTGTTCATCCTCTAAAAGAGCAGAAGCACAGGCACTTTACACCTTATTTTAACCATGTTATCGTATTATATTTAAAGTTTACTCAGGAAATAAAAGCTTTGGCTCAGGTTTCGCTGTCTCACCATCATCTTCATCACTGTGACCATAATCTCAGTGATTACTGTATAATGTTTTGATGCCTCCTGCTTGAATTTATTACTATTTGTTTAATTTTTTTTCCTTTAACATTGTTCCATTCATGGCTTTAAACCTGGGAAAATTACAGTAAAAGAAAGAAAAAGAGAAATTAAAAAAATTATAATAATAATAACAAATTAATCCATTTCTGTTCATGACTGTATGATGATAAAAGACCAGGAGGACTGAAGAAGATGTGGCAAACAAAGTGAGACTCTTGTTCAATCCCGTGACATTTCTGTTAAAGCTGTTCAGTGAAAGAAAAAGAATGTCACAGAGCAGCAACACTGAGTGTCATGTAATATTGAGTATTCTGGAGACTTCTTGTCGTCTCAGGTCTCATGAAACACCGTCAGATGACTCCAGGCACGACTCCTTTAGCTATAAGAAATCCCCTTGGCTCTCACTACTTTTAAGAAAAGAAAAAAATGACGTGCAAAAGTCACTTAGAATCTTCATTCTGATATCGGGAGACAAGAAAAGAAGTGAAAGATGTGTTCAAAGGGCTTTTTGCCGGCTACCTCTAATGGGATTTTTGACACTTTTGGATCCCAGGAAATGCTCTGGACGAGCAGCCTTGTCAAGAAAAGAGTTAATTATTGAAACGCCAGCCTGATGTGATAAAACTGACGGAGTGTGTTAACTTCAAGCTATTTTTAGTAATGTCTAGGAAAGGCTGCCTCTGTTTTTGTATCACAAAATGTTGTCTTCATGGCTCTACAGGAACATGTTTATAAAAGAATATTAGAGTAGCGTAAGCATGAAGGTCACGAACGTTGATGACCTCAAAGCTAAGAATATTGTGCTTCAGTAAATCTGACTACTTTTAGTTTATCCAAACTGTAAGAGTTATTTTATGGACCTCACAGAAGCTGCTGTGGTGCGTGAGTGTAGCCACAGGGCTGCTAGGCCTTTCCATCCATCCATCCATTTTCTTTACCCGCTTTATTTATTTGAGTTCTAGAATTGCGCCGCTCAAGGTGGCTGCATGTTGGAGCAGCTCTGTTACTTTCATTCTGAGATTTTGCTTTTGGAAACTTTAATTCCTCTTTTTCTGGATGTAAATCACATTTTTTTGGATGATTGTTTCCTCTGGTATCGGATGCTGTGCAGCTGGAAGGATTTTTACTAAAACTTTTTTAGTTTTGGACATTTGTTATGATGCGTAACCATGGCAACAAGGCAGTTTCTACAACCAACAGCAGCTGATTAATATCTCAAAAGCTCAACTGTGCTCGAGTGCCTGACCACTGAGATCCTAGAACTAGCAGGAAACACGGCTCATGACAGCGGAAGGACAGGATCGTCCATCAGCACCTACAGTTGGCTGTCCGCAGCGATGAGGAGCTCAACAAGCTGCTGGGAAGAGTGGCCATTGCCCTGGGAGGATTTCTGCCCAACATTCAGGTGATCCTGAAGCCCAGAAGGCCAACCAAGTGCAAGTAAATGGATCAACATCTGTGGCCAGTTTTTTTCAGATCTGCTATAAGACGGACCATCACAAGAGATCCTTCCCGCCCACAACCATCAACATCTAGAACAACTCTTTTATGAAACAAGGAAAATGAGCTACAACAACATTTAATTTCCCTCTGGGATTAATAAAGTATTTTTGAATTGAACTGAATTGAATTATCCACTTTGGGTCACGGGGGTCGCTGGTGCCCATGTCCAGCAATCACTGTGCGAGGGGCGGGGTACACCTTGGACGGGTCGCAAGTCCATCACAGGGCCACATAGAGACAAACAACCATTCACTCTCTCACTCACACCTAGGGACAATTTAGAGTTACCAATCAGCCTAACATGCATGTTTTTGGTCTGTGGGAGGAAACCGGAGTACCCGGAGAAAACCCACACATGCACGGAGAGAACATACAAACTCCACCCTGAAAGGCCCCTGGACCGGGGTTTGAACCAAGGACCTGCTCGCTGAGAGGCAGCAGCTCTACCAGTTGCGCCACCGTGCTGCCCTAGGCCTTTCCAATAAAGACCTATTACAAATTTTAATGATGCTACTATACTTGTTCAAATTTAAAGCTTTACTTAATTAAAAAATACCAAGAGAAATGTGCATTGGATGTGAAAGTATATATATATATTTTTTTTTCTGGTACGCCATCTGTGAAACTAGAGTTTAATACTCCTTCCTAAATCCAGAATGTGTCTGTGATTTTGAACTGATTACTAAAATATTGTAAATTTAGTCTGCCAAAAATCGGAAAATATATAGGCTATACATTTTTTTTAATTCAATTCAATTAAGTTTATTATTTATCTAAGGCATTTATCAAAGGTATCTAGATTTTATAATTTTCCAGTATTTTACTGAGAAAGTGATTACAGTTTGTTTTATATAATATTTTTTTCTGGGGTTTTTTTGTGCTAAATGGATATATAATATTTTCAGTATGTTTAAAATGTGCATTGATCTTGTTATCAATGAACAAGTAAGTTGAAAAGTGGATCATATTGTTAAAGTTAAATTATACTATTTTATGGGTTACAATACCAACAAAATTGAACAGTTTTAATATAAAAAACACCTTTTCTCATAAATAGTACAAGTATAATTTGAATTGTATCAACCATGTGAATATTCTTATGTGTTTGCATGTACAAATCAAATACGCATACATACATATGGAAATTATTTACACACTGTACATAAATATGTATTCCATTACCATAGATGCCACTGGTGAAGGTGGTGGTGGTGCTCTTTATTTTGGCACAACAAAGATATTTAAAAAATCCATGACTAAGACAAAAGGACCCCAAAATACTCGTACAATGATTATAAAACACACCGTGATAAAAAAACGGCTCAATGGACAACATAAAAACTTTGTAAACACTGTGGATGTCTTTAAACATGATGTATTTATCTAAAAAGTATATTGAATAGATGGGCGGCAACCTCCTATAAGACAAACTAATTATTTTCACCATTTCAGGAGCAGTGAGCTTAACAAGTTCACTTCCTGTGCTAAATGTTTCCTGCCTGCACATCTGAAACATGCATTGTAACTTTTCATTTGCCACCATAAAAAGAGAAAATAAACAAGCTTTTTTTTCTGCTGACCTGAAAAAATATGCTGACGGTACAACTGACATACAGCAACAGTCAACAACGATAATAAGTCATGATTTCTTAAGAAGCAAATATTTTATTCTCTCTTCAGATTTGTTAAGTTTGTGCAAAAGCACACTGTGATGTTTACTGTGCATACTTTGTGAAAATGTTTTGTAATGATTAAAAGCACCTTTAAATGGGTGCATAATGTGACAGTGGTACTTGACAGGTGATGAATCTGCTTTTTTGGGCGACCTGAATTCTACCCACAGATACAAATCAAAAACGTGTTTCAATTCCTGTAAAATTATGCAGATTTTCAGTTTGTAAAACTATTTTGAAACTTTAGTGTCCATATCTTGTTTAACATATTGTTTTGAAAAAAGATCTTACCTGCTACTTCACTTCTTTGGAGGATTAAAAAGGATTAATTTACCCATTAGCCATAATGATGTTTGTGAATTTGACTTGCTCCCTAGAGTTGCTATAAAATCTCATCAGATTAGAAGCCCTACATGCAGGAAAACACATCAGACATACATTCTTAAGCTATTTTAGTAAGGCCTAGATGTATTTATGGATGGATGTATGGATGGATGTATCACATCCATACATACATCTATACATACATCCATACATCATGTATGGATGTATGGATGTATATATGGACAGACGGACGGAGACAGACAAACAATAACACATCACATTTTACCTTAATATTCATAAAATTGTCTGAATTTTTGCCATATTGTATTTTCTAAGCCAGCTGACTGTGGCAGCCATCTTGAACAAGCTGGTTCTAAAAGTCATTCGTTTGTAAAAAAAAATCACCAAGAAATTATTTTCTGAAAGTTTCATCAAAATCCATCCAGTGGTTTATGAGATATGTTGCTAACAGAGAAACTCAATTTTTTTTTTATCAGAATTTACACAAGAGGTCTCCACCATAACCCTCAGCACTGGCTCTCCTCAGGGATGCGTGTTGAGCCCCCTTCTGTTTACTCTTGTAGTGAACCAGATAACCTCAAATCTACCAGATGGACAGAGACTGTTATTTTCATTGATCTGAATAAGTCTGAACCATCTGATGAACTTTCTTTCTTGAATTAATCAAGCAGAAAAGACAATTCTTTATAATCATTACTGTCTTACAAATGTTTTGATAATCAAATTGTGTTAGTTCACTCAATGCTTTACAGGTTGAAAAGAACTACTAATTTTTATTTTTACATAAACAGTAAGTAATGATTTTTGTTCCTCATTCAGAGAAGAAATCACCTGAATATGCCTTTCTTGATTTTCTGTCTGAAATGAGCAAGCTGTCGTAAGTATGTTAAAGGTTGGTTTTCGGTCAACTAAAATGTTTACCGAGAAAAATGTCATGTTTTACTATTTGAAAAGATTACAAAGTGTGAGACTCCACGAAGTCTGCTGTTGCTGCAATAATCTTTTCTGTATGTTGTAAACAATCCTTGACTTATGATAACATCTTACGTCACAAATCCACTCCTCTTTCTGGTCCTTCCACGAATCAGAAAGCTCTAAATTGAACAGGAAGTCGACCCAAATAAAATGTGGCAACTTCTCAGTTCATGAAGAAGAGAAGGAATAGAGAATTATGGATTCCAGAATTCCAAGAGAATGAGAGTTCTGAGAGATGTTGGATTGAGAGCTGACAACAGGTCCGATAGTCCAACAGAATGAGCAGATTGAGAGTGCAGCCGGTTCTGAAAGTTTCAGAGCAATGAAGAATCCAGAGGTTTTGGGATTATAAGTCTGTTTTGAGCTAACCACGCACGACTCTCCGAGGATTTTTAGCTGTGCTTAACGGAGGCGCTGGAAACAGTCTGAAGGATGCTTACTGAGCTGATCTATCGTCAAACCAGGTAAAGATTTCCTCTTCGACTAAAGTGTACCGTGGACGGGCTGAGGATCTGACGGAGCGTGCAATTTCTGGTTAAACAGATTAAACTTCCCTCACACAGTTCTCTGTAAGATAATCTCCTTTCACTCTAAAACCCACCTCTCTCTCATAAATCAGTACAGATATTTTAGAAATATCTTAAGCAAAGTCCTCAAATCACCGCCGAGTGATTTGAAGTTCATTTTCTGTGAAACTGTCTGTTATTATTTTCATATTTTGCCAAATTAATGTAAATGTTTGATGTTAAACTTTGATTTTGAAAATAAATGATTCCATTCATTTGATGGGTCAAAGATAAATAACGTCTCTCGTTCACATTTCTGTTAAATTCAATGCACGGCATTTACAGTCAGAAAAATGAAGAACTCGTGAATATTGTATGCATATATAATTCATATTTGTCATACAACAAGTGACACGTACCTCACGTGTCTCACTACACTCTGCTCACATATGATTGTGCAGCTACCCATCCAGGCTGTCACATTGTAAAGTTTGCAGATGATACAGGGGTGGTGGGATGCATCACAAACAATGATGAGTCCAGCTACAGGCAAGAGGTGGAACACCTGGAGAGCTGGTGCAGAGAGAATAACCTTCACATCAATGTGAAGAAGACAAAGGAGATGATTGTGGACTTCAGAAGGAACAAAAACACCTACACCCCCCTGAACATAAGAGGATCTGCAGTGGAAGTGGTCTCCAGCTACAAGTACTTGGGTGTACACATGAATGACAACCTCAGCTGGAGCAACAACACCACCAGCCTGATCAAGAAAGCTCATCGGAGACTCTACTTCCTCAGACGGCTGAGGCGAGCTGGTCTGGGAGGCTCAGTCCTCACCTCCTTCTACAGGTGTGCAGTGGAGAGCATCCTGTGCTCGAGCATCAATGTGTGGCATGGAGGCTGCACAGCTGCAGAAAGAAAAGCTTTGCAGAGAGTGGTGAAGGCTGCACAGAAATCTGTTGGAATCAGTCTCCCCACCATCACATACATCTACACCTCCAGATGCAGGAAGAGGGCCACCTGCATCATGAAGGACCCCACCCACCCAGCACACACACTTTTGCCCCACTCCCCTCAGGAAGGAGGTTAAGGAGCATTAAGTGTAGAACCACTAGACTGAGGAACAGCTTCTACCCTGAGGCTGTTAGACTCATGAATCTCTAACTAGAATAATCACTGTGAAAAACCATATCATGTTGCTGCTGATCTGTTTCATGTTGCTGCTGATCTGTTTCATGGTGCTGCTGATCTGTTTCAATGTTGATGTGTTCATGCGTGCACATCTGCTCACGAACTCATGTTCATGTTTGTGCTGATGTTCAATGTTTTATGTTATGAGTGCTTAGTGTATATTTAGTTGATGTTTTTCTTAGTTCATATCTTAGATGTTATTACTGTTTTTCTTAAACATTTTATTGTTGGATGTAACTGGGACCCCGTGTACATAATTTCGCTCCACCACATGTACCACATGAGGTGCGAATGACAATAAAGAAACTCTGACTCTGACTCTGACTCTAATGGGGTTGGATCTCAGCCACACCAAATTTTATTTTCATATAATTGATGGAGTTGTAACCATTTTGTGTTTCCAAAAGTCAATAAGCTGTGGCAGCCACCTTGATTTCCAAACGTTTATCACTTCTAGATATCCATCTAAAATTGTTTCCTTAAAGGTTCAATAAATAAATAAATCCAGTGGTTCATGAGAAAGTATTGGAATAAACACACACACGAACACACACAGAGATAGGTCTATAAGCAACCAAAAAAAAAATCACAAACAAACAAATAAATAAATAAATACAACATGATCGTACGCCTTTGCGTTAAAGATTTATGGAGTCTCCATAAAGATTGGATCATTCAATTCACCAAATTAGACTTTCTGAGCGACTGAAGCCACGCCCACCACGCTACATCCTGTGACGCTCAGTGCAGCCACCATGTGCTTGTCTGCGCATGTGCGCTATTCTGCTCTTCTACTCTTTGGCGCTCATAGTGACTTTTACGCACAGTGCCGTCGCGCGCCACTATCCTTCATAAATTTCTCGACCTGTGCGCGTTCCTGCTTTTAAAATGTGGAAACTTATTCTACCTTGTTTTGGGCTAAATTCTTACAAAATAAGATTTTCTGTTGCAGGAAGCGCTCTAACTGAGACTCTGTCTGTTCTGAAGCTCGGATGAGAGATCCGGCCACCAGCGGCTCTCATGGCTTACCATCCTTTCCAGGGTCACGGAGCAGACGCACTTCCTCTGCCCGCCTTCCATTTCAGCGCTCAGTCTTCATTTCCCCCAGTGTTCCCCCTTTCTGGGGTCGCCTCTCTCTCCGACGCCCTGTCGGAACCGGCTGCCTGTGACGCGCGGCTGCGCGCGGCTCTGCAGCTCCGAACTCAGCCGGTGCGTCCTTGGCTTTTGAAGAACCTGCAGCCCAAAGAACGTCTGGACGACGAGCTGAAAGTTACTCTGGAATCTAGAGATTTATGGAGTGCGTTTCACAAAATGGGAACTGAGATGGTTATCACAAAATCTGGGAGGTAAGACAGTCTTTCACCAAGAGTCTTAGCATGAACACAAAATTTCACAACTTTTAGAATATATATTATATAGGTGCTGGTCATAAAATTAGAATTTCATGAAAAAGTTTATTTATTTCAGTGATTCCATTCAAAAAGTGAAACATTTATATTCATTCATTACACACAGACTGATATATTTCAAATGTTTATTTCCTTTAATGTTGATGATTATAACTGACAACTAATGAAAACCCCAAATTCGGTATCTCATAAAATGAGAATATTGTGAAAAGGTTCAATATTGAAGACACCTGGTACCACAGTCTAATCAGCTAATTGACTCAAAACACTTGCAAAGGCCTCTAAATGGTCTCTCAGTCTAGTTCTGTAGGCTACACAATCATGGGGAAGACTGCTGGACTTGACAGTTGTCCAAAAGATGACGATTGACACTTTGCACAAGGAGAGCACGACACAAAAGGTCTTTGCTAAAGAGGCTGGCTGTTCATAGAGCTCTGTGTCCAAGCACATTAATAGAGAGGTGAAGGGAAGGAAACGGTGTGGTAGAAAAAAGTGTACAAGCAAGGGATAACGTACCCTGGAGAGGATGGTGATGCAAAACCCATTCCAAAATGTGGGGGAGATTCACAAAGAGTGGACTGCAGCTGGAGTCAGTGCTTCAAGAACCACCATGCACAGACATATGCAAGACAAGGTATTCATCTGTCACATTCCTTGTGTCAAGCCACTCTTCAACAAGAGACAGCATCAGAAGCGTCTCGCCTGGGTGAAAGACAAAATGGACTGGACTGCTGCTTTGTGATCCAAAGTTATGTTCTCTGATGAAAGTAAATTTTACATTTCCTTTGGAAATTAAGGTCCCAGAGTATGAAGGAATAGAGGAGAGGCACATAATCCATGTTGCTTGAGGTCCAGTGTCAAGTTTCCACTGTCAGTGGTTTGTGGGGCCATGTCATCTGCTGGTGTTGGTCCACTGTGTTTTCTGAGGTCCAAGGTCAACGCAGCCATCTACCAGGAAGTTTTAGAGCACTTCCTGCTTCCTGCTGCTGACCAACTTTATGGAGATGCAGATTTAATTTTCCAACAGGACTTGGCACCTGCACACGGTGCCATAGCTACTAGTACCTGGTTTAAGGACCATGGTATCCCTGTTCTTAACTGGCCAGCAAACTCCCCTGACCTTAACCCCATAGAAAATCTATGGAGTGATGTGAAGAGGAAGATGTGATACATCAGACCCAACAATTCAGAAGAGCTGAAGGCCACTATCAGAGCAACCTGTGCTCTCATAACACCTGAGCAGTGCCACAGACTGATCGATTCCATGCTACGCTGCATTGATGCAGTAATCCAGGCAAAAGGGGCAACAACTAAGTATTGAGTGCTGTACATGCTCATACTTTACATGTTCATACTTTTCAAGTTTATACTTTTCAGTTGGCCAACATTTTTAAAAATCCTTTTTTTTAATCGTCTTAAGTAATATTCTAATTTTCTGAGACACTGAATTTTGGGGTTTTCATTAGTTGTCGGTTATAATCATCAACATTAAAAGAAATAAACATTTGAAATATATCAGTCTGTGTGTAATGAATGAATATAATATAGAAGTTTCACTTTTGGAATGGAATTACTCAAATACATCAACTTTTTCATGATTTTCCAATTTCATGACCAGCATCTGTAGTTGTGGACCATTACCCGTTATTTATTAACATGTCTCTGATCAGACAGATAAATCGTCTCTTTGGCACCTTAAGAATGGTGTGAAATTCTGTCTTTTTTTTTTTACTTTGACCTTCACTTTTACCACCCACTTGTCTGCTACAGGAGGATGTTTCCGCCTTTTAAAGTGTGCCTAGAGGGCCTGAATGAAACGGCTAAATACATCCTGCTGATGGACATTGTTGCTGTTGATGATTGCCGCTACAAATTTCACAACTCCCGCTGGATTGTTGCTGGGAAAGGAGACCCGGAGATGGCAAAGCGCATGTACATCCACCCCGACAGCCCGTCTAAAGGAGAGCAGTGGATGAGCAAGCCTGTTGCCTTCCATAAACTCAAACTTACCAATAATGTTTCGGATAAGCACGGGTTTGTAAGTAGCTCTCATAACTTTAAAGGCAAAGCTGACTAAATTGAAATGCACTGGAAACACTGGCTTGATGTTCATTGTTTGACTGCTAAATAAGTTATACAATATGGTTGTTGTGAACTTTGCAGACAATTTTGAATTCCATGCACAAGTACCAGCCCAGGTTTCATGTTGTGAGAGCAAACGACATTATGAAGCTTCCTTACAGCACCTTCCGGACTTATGTTTTCCCAGAGACGGAGTTTGTCGCCGTCACTGCATATCAGAATGAAAAGGTAAATTGTTCTCCACAGAATGCCACTGTTGCAGATACATACATCACTGTGCAAAGAGTTCACTTGCATATTTTTTCCTCCTCCTTTAAGATTACACAGCTAAAAATTGACAACAACCCCTTTGCCAAAGGATTCAGAGACGCTGGGAATGGGAAACGAGAAAAGAGGTATTTATAAAATTGTGGAATCTTAACAAACCTGCATGAGTTCATGTCTGAATGAATAATGCGATTCACAGGAATAAACAAATGGGCGCATCTTTGCTGCACGAGAGCCAAAGTGAAGCAGATCAGGACTGTGGGGATTCTGACGAGTCTTTTGAACAGCCCAGCACGAGCGAGCCTTTTTATTCTCCTCTGGCGAGCCCTCTGACGGCCACACCAACGTATCATGGTAAGTTAACTTATAGCTGACTGCTATCATCATCACTAATGTTACTCTGTCTGTACGAAGCCCACTATTTTTATAAGACGTATTGTTTATTGAACTTATAACAAACCTTCAGCCACAGACAACATTTTGGCATTAAGATTTTACTCTGTTAATGTATTTTAACTCACTTGGACTGGTAATGTCTTTTAAATGTTTAAAAGTTAGTATACTGTCTTTTTCACAAACAAAACTTTAGCTCATTACAGCTTACACAAGAAACAAAAAAGTGATACTTTTAGTCATGGCTTAGCTCAAAATAAATGTACTCATTCAAAAAGATGAACTCAAATGTAAAAAAAAATAAAATAAATAAATTCAGGAAGTTCTCGATTTTATTGACCACTATTTTGCGGTTTGCGTCCAAACTCAGTGTAAGCAAAGAACTCGTCTGAATCTGCTGAATCCCTCATGACAGCCTTAGCTACTTAATTAACCTACACTAAGCTGGTTGTAGTCTGAGTAGGAAAACTAGTAGGTAAGTTTAACCTTTAACCTGTTTAGGACACGTTGGCTGTTTCTGTAGGTAAACAAATGCAAATGGTAGTTAGTATATGGTCACAAAATTTGCTCACAAATGTCTATTTTAAGGAATCATTATTAATCAGATTCAGCGTTGCGTCCCTGTGTCTGGTTAATATTACGTGTTTACAGCTGGTTATAGTGAGCTGGCAGGTGGCTGTTTATTTTATCGGTTCACATATTAACTTTAGTTGGAAATGTTTGAATAACAGCCTTTAGATGGCCTTCTTCTAGAATACAAGCCATGGCTGTCTGTGCATTTTGTTTAGTGTTTCAAACAGCTGACTTAATGGAAAAAGTTCATATGAATTGCCTTATTTATTAAGATCTTGCATATCAGACCTACAAGCCCCAAATTTCCCATTTTTTACTTCTTCCTTTTTTTTTTTTTTTTTTTTTTTCTTACAGAGGAAAACGGTATTGGAAGTTATTCTGATACTGAACCACAAGATGGCAACGTTTTTGAAGCCAGCTGTTTCAGGTCGTCTCGTACTTTCGCCATGAGTCAGAGAAACGAGGACATATTGCACAATAAACCTGACCTCAGTGAGAGGACCAACAACCTGGATGGAATGAGAGATAGAACAATGCACCAAACACTGGATGATGGATACCCCACAGAGCTGAGCTCTTCAGAGACCCAACCTGTGGTGTTGCAGTCACGGACCTCATCAGCCCCCAGTGATAATCCCTGCCCAACTTTAGATTTCTCAGGAGTTTATCACCGACTGTTTGCCAAGGTGGGGTCACCTTTGTTATTCCAAGCAGAACAGATGTCAGTAAAACCCAAGGGATTTTGCACTACGGGTGTAGGACCTGGATTTTTGTCTTTGCCTGGAGTAAGGGACTTTGAAAACGCAGGCTTGTCTTCTCAAAGCATCACCTTCTCTGCCCCGTCTCCCTTCTCACAGCACACACTGGCTTCTCAGGTATGCTCCTCCGTCATCTCTCATTGTGGATTATTTTTAAGTTTTACTGTATTTCTTTACCACACATGAAAAAGCCTTTCCTTGAATTATTATTTTTTTTTTCCCCTTGCTTTAACATTTTGCCAAAGCTATGGAGTCATGATCATGTTAAAATGAACACTGACACATATTTAACTGAACTTATGTGAGGTGGAGCTGCACATTACACAGTGACCACCAGACAACTCAAAGTTGGAATTTCCAAAAACACAAATATTTTTGAACAAGAAAATGTAAAAATTGTGAATGAAAAGGTTTGTGTTTAGTTTTTTCAGTTAAATCAGTCTTTAGCAAACGTGAACATAAATAATAGACGACTTATTGATTGTCTCTACACACATTTCCAACAACTATTGATTGTTGCCTAATTTTAATTTTTAGTCAAGGAACAAAAAATAAACTTTGATCCCTCTTGCTTGCCTTCGAAAATCAATTCAACTCAACCTTTAAATTAATCATATTATGAAACTGTTCTGCGGTCTGTTTATTACATTTCCAAAGTAATGACACTCTTCTTTCTCAATACGTTGGGATCAGTTACTTTCACTTTTGCTAATACATTGATTTTTTTTTTATATAAAACATTTAAAACTCAAACAAATAATACTTACTGTAAGTGGGGTTGCATGGACTGGTTATGGGTAGTGACTTTCTTATCTGATGTGGACAAATAGAGCATTTTTAATTCACAGAAAACAGAAGGACTTCTCATGTAACCAACAGTAACTTTAAAAAGAAGGTTCTTTGCAAGAGTTATTTTCTTACTCATTCAACCTTTTATTTAGACAGATAAGTCACATTGAGCCTAGACAGCGCATTTAGAAGTGAGATCTGTTTAGACAGACAAAAAGTAATGAAACTGTACACATGTAGGAATTGGAGGCGAAAAAAAAAATCCTATCAGACTTTTTTCTTTGTGCCTGAGAAGAAAAATTGATATTAAAAAAACACCTCGCACAAACTAGCACATAGTGACGTAGACATTCTGCATAAGGGGGGAGACGACGAGAGCTGTGAGCAATGTCCATAGACGCTCTTGAGGTCACTGTAAGAGTTCTGATAAGGATGTAATAATCAACCAGTGTCCTCCGGTGAGATCCGTAAGCATTCTCGAGGGATGCCGAGGAATGGCCAAGAATAACGACTATGAGAATCCAAGAGTCCTGAAACTATGACACAATGTTTATTCAGCTGGTTTCATCTGGTTATCAGTTGGAAATTCCTCAGGGAGGGGATGGTGAGCGTCAGATCATCTTCTCGTAGTGGATCAACCAGTTTGCTGCAGACAGCCAAAGGCAGCTGCTCACATGATCAAGGAGGACCATCAGCCTAGGGGTAGGCGATATGGCTCTAATATAATATTGTGATATTTCAGAACATTCTGGACTATAACGATAAATTTTGCGATATAAAAAACCCCCCAGAAATCATAGTTAATTTGACCAAATTAACTTAACATGTTGCTTTGCAGTATTACATAATTTTTTTAAAAAACGAGGAGTAATTTTACTGAAATTACTTTATTTAGTAAAGTATTCAGTCTCCAAGTATAAAAATAAAAAAATTAAAATGATCCTTCTATTATTTAGATTGACAAAGTCTGTACAAAATATAGATAATTAAATCCACCACAAAAACTAAAGTGCAGGTGAAGTTTCCCAAAATAACTAAATAAAATGAAGCTTCAGATCTGATGTGCATAAATGTAACATACAACAAAATATGTTTCCTTTAAATGAGGTGTAACTTCCAGAACTTGTAACAAAGTGATCGACCGACCCTGAAGCTTGTGGTGTTTCATCTTCCTCTGTTCCTGCAGGAATGATTCATTTCTCTGATGCTCTGTCTCTGATCACCTGACTCTGTTCTTGGTCCATAGACAGTTGAGCTGCGCGTGTTTGTACCGGCAGTTTAGAACGGGGGAGACGTATCCCGCACCAGCAACCAGAGCGGAGTGGGGGGAGAAAAAAAAAGACGAGTGGCAGCTTAGAGCGGGGGGCAGGAAGAGACAGTTGAGTTGTCTGTACCTGCAGTTTTGAGCTGGATGGAGAGACAGCTGAGCCGTGCATTGTTTGTTTTTAGCTTTTTAGCTATCTAGTATTGCATGCAGCTAATTAGCGTTACACCAGTACCGACAGGTGGGGAGGGGGGGGCGCAATTCGGTGTGGTCATTCGGCACGCTCAGTTCTGTTAACGGGGCAGGGCGCCTTGACGTATTACGTCATGAAATTAACATATATCTTTTTTTTGCCCGGGCAAGCTTTTTTTTTACCGGTATTATCGTGAACGATACGATATGGCCCAGCCCTACATCAGCCTAACGATTAGTTAGTTAGCATTAGTGTGCTAATGGTCCATCGTTAGGCTGATGGTCCTCCTTGATCACGTGAGCAGCTGGTTTTGGCTGTCGGCAGCAAACTGGTTGATCCACCACGAGAAGGTGCTATTTATAAGACTGAGCTAAATACAGCACCTCAGACTGAAGAAGTCTTTCGGATGAAAGACGAAAAGTTTCTACAATTTTTTTTGTTTTGTTTTGTTTTTTTGAATGGCCAGAGGACCAGATTTAACATTTTTAGATGTAGGAGTTGTGTTTTTTCCTGGGTGTTGTGTTCTTGTCTGTGTTTCCCTGATCCTCTGTTTATGTCTCTATAGGGTTTGTGTTTCTTTGGTGTCTAGCCGCATCTTGTGTCGTGTTTATGTCCTGCATCTTCATTCTCTGTCTCCTGGCATCTGTGATCATTCACAGGTGCCTTCACTCTGTCTGATTGGTGTTTCTCTCTCTACAAGTCTGTGTCTCTGTGTTAGTCTTTGTCCTGGCATTGTCTACTGCTCACTGTTGATGTTCTGTCTGTTTTGTAAGTACCACCTGTCCATCCTTGTTTGTTTTTGCTGCCCTGTCATCTCTTTTGTTTTGTTAATAAATCTTTTATTTTTATATATAAATCCTGAGTCCTCGCCTGCTTGCCTGCACAACTGGGTTCACCAGCACCAATCGTGACAGTCGTACAAGACTTTTGTTTTTTTGCAGCTCTCATTTATTTTATTTTTTTCATGAGTTGGATCCACGATGCCACCTGTCAGTCAGTCCAGTAAGAGTGTCAGCAAATGACCTATCCGAAGCTAAATGAGTCGTAATTTTATTTTTTTTCCATTTACGTTTTATTTATCCAGGTAGTTTCATTGAGTCACGAGAACTCATTTTCAAGAGAGACCTGTTTAGGGAGCAGATGGTGGGGGTTAAGGGCCTTGCACAGGGGCCCAGAGTGGGGCGAATGAGGGTAGAGGCAGGTGTGGGTGTTTCACCTTTTCCACCCGCATTTTTATGTTGTCAGTACCGGGAGTTGAACCTGCGACTTTCTGATCACAGGCCCATCTTTTTTAACCTCTGAACTCCAACATGATAAAGCAGGGTTTACTGTATTTTAACTGTAGTAAAATAAAAAATGTTTAGCATCTTGTTAAGTTATTTTTTGGTATTGGTTTTACAAATAAGGAGATAGTTAATCTGTTAGCACATCAGATTATCAGATTATTATCAGATTAGTATCAGGACTTTGAATCTGCTTACAGTAAGATGGTATGCTCTGATGAGCTGCAGCAGCTCTCTGCAGGTGAGGAGCATTTAGCTTTGGATTGGTCATTTGCTGACACGCCTACTGGATTGATTGACGGATCGCGTTGTATCTCCAACTCTTGGAAAAAAAATAAAATAAATAAGCGAGAGCGGCAAAAAAAGTCTTGTACGACTTTATTCTCATAATATTAAGACTTTATTCAACTTTATTCTCGTAATACTAAGACTTTATTCTCATAATTTTATGGCTTTTATTTATTTATTTATTTTCTTAGCATGGCCCTAAAGCTTCGTCATAGTCTTTAGATAAAATGAGAAGCAATTTTTTTTTTGTTTTTAAAGATCAAATTGAGGGCCAGATAGTATGTTAACAAGGGCCATATTTGGCCCCTGGACCTTGAGTTTGACATGTGACTTAGGGGACATCATAGGGACCATGTAAACAACTCTCTCATGCATAAGCAACATGTCAAACTTGATAATATAGTTTGTTTGAGTTGACTGAGACGGCAGAAATGTGATTTCATGAATTTTCCTCTTGAATCTTTAAAATGATGCTGACTATTCACAACTACTCCTCATCCCCACTTTAAAGCAAAGAACAATTATAGATTATGTATGGAGTTTAAAAACTAGTAATACGTTGTTTTGTTTTTCCAAACAGGGAGTCTCTCTGTCACCTTTTGGAGGGATGGTGTCCTATCCGTACCACTACACAGCACCACCAGGTGAAATCTCTCCAGCTCTCCCCTCTTGCTCCACCTTGCGACCTCACACTAGAATTCATCATCACAGCAATTCTCAACCGTGGTTGCGGTTCAATCCATATCAGATCCCTTCGTCTTTCACCTCTCGCCAAAACCTGGCGGCCGCCTGCCTGCCCATTAGGTCCTGTTCACAGCTTGGACTGTCCACACCTGGAACCAGTTTAGTGTCTGACAGTCACAGCTACGAAGGAGGCGTCATGCAAAGGACTGCTCCACCCATGGCTAGTGTTTTTGTTGATGAACTGCAATACAACTGGAAGTTTATGAAGCTGCACACAACCAATTCCTAAAATAAATACTACGTGAAAACCTGGATCTGTTTTTTACATGTCGGTATGTATTTATAAAATCAGCTTGAAGTTTGTTTTTTTTGCACATCACACCTCCCCCAGAAAATTTTGAATAAATTAGATGCCATTTTGTGCATTCTGGTGTATTTTAACGGGTTGTTAAACCTCTGTTTACCTATATATGTAAACATTTGAATCAACAACTCTTAGAGAGCATCGCACAACAATATGTAGCCTGACCAACAGCTCTCCTTGTGTGAATAGAGCACTCTGCACTTCTCTCATATATCCTAACACCCCCACTCCAACCCCGGTTGACAACTGCTGACAACTGTATTGCGGTGCACAATACAGACATGCTTGCTGCTGGATTGATTGACAGGTGGCATCCAGGATCTGAGTCGTACAAAAAAAAAAAAAAAAAATCAGAGATTTTACTGAACCGTTTAAGACAGTCATAAATTATTCCATATTTATTCGAAATGTATTCAATGTTTTGGTGAAACAAAGGGTTGAGAACTGAGTTTCTTTACAAAATCCTAATGATGGTTTCTTAATTTTTCAGTGGTGCTGAGTTAAAATTTAGGGGTGCTTCAGCACCCGCAAAAAGAGACTAAAATGTCACCTGGTGAATCCTTCGAGGAATCCAATTGCCTGCCACCCGTTATGTCAGTTTTAAACTAAGATTATCTTTTACTGATGAATTACTCAATATCAGTAATTTTAG
Organism: Nematolebias whitei; assembly: GCF_014905685.2. Classification (NCBI taxonomy): domain Eukaryota; kingdom Metazoa; phylum Chordata; class Actinopteri; order Cyprinodontiformes; family Rivulidae; genus Nematolebias; species Nematolebias whitei. The sequence goes on from NC_056511.1 coordinate 34,926,196, forward strand.
TCAAACTGTAAAAGTAACATTAAGCTTTATTTTATGACTTACTGTACGGCAAAGTCTTACCCAAAAACCCTCAATGCATTTGTTGCTAATGACTTTCAGCTACTACCACACCAAACTTTAGTATATTATCTGTAAAATTAACTGTGTTAAAGCCATTTTAATGTTTTCTAAGGTCAATTGCCCATGGTGGACATCTCAGATCTGTGTGCGTGTGTGTGTGTGTGTGTGTGTGTGTGTGTGTGTGTGTGATGGTGGGTGTATGTGTGTGTTCTGATTTGCAAACTATTCTGAAACATTCTAAAGACTTGGGAGTCAAAATGAGATGAGGTATTTAGAAAAAAAGTCATGTCAGTGTTCAGATGGATGGAATGAAAACTTCAGTTTGCAGTCAAAAACAAATTATTCAGAATGAAAATATTTTGGTCAAGAACTTATTTTTGCCTTAAATGCAGACGATTGTCAAAGCCTTCAGTGACACAGGCAGAAAACAGGACAGCCAGCCAAACTCACTGATCCAACCAAAGATGTGCACGGTTGTCCACAAAAACAAGGTAGATTAATGGCATAAAGTATCTTAAAGGATTTGGCCAAACAACTTAACACACTTTAGAACAGGATCTGATTCCTGAATCCTTTTAACCCATAAAAACATGTTTACACACGCTCTGCATCGACAAAGGGAATAACATTCTGAGGCAATGTTGATTGATTGATTGATTGATTGATTGATTTTTATTGTCAATTCTGCATATGTACAGGACATACATAGAAATTGAAATTGCGTTACACTCCTACTCAAATTGCAGCAAACAACAACAACAGCAAAAATAAACTAACACAACTAGTTATATAAAAAAAAAAAAAAAAAAAAAATATATATATATATATAAAAAAATATAAAAGTGAACAGCAGCAGGACCTCTGATGCAACGTGCTCAATAGTCACTAACAGGAGACAAAGGGACGCTGACTGAAGACATGTTAATGTTAATGCAGATATGGTAGATTTATATTAAAAAAAATGCTTAAAAAGAACACAATTGATAATTATAGAGAATAATGAAGGCAACATGACAGATTACGCTTTACTCATAACGGGCATGAATTACAATGTTTTAGACTAAAAACTGGATTCCAAAAAAGTTGGGACACTAAACAAATTGTGAACAAAAACTGAATGCAATGATGTGGAGGTGCCAACATCTAATATTTTATTCAGAATAGAACACAAATCACAGATCAAAAGTTTAAACTGAGAGAATGTATCATT
>NC_056511.1:34937465-34943345 GCF_014905685.2 Nematolebias whitei
TGTGCATGGCACATAATTACGCGATGCGTAGTTATGCACATGGGGAGCTGAGTGACAAGACGTTTTTTGGGCAAGCTTCCGCTTCTTACTGTGTTCGAATGGACCCAGTGAGGCGAGGACCACATCGGCTTCGCCCTTTACCCACTAAAGCGAAGGCCTTAAAGGGCGAAGCTTATATGACATAGAACGTTGGTTACGTACTGTAACCCCAGATTCTATGAATATAAGCGTAGCCCTTTAAGCGTCGGGCCTCACTGGCTCCTAAATGGCTGAAGAAAAAAGCTATTTTGGGAGCCGATTTCCCGCTCTTAACGTAATTTATACGGACCGGGTAGGGCCCACACAGCAGGTGGGCGTGGACTAATTTTTTTTCAGTGCTTATGCTCTGCATAACGGGATAAACCCACTAAAGCGAAGGCCTTAAAGGGCTACGCTTATATTCATAGAATCTGGGGTTACAGTACGTAACCAACGTTTTTTAACTTTCAGCGCTTACAGCGCTGATTGTTTGCGGGGATGGCGTCTTCAGGGACGCCACACCTCTCCCTGAGGAACGGGGTTCGGCTTCAGCCCGACCCGTCAGTCCCAGTTGAGACGGTCCTCCTGGCGGTTGGCGAGATTGTTGGTCACATTCATTTAGTTTATGCCTCGAGAATGAACAAGGGTGTGGTGATATTTTTGAAAGAGGAGCGTTTTGTGACTCAGCTGATTGTCAGCGGGGTGACAGTGGGTGGAGAGTACCTGCAGGTGTCTCCTCTCGCGGTGCCCTCCACGCGGGTTATTATCTCAGGTGTGCCGCCGTTCATTCCTAATGACGCGCTGGAGAAAGAGCTCCTGCGCTTTGGGAAGCTCGCCAGTGGCTTCAAAACTGTGGGTTTGGGCTGTAAGAACGAAAAACTGAAACACGTCCAGTCCTTCAGGAGGCAGGTGTTCATGTTCCTGTCTGCCACGCAGACGCTGGACGTGTCCTTCAGAGTCAGACACGGAGAAGGGTCCTACATGGTTTACGCGAGCACCGGAAACATGAAGTGTTTCGAGTGCGGGGATGTTGGGCATAAACGGGACGCCTGCCCGCACAAAAACGCAGAAATGCAGGTTGAAATGAGCCAGGATACGGAGGCATCACGGACAGCTGATCCTCCTCCGGCTGAGGAGGGGAAAACGGCCCCCCCGTCAGCTGGCTCTGATGCCGGGGAGGGAAGCAGCGGTCAAAATAAACAGCCTGCACGGGATGACACTGAGACAAATGAAATAAATGTTTCAAAAGTTTCCTCAAACTCTGGTCATGTTGACACAGAAAAAGATCTGACAGCTGATTCTAACTCTGTTGCTGCTGAAGCAGAAGCAGAGCAGCTGCCCGCGGGTGGGGGCACGGTGGCCCCGCCCCCCGCGGGTGAAGGTGCAGCCGCCTCACCTGCAGCTGAAGCTGAACAGGCAGAGGACATGGAGGAAGACAGCGACTCAGACAGCGTTTCCATCACAGACTCACAAACATCCAGCAGTGATTTGTACACTCTGGAGGAAATCAATGATTTTCTTGATGAAAATTATGGAAAACAGGTCAAAATTCTTGATTATTTTCCCGATGCGGAAAAGTTTATCAGGAGCGCTCTGATGGTTCAGAAAACGGTAGATTTCGACATGCTTGATGAAAAGAAACGTTTTCGTTTAAAGAAGCACATGACAAACCTCCGGAGACAGATGTTAACGAATAAAGGAAAAGGCTCAAAACGATTAAAAGTTCAGAAATAAGACTATGATTATAGCACACTGGGTGGTCTTCTTTCTACTGTCTCTGTCTGTCTTCCCTCTTCTTTTCACCTCTATGCATACTATCAGGGTGGGGTCATTAAACATTAATGGGGGGAGGGATCCACAGAAAAAGATGGTTATTTTAGAGATGATCGCTCAAAAGAAGCTTGATGTGGTGTTTTTACAGGAGACACACACAGATCATGAAAATGAGGTAGAATGGGGGATGAGTTGGAAAGGAAAATGTTTTTTGTCCCATGGGACCAGGTCATCTGCTGGTGTAGCTATTTTATTTTCACCAGCTCTGGATGCTAATATCATTTCCTGTACTGAGTTAGTCCCAGGCAGGGTCCTGGTGGTTAGAGTAGAGATAGAAAGTTTATGTTTCTGGTTCATTAATGTCTACGCACCAAACCAGGGAGATAACAGGATTAAGACTTTTGAAAAAATACATAATTTTTTGAATCAGTCTAATCAAAACGAATGTGTTGTGATGGGAGGGGATTGGAACTGCACTACCAGCTTTACAACAGATAGAACAGGAGAAGAACCTCATCCTCCATCATCCTTTAAATTAGCTCAGGTGATATCAGAACTTAATTTGGTTGATGCTTGGAGGATTAAACACCCTCAAGCTAAACAGTATACGTGGGTAAGAATGACGGATGGGACAGTGAGTGGGGCTAGGTTGGACAGATTTTATATCTCAAAAAATCATAGAAATAGATTATCCAATTGTTTAATTTGTCCAGTTGGTTTCTCTGATCATCATTTAGTTTACTTGGATTTTCATTTTTCAAACACCACTAGAGGCAGATCTTATTGGCATTTTAACACTAAACTACTTCAAGATACCTTTTTTTGCCAAAGCTTTAATACTTTCTGGCAGTTATGGCAGGAAAGAAAATCATCATTTTCATCCTTATCTGATTGGTGGGAGGTTGGAAAGGCTAAGATAAGAGTTTTTTGTCAACAATACACAAGTCATTCTACAGCTAAAATTAAAAATGTGATTCAGAATCTAGAAAATGAAATACAGCAGTTAGAAAACAATACATTCACAGATGTTATTAATAATGACCATCTTAAACAAAAGAAAGATCAGTTAAGTTGTTTTTTACATGAAAGGGCTAAAGGGGCTTTAGTTAGGTCAAGGTTTGCCTCTGTTAGGGATATGGATGCCCCTACATCTTTCTTCTTTAATTTGGAGAGGAACGTCAGCCAGACAAAGCAGTTGGTTTGCCTCCAGCTTCCAGATGGGACTCGGACCACCAATCCCAGTGCCATGAAGGAGCACGCTGTGGAATTCTACAGTGACCTCTATAAGCAGCAGACGTGTAACAGAAGCTGCATGGATGCCCTGCTGGATGGTCTTCCTCAGCTGAACGATGCAGATCGGGCGATTCTGGATGCTGGAGTTTCACTGGAAGAACTGACTGCCGCTGTTGGACAAATGGCTCCTGGCAAGACTCCAGGGCTGGATGGTATACCTGTGGACTTTTATAAACATTTCTGGACTCTGTTGGGAGAGGACTTGTGGGAGGTGCTTCAGGAGTGCACATTGACAGGTGTCTTGCCATCGTCCTGCCGACAAGCTGTTCTTTCCCTTCTTCCCAAAAAAGGAGACTTGACTCTGCTGAAGAACTGGAGGCCCGTTTCCCTTCTCTGTGTGGATTATAAGTTATTTTCTAAAGTGCTTTCGAATAGGTTGAAGAACTTCCTTGAACTTATCATACACAGAGATCAATCATACTGTGTTCCTGACAGATCCATCATGGACAATCTTTTTCTTTTGAGAGACTTGTTTGACATTTGTAAATGTTATGAAATTGATGTGGGTATTATTTCCTTAGACCAGGAGAAGGCCTTTGATAGGGTTGATCATTGTTTTCTCTTTTCTACATTAAGAGCTTTTGGGTTTGGTGAAGGGTTTATTTCTTTATTGGGTTTATTGTATAATGAAGTGTTTTGTCTTGCTAAAGTAGGGGGAGGTTTAAGTTGTCCTGTCAAGGTCCAGAGAGGCATTCGTCAAGGGTGTCCTATATCTGGACAGCTGTATTCAATTGCAGTTGAACCACTTTTACACAAAGTACGTTCTACCCTTACTGGTGTTATTTTTCCGGGTTTGTCTATTCATCCAGGGTTAGTAGTTTCTGCTTACGCTGATGATATAAACATTTTTATTAAAAACCAGGACGATGTCATAGGTCTTCAACACTGCTTGGAACTTTATGAAAAAGCATCTTCAGCTAAGGTGAACTGGGAAAAAAGCTCTGCTTTAAAAGTTGGCCCTTGGACAAATAACAATCTGCCCATATTACCAGGTAATATTCACTGGGTTAACCAAGGGTTAAAATTCTTGGGTGTGTTTTTGGGGACAGATACTTTTTTGGAAAAAAATTGGGAGGGTGTCATGGAGAAAGTGTGTGCCAGATTTTCTAAGTGGAAATGGCTGCTGCCTCAGCTGTCTTACAGGGGAAGGGTTCTGGTGGCTAATAACTTGGTTGCTTCGGCCCTCTGGCACAAACTGACTGTTCTAACACCGCCTGCTTCTCTCATACATCGTATCCAGAAAACTCTTGTGGATTTCTTCTGGTCTGGACGACACTGGGTGAAAGCTGCAGCCTTGTACCTACCGGTGGAAGAGGGAGGACAAGGACTCATAGACATAACCTCACGGATCGCGGCTTTCAGGCTTCAAACACTGCAAAAACTACTATACGGAGTTGGACTACCATGGCTGGATACTGCACGTCTTCTGCTAAGGAAAGCAGGACGTCTTGGCTATGACAAACATCTGTTTTTGCTGCGACAAGGATCTTTGGACCTAACAGGCCTTGCACCATTTTACCGTTCAGTTTTAAATGCTTGGCAGGTCCTCACCTTTGAGAGAAAGACTGTTTTGACACCTGGAATGTGGGTTTTTGAGGAACCTCTGTTTGAAAACAGTTTCTTCTCATCACAGCTGCTCTCATCTGCTACAATGAGAGCTAAGATGAGAGACGCGGGCTGTGTGAAGCTGGGTCATTTAATGAAGCTGTCTGCGTCCAGTCTCATTGAGCGTCTAGAACTGCGATCCAACAGACTTGTGTTTAGGCTGAAAGAGGAGGCCTGTTCTTCTCTGCCAGATTCCATCAGAGCGTTTGCTTCTAACAGTACTCTGTCTGACCAATGGGATGATGACTGTGAGTATGCGTTTCCTTCCCTGATTGTCTCTCCTGCAGTGGATCAGTGGCAGGATGAGACAGAAAAGTTGCTGACTCTCCAAGATGCACCACTTGGTTGTTTTGACGACCTGGGGAAGAAAGACTTGTACAAGATTTGCATGAAGGTCTTGAATTTACGCTCTCTGGCAGAAGTGAGAGTGTCAAAGTGGACTGAGTTTTTTGACACCGGATCTACCCCGAGAGGCTGTTGGCGGTCCCTGTACAAACCCCCCATTGAGAAACGGGTGGGTGACCTCCAGTGGAGGATTGTGCATGGGGCCATAGCTACAAACAGGTATCTGGCACACCTTAATCCTGACATTAGTGTTTCATGTCCTTTTTGTTCTCAGGAGGAAACTTTGCATCATATTTTTATTGAATGTTTAAGATTGAATCCTCTTATTGTTTTTTTAGATCATCTGTTTAGTGGTTTTGGTGTACAGTTTTCTACCTGCGTTTTTATTTATGGTCCACGGTACTGTGCAAAGAAAAAACCTGTTCATGTTCTTTTGAATTTCATCTCTGGGACTGCAAAGCTAGCAATATGGTTATCAAGAAAGAACAAAATCAATGGGCATCAGACGGATGATGCTCGTGTTTTATTTCAAAGACTGGTAGTTGCTCGAGTTCGCGTGGAATTTGAGTACTTTAAGTTGACAAAAAACATGGATGGCTTTGTAAACAAGTGGGGTGTTAATGATGTTTTGTGTTCAGTGGATGAAGCATCTTTAGTTTTTACTTTTTGATTTTTTGTATTTAACAAGTTTTTGTTGGTGTCTTGACTGTTGGAGTGTGTAATAAAAGATCTTTTAAAACTCAAACTCAACTCTTTCTTTCTTTCTTTCTTTCTTTCTTTCTTTCTTTCTTTCTTTCTTTCTGTCTGTCTGTCTGTCTGTCTGTCTGTCTGTCTGTCTGTCTGTCT
>NC_056511.1:34943355-34983693 GCF_014905685.2 Nematolebias whitei
TCTGTCTGTCTGTCTGTCTGTCTGTCTGTCTGTCTGTCTGTCTGTCTTGCGACTGAATGACATATACAATGCAGACGTCATGGCAGCATTTATTTTGCACTAAGTGTTTATGATATTTTTGCATACAATTATCAACATGGACAACCAAATAGGGTCAGGACTTTGTGTGATGTGCACATTGTACAGAGCATATGCAGTTGAGTGAATGAGCCCCCAGCTATTCAAAGATTGTAATGCATTTCTAACATAAACATAAGAGTGAATAATATGTATTGATTTTTATATATGCCCTCTATATTATCTTATACCGCCATTTGGATTAGCTGAGGTAAATAATTGAGATGTTGATAATGTGGCACAAGTTAAACACCTAATCACAATTAAAGGCCAGGTCTGAGTCACAAATACTATTATCTGGGTCAAGGCCTGACTTCAAATAAGTCAACATGACAAAGTGACAATGATGAAAATTTAATTTTAGACCTGATGTATTTTTTTTTTACATTTCTTTTTTCTTTAACTTTTTTTATTTTGAACAATATCTGGATGCACATCAGCCAAATGCTAGATCTGTTGTTTCCCACGAAAAGTAACATCATTAAAAAATTACCAGCAACATTTACAAGAATTTTATTGGATATCCATTCGCAACATTAAAATCACTTATCAGTCAAGCGTGTTTTTCCTTTGTTATTTATTTATTTATTTATTATGTGCCAGTTTCACTACTTTTTTGTCTGTCTAAAACAGATCTCACTTGTAAATGAATCTTCGATGCTCAATGTGATTTATCGGTCTAAATGAAGGTTGAAATGAATTTAATTGATTCAGTTGCACGTTCAGTTTAAAACCTTGTAGAAAAAATAAATAAATACTAATAAAGTTTAATGTAAAATATAAACAAACATGTGTGCGTTTAACACAGGGACTCCTTTCAGTTCAGCAAGGAGGGGCAAAGAAGCCCTAAACATGTAAATACAACCACGGGTATTTCATACACGTGCGCCTGTCATGCACGCTTTAAACACATCATTTAGGCTCCACCTACAAACGGTCTCTGCGTTTTGATTGGTCCTCCACGTATGAAGCCTTCCTAGATCTAGATGCAACAGATAGGCATGTTTAATAATTTACAATGAATTCTTTTGGATATAAATTCACAGCACATTAAAAATGGTAGGGGAAAAAACGCTAAATTATGAAACAATATGATAAAATTAAGTTCTAATTCATTTTAATCTAAATGAATAAGATGAAGTCAAACGTGTTTTTATAATGTGTCAAAAATGACTTTGTATAGCTTTTTGCTAAAGGCCCAAGAAAACAAAACCTTATTTTCCAAAACACATGACACAGCATAACATTATCTGTCTTTTACGAAATGAAACACTTTTGTAGAGAAAAAAAAAAACTATTTATAAAAATAATTTTCTTAATATGTGAAACAGACATTTTTCATTTGACCTCTTTTTTAAAATCATTTAACCCTGATTTGCAAAACCCAAATTACTTTTCACTACACAAGACAAATGCTGCAGACTTATGAAGATTTTCTTTTTAATCATAAAATTAAGTCAATCAGCAGAAGTCAGAAAAAATAGTGCATGTAAGCTTAGTGAACGACTGTTGACAAGCAGTCAAGATTACCAGATGTTACATATTTACAGTAACTGTAGGGCAGGATGACACTTGCTTAATTAAGCTTATTGCAGGTTGTGCTTTTTTGATAGAACAAGCTTTTTACAAAACACTTTAATAAATTAATTCATTCAAGTGTAACATAAAAGGAACTGATTAAATATGAATACATATAAATAAAAACACAAACATTAATTTGCAATGCAAATGATCATCTGAGGAATTATATTGATTCACAAAGTAAGAAACCTTAAAAAAAATACTTGATATATTTGTTTTATATTAAAATCATCAAACCTAAATTTAACGTTACAATGATATACTACATTACATTTTATATCGTTCTATTTTAATTATTATTTGGGACAAAGCCGGTACAGTCTGAGCATGGGTGTATAATCTTGTCTATGTGTCGTATTTCTATACCGGAAGTCGCTGTCGGAGGTCATCGTCCCGGAGTAACCTGCTAACGAATCATCACATCACCCCACTCTCTGCCGTTGCAGCGTCTGCTGGAGCTCTGTGACCTCATCATGATGTGATTTTTTTATTTATTTATTTATTTCATCTTTGCTGAACCCAGAGATGACCGACAGACTGTTAATTCATTGATTTATCTGAGTCAACTTTTTTCAGGATTTCGTGTCGGTTTATCTCCACCGGTAAGTTACATATAGTTTAGCCAAAATGTGTTTTACCGGTTTTGTCATTTCGGGACAGTTTGCCGGCGCTGCAGTGCAGTAAATGATTTAGTGTCCGGTTCAAACGGCGCTAATGAATACTTAGACTGTAGCATTATTAATGACATTAGCCGGTAAGCTAGCCTAGCATCTTCGCCTCAGCTTTAGTTGCTGTAGTTGTGAACCTACTAGCTTTGACAGGTAACGCCAAGTCGGCAAAACGTTTAAAATACACCAGCCTGTCAGCTAAAATTTATTATTATTATTTCTGCGTTGGGAGATTCAGTTAGGCTACATATCGCCGATATGTCATGTTTTAGCGAGATGCCTGGTGGCAGCACACAGCTTGTTTTTCTGGTCCTGCAAGCAGTTATCGATAGATAAGGTGTGCCTTAAGAGGGTTAGCTTTCCACTCAGGCAGGTGAACAATTTCAGCAACTATGTATGCTATTTGAAGATTTTTGTTTGTTTCTTTGTTTTTTTGTAAGTTGTGTTCACTAGCAGTTACAGTAAAAGTAAATTTTAGTGTCTATAGTCACCTAGCTATCACTTCTAAATAAATTGTGACATACTTTTATGGACAACTGCCATTTAAAACTTTATTTATAAAGAGCCTTGCATACAACAGTCACATAAACCAGATTCAAGTCAACCATAAAAGAAGCAACAAAGAAGTAAACAAAAGGACACACAAGGCCATTTAAAATGTGGCTAAGATTTAAAACATTGAAAACACTGTTTTGTTTATTAGAAAACACAAGAGGTATAGCATAGTAGATCAAATATATTAATCATAAAACTTTGAATTCTAAAATGTAAAGAAATAATAATTTACAATGCTAAAAAGGAGATCAGAAATAGAAAATTAAGTGTAAGTTGGGGAAAAATTAAAGGTACCGTTCCCCTAAAAATAAATATAAAAGCACTTAAGGCTGAGTAAAATAACAAATAGAATGAATTACATTCTGTTTTAATTAAAACTAATAGTACAATAGAACTAAGATACATGTGCTACAATGTGTAAATCAATGAACAGAAAGGAAGACTAAAGTTACTTTTAAATTGTATCTATAAGTGTCGCTCATGGTTTAATGTTATTTCTAGACTCGGTTATAAATCAAGTCCAACTTTCTAGATGGACAATTACTGGTGAAAGAATGTCAGAATAATTTGATACATATTTAAATGGATCTGCATGTCAAGCTAGCTCAGAATGTGTTGCGGAGTCCAGTTTGGACCCATGTTTTGCAATGACACTTGTATTATCGATAAAACTAAAGTTGATGCAACCTAGTTTTGCAATATGACAAACAGCATCTCGTTCCAGACAAAGATATGTGATCTGATTAGTGAACTCTGGTCCTCCTTTATAACTGCTGCCGCCGCTGCTGTTTCTTGTCAGTGTTTGCAGCCTGCTCGTGTCACCCAGCCATGGCACAGCAGGACAGTGCTGCTCAGAAGAAACCTGCTGCTGGAGTCTTGCAGTCTCACTTCCTCGTGGGGTGTATATCGGAGGAGAACTCGGAGGATGAAATCCAAGGGAAAACAGACCCGCAGCCGGAGGACAAGGACATCCGCTCGCTGTCACCGTCCTCTTGTAGCTCTGACAGCACCAGTGACATGGGTTTTGATCATATCGATGGGCCTATACACAATCTAAGGTTAGAATCCAAATTAAAGTTTGCACTTTTCCTTCACTAGATGTGCTCAAATTTTAAAAAGTACATGTGAAAATGCTATTTCTGGGCATCAATGAAGGGTTTCACTGTGTACTCAGTCTGTGCGGTTGGTTGTCCAGGAGAGCTGGGAAACCCTTCAGAATGTCTGTTTGGTTTAGGAAAGCTGTGAATGATCCCACACAGAAATCTTTTCATCCAACCGTTGGAAGGATATGTTCAACCCTGATGGATTAAAAAAAAAAAAAATTATGTTCACTCTGCAGTCTTGGACCTTTCTCGGAGTGCTTTGAGTTTTCTCTGGGCATCATGAAAATCTCTTAAGTTTTGTGACATATGCAGATGGAAGTTCTCCTCAGAAGTTTTACATAAATGTCTGCATTTGTTATTTCAAGCAAATTCTCCTGTAAAACCAGACGACTTATATTTCACTTTGAGTAAGTAAGGTTTAACATTTAAAACATTTTAAAGTGAATCTTACTGTTCAATACTGTACACATTTGCAAGTGTGTGTCCCTTTAGTCCAAACAGGTTATAAAAAAGGAATTAAACTGAAACAGTGCAGGAGGGTATTTCTGAAACTAGAAAAACTGGATGGGAGTGCCCAAGTGTTGATTAAAATCAGGACATTTACAGCTAAAACTAAAACGTGCCTAAATTGCTTTCTTGAAACTCATTCACCTTTCATCAGTGATGCAACGATTCAGTATCAGGCCACAGAAGCCAACCAGACAAACTAGCTCAGGCTCTGTCACACCCACCAGCTGATCCCTACACTCCTCTATATTCTACCCGTTTTCCCCTAAGCTCCGATTTCAGCTGTTTGATTAATAGAACTTTGCAAATCTTGTTGAGCGGCTTTTCTAAACATGTTAACATGGAGGTGAGCTATTTACTGTATCTTTTTTCCATACATTTACAATAATAAACCATGTTTCTCTTTTATATTTACCAGTTTTGTTGTTAAAGTTTGAATATCTTTTGTCCCAGTATTTAGGTTTTGCTATTTGTATTATTTTATAGAAGTTTAGTTCATTTCTGTAACCCTCATCAACAACAAAAACACATTTAAGAGATTCAGAAGTTTAATCCTGTGCTACTGCAGTAATGAGTTTCTTATCAATACGAAGCGATATCGGTGTGTTTTTATCTTCAGGGCTGTAAATGTGAATCATTTTTCCCAGCATCCACTACAGCTAAAACCATCGCTGGGGTCGGTTTGGCAGTTCAGCATGCTAACTTACATCTTATCTATTTTCCAAAACTGGAGGTCTAATAAAGTGTTATGATTCTTTGTGTATATTTATTTAACAGACCGAGCATGTCAGGGCTCCACCTGGTGAAACAAGGCAGGGAGCGCAGGCGGATTGATCTCCAGCGGGACTTCACGGTTGCATCACCTGCTGAATTTGTCACTCGTTTTGGTGGAAACAAAGTCATTGAAAAGGTGTCAGATTTTACTACATCCAGTTCACTCAAAAGATGCTAAAAAGCTTTCTGACAAAGTGAATTATGTTCTATTTATATGTTCTATAATCCTGTCCAGTTCTCTCCAGTTATTTCAGGTGTACCTCAGGGTTCTGTTCTTGGTCCTCTGCTTTTTGTCATTTATCTTCTTCCACTTGGTCTCATTTTTAGAAAATGTGGTATTCATTTTCACTGCTATGCAGATGACACCCAGCTCTACTTCACCAAGCCCAACACCACCCTTCTGCCAGCCTTCCTTTCGGACTGCATCTGTGAAATTAAGTTATGGTTTAGTCAAAACTTTCTTAAACTGAACTCCAAGAAAACATAATTTCTCCTTGTTGGCACTAAGTCTACCTTATCCAAATGTAATAGTTTCACAATTAAGTTGATGATTCCACAGTTTCTCCCTCCCCTACAGCTAAGAGTCTGGGTGTCATTCTTGACAGCACTTTATCTTTTGAATCTCATGTCAATAACATTACTCGGTCCGCATATTTTCATCTTCGAAACATCAACCGTCTTTGTTCATTTCTTACTCCCACCAGTATAGCCATCCTTTTCAATGCTCTTGTCACCTCTCAAATTAGATTACTGCAACTCAGTCCTCTCAGGTCTTCCTCTTAAAATCATCCATAAACTTCAGCTTGTCCAAAACACAGCTGCTCAGATCATCACCAGAACTACTTCGAAGAAACACATCACCCCCATCCTTAAACATCTTCACTGGTTACCCATAAAATATTGCATCGACTTCAAGATTCTTCCCCTCACTTTCAAAGCTCTCCATAACTTGGCACCTCTGTACCTCACTGATCTTCTTTGCTATTACACACCTGCCCAAAGTCTTCACTCCTCCTTATCTATTTTTTTCATTATACCTCCTGCCCACATGACAACCATGGGATCCAAAGCCTTCTCCCATAAAGCCCCTCGTCTCTGCATCTCTTCCACACCACATCCGGAATTCTGATTCTCTGTCCTCATTTAAATCTATTCTTAAAACTCACTTTGTTTCAAACTTGCTTATTTTGTTTAATGTCATTATGTATTTTACCATTAATTGTTTGATTTTATTGATATCTACCTTTTATTATTTCATTATTTTTTATTTAATTTTTGTATTTCTTGTTCTTTGACCTTGAGTGATTTGAAAGGCACCTTCAAATAAAATGTATTCTTATTATTATTATTATTATTATTTGTGAATGAAGGTTTAGTATTAAGAACAATACCTATTAAAACTAACAAAAAAAACTCCATAACTTTATTATTGTGACATAGACCAAATCAACATTATTATCTTACTCTTTCTTCAGGTTCTTATTGCCAACAATGGCATTGCTGCAGTTAAATGCATGCGCTCCATTCGTCGCTGGGCCTATGAGATGTTCCGTAATGAAAGAGCAATCCGCTTTGTTGTCATGGTGACCCCAGAAGACCTGAAGGCTAATGCAGGTAAGGTTTCTCTGAATATGTCATCCAAGACCTCATCCGGGAAGGAAACTATTTGTTCTCTTGATCTTGTGTTTTTATTGTGCTTAAAGTTATTTTCTTTATGAGGATATTATATTTTTATTTTTATTTTTATTTGACAGAATACATCAAAATGGCAGATCATTACGTGCCTGTGCCAGGAGGAACTAACAACAACAACTATGCCAACGTCGAGCTCATTCTGGACATTGCAAAGCGCATACCTGTTCAGGTATAACCACTACCAAATGGTCTTTTTTTCACACGTTTTAGCTGTTTCTAATCATTAGCTTAATGGTTGAACATCATGTTTTTATTTATTGTAGGCAGTGTGGGCTGGGTGGGGTCACGCTTCAGAGAATCCCAAACTCCCAGAGCTCCTTCATAAGCATGGAATTGCTTTCATGGGTAAAGGAAATTGGTCACTTTGTTGCCCTGCTCATGTTTAGAAGTTTAGTAAACCTAAAGTTTTATTTTTTAACTGCCCTCATAGGTCCCCCAAGTCAGGCTATGTGGGCTCTTGGAGACAAAATTGCCTCATCAATTGTAGCTCAGACGGCTGGTATTCCAACTTTACCATGGAGCGGAGCAGGTAGGTCTTACAGTCTGTTCTTCTAATCTTTTTGGGAATTATTGTTCAACAATCAACATTTCTAACTCTTTGGTTTCTCAAAATCAGGCTTGACAGTTGAATGGACAGAGAATAACCAAAAAAAGAAAATCATCAACGTTCCTCATGAGCTGTACGAGTGCGGCTGCATCCAGGATGTAGAAGATGGCCTCAAAGTAAGCCCATACTCTAAACGAGAGATCATATTGCCATGTAAATGTGCACATAAACTGCTAATGCTTGCTTGTTTCCTGGAAACCTCTGTTCTCTTTTCCAGGCGGCAGAGAAAATTGGTTATCCTGTGATGGTGAAGGCCTCAGAAGGAGGTGGAGGGAAAGGAATCCGCAAAGTCAACTGTGCCGATGACTTTCCTAATCTCTTCAGACAGGTAAGAAGAAATGTAAATACCTAAATTCCATGACAATGTTTCCTCTGTGATTTCTGCCCACACAATTTCACTTTTTCTGTTGCGGTTTAGGTCCAGACCGAAGTTCCAGGATCGCCCATTTTTGTCATGCAGTTAGCCAAACACGCCCGCCACCTGGAGGTGCAGATTTTAGCTGATCAATATGGAAATGCTATTTCCCTGTTTGGCAGAGACTGTTCTGTGCAGCGACGTCACCAGAAAATCATCGAGGAGGCTCCTGCTACCATAGCTACGTCTGATGTGTTTGAGGACATGGAAAAGGTAAAACCAGTGTAGTTTGGAAAATATAGATAGGTTTAATCCAGTTCAAGCCTTGATTTTAGGAGCCTTTTTTTCCTTTTCAGTGTGCTGTGAAGCTGGCTAAGATGGTGGGGTATGTCAGTGCAGGCACCGTGGAGTACCTCTACAGCCAGGATGGCAGCTTCTACTTCCTGGAACTCAACCCCCGCCTGCAGGTGGAGCACCCCTGCACTGAAATGGTGGCTGATGTCAACTTGCCTTCTGCTCAACTGCAGGTCAGTCTGCCCCCAAAGCCACACACTTGCAGATTACAGTATTATATTACAGTATTACAATTCATACACTCATCCTGTAGCTGAAAAAGTTTGCATTCTTCACTGTCATCACTGATTCAATGGGCCCCTTGTCTCCTTGACAACCAGCTGCAGAAGACATTGTGATTAATTCAGGGGGTTCAGCAGCAATAGGTCACATGGGGGGTTTCTGCAGCGTTTGGGATTGTGTGTAAATAGGTCAGAGACAGTAGAGCAGCAGGGTTGAGAGAGCTGTGTCAAGCTGATTGGGTGTTGGCGTGGGAGTGACACACTCAGTGGCTCTGTGGATGGCAAATTTATTTAAGCTGCAACTAAACTCATTGTCTCACAGTCTAAACATTTTTGCATTTGTTTTGTCAATTGAAACATACATTGTTCTGAAAGTTTATACAAGCATTCAAAATAAACACTATTTTTCTGTACATATACATTTATATCCTGATGCATGCTCAATAATCCAGGTAGAAAAATCCAAAAAAAAAAGTTCAATCTGGTCCTCTGGACACTCAAAAAAACAAAAAACAAAACAAAGCAAAAAAAATGTAGAAACGTTTCGTCTTTCATCTGAAAGACTTCCTCAGTCTGAGGAGCTGTATTCAGCTCAGTCTCTTAAATAGCACCTTCTCAGAGTGGATCAACTGGACAGAGAGGAACGATGGTTTGAGAGAGGAATAAAGGAGGCCATCTTTGTGAAAAGAAATCGTCCATCATTAAACAGGGGTGGAGGCCTCCGGGTTCAACTGTCCCCCTCTTACAATGCTGTTATTGCTAGTATCACTCAACCCCCTGTTAATAGTAAACAACCATCAGTGTGCTAATGATCCATTGTTAGGCTGATGGTCCTTCTTGACTGTGTGAGCAGCTGGTTTTGGTTGTCAGCAGCAAACAGGTTGATCCACTCTGAGAAGGTGCTATTTAAGAGACTGAGCTGAAAACAGCACCTCAGACTGAGGAAGTCTTTCGGATGAGAGACGAAATGTATCTACATTTTTTTTGCTTTGTTTTTTTTTTTTTTGAATGTCCAGAGGACCAGATTGAACTTTTTTGGGTTCTTAACAATTTTCTAAACTCTCTAAAAGAGCACAGCGAAAGAGAGCAGACAGACTGATGCAACGGTTACTGAGCCAATCCCAGGAGCGGACTGCCCATCGGGAGCACCGGGACATTTCCCAGTGGCCTGGCCCGTTCAGTGATCACCGATGTTCTGGACCAGGCTCGGTTCGGGTCACGCTTGATTATTTTTAAATAAACAATCCACGCTGCTTGTGCGGCTCACTTGGATGTAAGACAAACACCCCCGCTCCCGCCTTTCTATTTCTGAGGCTGTTACAGCAGAGCAGAAACGCACAACAGGTTGCGTGCCCACCTGTTGTGTATATCTGCTGTGTTGGGGCAGGGGGTCTGTCTTATACCCAAGTGCACAGCACAAGCGGCACTGATTGTTTATTTAAAATAATCAAGCGCAACTCGAACCGAGCCTTTAGTCCCTCTTGGCGATCACTGAGCAGGCCAGGCCACCGTGAAATGTCCCGGTGCTCCTGATGGCCAGTCTGCCTCTCAGCACAATGCTGTGGTTGGTTGCCTTTCATCAATCAGCCAATTGTGAGTCGTGTACAATATAACATTGAAAACTAACTAAAGAGTGAGTTTGCAAAAGTTGAACCGTGAAGTATCGAGGGACTACTGTACCCAGAAAAAACCCATGCATGCACGGAGAGAACGTGCAAACTCCACCCGGAAAAGCCCCCGGCCGGGATTCGATCTGGCGAGCTTCTTGCTGAAAAGAGGCAGCTCTATCAACTAAGCCACTGTGCTGTCTAACTTGAATATATTAATACATATTTTTAACATGCTTGTTTTCAGATCGCCATGGGTATTCCTCTTCATCGGATCAAAGACATCAGGATGCTTTATGGAGTCCAGCCCTGGGGAGACTGTCTCATTGACTTTGAGAGTCTGTCAAATACTCCCTGTCCCCGAGGCCACGTCATTGCTGCACGCATCACCAGTGAAAATCCAGACGAGGTACAAGATATTCTCTTTACTTTTCACAGAAAGTATTTACTGCAGAAGGTAACGCTGTAGTTTCCAGTTTTTAAAATATTGTCTGTGTGATTGCAGGGTTTCAAGCCAAGCTCTGGAACAGTGCAAGAGCTGAATTTCCGCAGCAACAAGAACGTGTGGGGTTACTTCAGTGTTGCAGCAGCAGGGGGGCTGCACGAGTTTGCTGATTCCCAATTTGGACATTGCTTCTCCTGGGGAGAGAATCGAGAAGAAGCCATCTCGTGAGTGAACATGGGATTTTAAAACAAAATTGCATCATACACATTTCATTTACGTTTACGTGATATATACTTCCCCTACACCCAGATAAAAAATAAATAAAAAAACTTAATCTATAGCAAGTAGATAAGAGGCTTCCCTTGAATATGTACTGAAATAACTAAAATATTTTCACAAGTTGGTTTTCCCTGCTGATACAGTCAGCAGCTTTTCTTTCCTTAAACCAGTTGTTCAGTTGGTTCCTGTGAACATGCATGCATTTAAACCAAGGAACTTGCTAATTTGTCTTTTCCTGTTTGTAGTATATTCAATGTAGTTTTTTCTTTTAAAAAAAAAAATACAAAAAACTAGCAAACATATTGCAAACTTCTGTCCAAAGATGAACTGTCAAGATGTTTGTAGCTGGATTCAAGCATTTTTTTAAATTGTGACAGCCAAACTAGGACATGTACTTAAAATAATAACAATAATAATAATAATAATAATAATAATAATAATAATTTCCCAGGCTGAGCTTATTAAAGTACAGTTTATCTAGCTGTCTTAGTACTGAATAGGATACCATACCATTTTATTTATAAAGCACTTTAAACAGCGACAGGGCCAACCAAAGTGCTGTACAAACAGAAACAAACAGGCAGAGCACACAGCAACACATAACATAACGTAAAATCAATATATAGAAACAAAATAATAGCAGATAATAACATAATGACTAACACAGTGTGATGCATACAGGTTCAGCAACAGATCATACAGTGTTGAAAGCCAGGGAATTGTAGTGGGTTTTTAAGTGGGATTTAAAACATGTGAGGGAGGGGGCTTGTCTGACAGGTAGAGGTAACTCATTCCATAGTCTTGGGCCTGCAACAGAGAAGGCCCTGTCACCTCTGCGCTTATGACGGGTTCCTGGAACTGTGAGAAGCAACTGGTCCGCTGACCTCAGAGAACGCGGTGGGACATACGGCTGCAGCAGATCAGTGAGATAGGAGGGGGCAGAACTATTCAGTGATTTATAGACACACTGGAGTATTTTGAACTGGATTCGAAGGTGAACCGGTAGCCAGTGCAGGGAGGCCAAAACTGGTGTAATTGGTGTAGGATGATAACCTAAAACCCAAAACTAAAGTTAGAGCCATAATCAAAGCTTAAGGTGGTCCAACAAAACATCCATCCATCCATAACCATTATATTTTCTCACCCATTATTACTATCCATTATCCAGCCATCAATGTGCAAGAGGCGGGGGACACCTTGGACAGGTCACCAGTCCATCACAGGGCCACATCTCTGTCACACCTAGGCACAATTTAGAGTTACCAATCAGCCTAACATGCGTGTTTTTAGTTTGTGGGAGGAAACAGGAGTACCCGGAGAAAACTCACATATGCACTGAGAGAACATGCAAACTCCACCCATAAAATTCCCCAGTTGGGATTTGAACTGGGGCGACCTGCTCGCTGAGAGGCAGCAGCTCTACCCACTGTTCCACCGTGCTGCCCCCAACAAAACATTGTTTGACTTTTTTTGTCCCAGACAGTATCTCTAATTTCTATGAAAGATGACCAACTCTTGTCTTTGGTTTCTTTTTTTTAATAGCAACATGGTGGTTGCACTTAAAGAGCTGTCTATAAGAGGGGACTTCAGAACCACAGTGGAATATCTCATCAAACTACTGGAGACCGAAAGCTTTCAGCAGAACAGCATCGACACCGGCTGGCTGGACCGGCTCATTGCTGAGAAGATGCAGGTATGCAGATGTGCACTTGATGCCCTTCAAATAAACTGTAATGACAGTAAATATTTGTCACATTCCAATGACAGCACTGAAACTAAGCTGTGGACCAGTTCCATTTCGTATAGGCTTCGCCCTTTAAGGCCATTCGCTAGTGGGTTTTATCCTGTCACGCAAAGCGTAGCACTGAAAACTTTAGTCCACGCCCACCTGTTGTGTGGGCCCCACCCGGTCAGTATAAATTACATTGAGAGTGGGTAATCGGCTCCCATTTTTCTTCAGCAAGCAACCAGCACTGATCTTCCTAGAACACGATGTCCAACACCAACACCATCCGCCTGTGCCCATCCAGCAAGACCGGCTACATGCTGAGTTTTGACCGGCATGACACCTACAAAGGATGCCTGGGTCCCCGCCATGCCGACCTCGCCTCCTCCTGCCGTCTCTGTGACCTCCTCCCTCCTGAGAAGAGGCAGAGGCGAGCAGCCATGTTCAAGGCTGACATCGAGGAGCGCCTCTCCGTGGTGAGGGACTGTTCGCTGGATGATGCCATCGCCTTTTTTGATGCCGAGTCTCTGAGCGAATTGGATGGTTCCTCCTGGACAGGTGACGTCAGCAGCAGCCCCGCTGCTCATTCCCTCCTGGAGAGCGTAGTGTGCCCCCCCCCCCCCCCCCCCCCCCCCCCCCGCCCCCCCGCCCACCCCCTCCCCAGCCGTCGGTGCCCTCCTCTCGGAGCTGCCCGGCATGATACAGGAGGCGGCTGACACGAAGGGACTTTCCGCCCCTCTCCTCCCTGCGCCCAGATCGGATGATCTAGCGGGAAGGTTTGGCTCCACCACGGCTCGCCGCCCTGATCCCATCTGGCCTTGTTTCCCAGCAGTGACATCCTACTGGAATGAGGCTGCAGCCGGACCTGGTAAACTGAGAGTGCCTGTCTCCACCTTCGCTCCCATCACCAGAGTGGAGGGGTTTACTGAGCGGAACTTTCCCTCGGTCATGTCTCAGGATTCAAGCTGATGGCAGTTCAGCTGATCTGAGACCTAAGCCAGCGTTCATGCCTAAAAACATCACAAGCTCATTAAAATCGAGAATGATAACGTTGGAGGGATTTTTCCCTCCTCCCCACAAATCAGAAGAAGAAGCATCTTTTCATCTCCTTTGCCCTGTGCGTGCGTTGGCATGTTACGTAGCACGCACGGCCACACTGCGTCAGACTCAACATTTGTTTGTGCATTATAGAGACGCCTCTGCAGGTCGCCCGTTATCCACCCAGTGCCTGTCACACTGGCTGGGTGAGGCCATTTCTGAAGCCTACAGAGCATCAGATTTAGAGCCTCCTGTCAACCTCAGGGCGCACTCAACCAGAGGAATCGCATCTTCGACAGCCTTGCATAATGGTATGACAATGCAGGATATTTGCACTGCGGCCGTGTGGTCATCGTCCTGCTCATGTATTCGCTTCTATCTGTGTGATGTGTTTGCTCGTTCCTTGGCGCATTCTGTTCTATGTCGTATAGGCTTCGCCCTTTAAGGCTGTCGCTTAGTGGGTTTATCCCGTTATGCGAAGCATCACACTAAAAAAATTAGTCCACGCCCACCTGCTGTGTGGGCCCCACCCGATCCGTATAAGTTACATTAAGAGCGGGTAATCGGCTCCCATTTTTCTTCAGCAAGCTAATAACACTGACCTTCAGCAAGATGTCCAGCTCCAACACCATCCGCTTGTGTCCTTCCTGCAAGACCGGTTACTTGCTCAGCTTTGACCAGCACGACACCTGCGAGGGATGCCTGTGTCCCCGCCACGTCGCCCGCGCTTCCTCCTGCAACCTCTGTGACGATCTTCCACCGGAGGAAAGGCAGAGGAGATCAGCCTTGTTTAAGGCTACCATCGAGGACTGCCTGTCTGTGGCGGGAGACTGTTCACTGGACGACGCCATGGATTTCTTCGACGCCGGCTCTCGGAGCGAATTGGATGATTCCTCTGGGACTGGTGACGTTAGCAGCAGCCCCAATGCTCGCTCCCTCCTGGGGAGCGCAGTGTTGGAACGAGGGAGGCCGAGCGGATGCTCAACCCCTCCGGGGTTTCCCACCTCAACGGCCACATCGCTCCCTGCCGTCGGCGCACTCCTCTCGGAGCTGCCTGTCATTATCCGGGAAGCTGCTAATGTGAAGGGACTTTCTGTTCCCTTACCCACCCCCACCCCCCCACCCCCCGCCCAGATCGGATGATCTTGCGGGAAGGTTTGGCTCCACGCCGGCTCGCCGTCCTGATCCCA
This sequence comes from Nematolebias whitei, assembly GCF_014905685.2. NCBI lineage: Eukaryota > Metazoa > Chordata > Actinopteri > Cyprinodontiformes > Rivulidae > Nematolebias > Nematolebias whitei. The sequence goes on from NC_056511.1 coordinate 34,958,178, forward strand.
TTTGGCCTCGTTTTCCAGCAGTGACGTCGTATTGGAACGAGGCCGCAGCCGGTCCTGGTAAGTTGAGAGCGCCCGTCTCCACTTTCGCTCCCTTCACCAGAGTGGAAGGGTTCACTGAGCAGGGCTATCCCTCGGTACCTCCCCTTGAGCCAAGCCTCGCGGAAGCTTTCGGAGCGAAGCTGTCTAGGTTGGAGCAGCGTCCCGTCCCTCTTGGGAAACACGACCAGACGGTGACCACGCTCTCCAATCGAGCCCATCAATGTGCTTTTCAGGCAGCCGCAGCTAGCAACAACGTGGCGCTGCTAGCATATAGCATGTCCAAGAGGCTGGAAGCCGCAGATCTGCCTGAGGAGACCAAGAGCTCCCTCTGTAAGGCAGCCGACGCCATCCTCAACATGTGTGCCTCTTCTACGGTTTGCCTGTCCAGGATTGCAGCGTGGATGACGATGATTCAACGATCCACCTGGCTTCGTCACTCCCCCTCGCTGCCGGAGAAACTGCACAAAGACCTGATGGAGGGCCCCATCACGGCGGACTTGCTTTTCGGGAGCAGCTTCAAAACCATGCTGGCGAATTCGAAGCAGTCGGAAGAGGTGTCAGAGGCTGTGCGCCACCTCAACAAGCCGCGCGGCTCATCCCGCCCCCCGGCCCGCTGGAGGGACCGTCGTGAGCAGAGGCAGAAACAACGATGTTCCACAGCCGCTGCGGCATTGTCTCACTCAGCTCCACCACCAGCCCCGCCTGTCAGAGACCAACCCTCTTCATCCCGGCAACCTGCAGTTCAGCATTTCCCCAGAGATCGCCTGCAGACGGCGCTCGGGGCAAACAAATCGCAGAGCTCACAGGGGAGAAGATTTAAAAAATGACGGTCTGCGGAGGGTGTGTGTAAAAGTGACACGGAAGTTGAAATAAATAATTTTTCAATGATCAAAGTGTCTGTTTCTAGCCAGTCTGTAAGCTCGGATGAACTCACAGCGGCTGCGCACACATCCTCCACACATAACGAGCCGGTGTCCTTAAATAAAGGTTTTTTAAACTCACCGTCGCTCCAAGACATGACGAGACGCTCACACGACACGATGGTAAGCGAAATAACTCGTTGTCAATCCGAGCTGCACGATCTTCACCCAAGCGGTGTCAAACGCGCACTTGTGTGATGCAAACACCCTCCATCCAAACGGCGCTGCGTTGATGATGGTGCACACACAGCTGCCCGGCGCTCACGGCTCACATCGGTATAAATGTGGGACCGCAGGCCGGGTCCGGTGGAGGTCCTCGCTCTCAGCAAGAGCAACACACGCCTCACCGAAGCAAACGCAGGCAGCCGTCACCCACCACATCTCAGCGCTCGGCAGCTCACGGCAGCACAAGTATGAGACGGCTGAACGAACCCGGTGACGAGTCTTGCCTCCAGCGAGAGCAGCGCGCGTCCCTCCAGTGAGAGCGGCGCGCGTCCTTCCAGAGGAAACGTGTGCTCCCGCGGGGCTCGCAGCCTTCACTCCAACAGCACGGCGTAGATGAAGTCACGCCCTCCGCCTCTCAACGTTCGCACAGCGACGTCAAACGCGCGGCCCCACGGCGTCATCAGCTGTCACACGCTTCGCCTCAGCACACACCGGCCCACCTGTACATAAATGTTGGTCCGTGGTCCGAACGCAGCGCACGGGCGTGTTCAGAGCCCTTTCAAGGAAGCCTCGCCTTGGGTCACGCGGAAAACATTCCCGCGACGCATGATGGCGGTCGAGGCGGCGGATTGGATGACATCCGTTCAAAACATGACGCATCACTTAAACGTACGTCCACTCCACGAACGTTACGCGGAGTGGCTAAAAACATGCTCGCCGGACAGATGGATGGACAGGGTGTTATGCAAAGGTTACATGCTGCAATTTGCAACCCGACCCCCTCCGTTCGGAGGAGTTTTATAGATGGTCATGTCATCACCAGACCAAATCTCATCCCTAAATGCAGAAGTCCAAGAACTTCTGATAAAAGACGTAATCTCCAGAGTTCCCAACGGAGAGGAAAACACAGGGTTTTACTCACGTTACTTCCTGGTTCCCAAACGGACCGGAGGGATGAGACCGATTTTGGATCTGTCAGCTTTCAACAAGGCGATCATGGACAGACCGTTTCACATGTTGACAACCAGACAGCTGTTGGACAACATCCAGAGAAACGACTGGTTTGTTTCCATCGACATAAAAGATGCTTATTTTCACATACCGATCATCCCAAAACACAGAAAATTCCTGCGTTTCTCCTTTCAGGGGATGAAGTATCAGTACAACAGGCTGCCGTTCGGGTATTCCCTCGCGCCTCGTATGTTCTCAAAGTGTGTGGAGACAGCCCTGCATCCATTACACAGAGCAGGGATGAGAGTTTTGTTTTACCTGGACGACCTGCTGCTGCTGTCACGCTCCAGACCGGAAGCAGTGATGCAGGTTCAGGTGTTGACATCACACCTGTTAAATCTGGGCTTCGCCATAAATTGGAAGAAAAGCTCGATTTTCCCGGCCCAGACAATTGTTTATCTGGGAGTGGAGTTAAATTCAACCACCATGAAGGCTCGTTTATCACAAACGAGAATCGACACTTTAAAAGATCAGCTCCGCCACGTAAGACCTGGCAGAGTGGTAACAGCTGTCTCTGTCATGAAGCTGTTAGGAATGATCTCATCAGCTCACACTGTGGTTCCGCTGGGTTTGTTACACATGAGACGCCTCCAGAGATGGTTTGCTCGTCTCCGCGTGGATCCAGTAAGACAAAAGAGACGGATGATCACTGTTCCTCCCTCCGTGAGGGCAGACCTCTGACACTGGGGAAACACCCTGTTTCTGTCGGAGGGAGTTCCCATCAGCAGACCCACGTCACACGTGTCAGTCTTCACCGACGCGTCGCTGTCAGGCTGGGGGGGGGGGACATGCCTATCTCAAGCAGTAGGGGCACTGTGGCCCCATCACACATCAGCCCACATAAATGTTTTGGAGTGTTGCACGGTGCTGAATGTGATTCAACACTTTGCTCCCGTGCTACAGAATCAACATGTGCTGATTCACACAGACAACAAGGTGACTGCTGTGTACATAAACCGACAGGGGGGTATGCGCTCAGCCCAGACGTTACACATTGCGCGACAGCTTCTGTGTTGGGCTCACCAAAATCTGCTCTCCATCAGAGCAGTTTACATACCCGGTGTTCTGAACAAAGGGGCAGATATGATGTCCAGGGGCGGCCCACGTCACGCGGACTGGACTCTCCATCCAGACCTGATGACTCAGACGTGGCAGAAATTTGGCAAAGCACCTGTGGACCTGTTTGCGACACGAGAGAACACTCGGTGTCAACTATGGTTTTCCCTGAGCCCGCGAGACGAACCACCGCTGGGGGTGGATGCGTTTGCCCACAGCCCATGGCCCAAAACGCTTCTGTACGCGTTTTCTCCACCTCCTCTGATTTTACAGTTCCTGTACCGAGTTCAGGAGGAGGGATTGACAGCTCTCCTGGTGGCCCCCGAGCACGTGAACGCACCATGGTTCCCAGTCCTGCAACGTCTGCTGTCGGGGCACCCGTGGAAACTGCCGTGGAGGGAGGACGCTCTCCTCCAAGCAGGAGGAGCGATCAGGAGTTACCCAGAAATAGGCCAGCACCTGTGGGTCTGGCTGCTGAGTGGTCCCGCTTAGAGAGGATGGGTCTCCCTCAGGATGTAGTGCGCACAATCCAGGATTCATGTGCTGCATCTACCACAGTGCTGTACACATCAAAGCGGACAGCTTTTCAGCGCTGGTGTACAGAGAAAGGTGTACAGGCCACCTCATGCCCATTAGGCGGCGTGCTGTCTTTTCTACAACAGCTGATGGACAGGAAGTTGGCATTCAGCACGATTAAAACGTACGCTGCAGCCATCTCTTCCTGTCACGAAGGGTTCGGAGACAGAACAGCTTTTAATCACCTGCTGATGAAGCGGTTTCTAAAAGGCGTACGGAGACGCAGGCCTGTTTCACGCCCACTTGTTCCACAGTGGGATTTAACGCTGGTCCTGCGAGCCCTGATCAAAGCTCCTTTTGAGCCTATGGATCAGCTTTCACTTAAATTCTTGTCTCTTAAAACAGCCCTGCTGCTGGCTTTAACATCCGCTAAGAGAGTGAGTGATTTATCTGCCCTCTCTGTCGCTCCGTCATGTCTCAGAATTCAGGCTGACGGTAGTTCAGCTGATTTAAGACCAAACCCAGCTTTTATGCCTAAAAACATCACAAGCTCTTTTAAATCAAGAGCGATATCGTTGGAGGGGTTTTTCCCCCCCCCCCCACAGATCAGAAGAAGAAGCATCTTTCCATCGTCTCTGTCCGGTGCGGGCGTTGACGTGTTGCATAGCGCGCACAGCTGTAATGCGCCAAACTCAACATCTGTTTGTGCATTATAGAGATGCATCTGCAGGTCGCCCGTTATCCACCCAGCGCTTGTCACACTGGCTGTGTGAGGCCATTTCTGAAGCCTACAGAGCATCAGAATAGAGCCTCCTGTCAGACTCAAAGCACACTCGACCAGAGGTATCGCATCTTCGACTGCCTTTCATAATGGTATGACAATGCAGGACATTTGCACTGCGGCCGCGTGGTCAACACCCTGCTCATTCATTCGCTTTTATCTACGTGATGTGATGGCCCGCTCCATGACACATTCTGTCCTTAGTGCTCTAACAGAATGAATATTGTTGTTTTTCATGGAACTCTGTTTAAGCTCACATCTGTCTGCATGCATTACAGTGTGAGATGTTATCAGTCACAAGTTGTGGCTGTTATTTTGTTTCTATTGTCACTAATCAGTTCATGACTATTGTTACCAATCAGTTCATTTGATTAATAATCAGTTCATTTGTTATTATTAATCTGTCTATACTGTTCAGCCATGAATCAGTTGGTTCATGCCCCCCCCCCCTCCTTTCAACATCTTCTCTCCCCGTTGAAATTTTCCGGGGCGTTCATGTTTTTTCAGAACGCATAGTTACACAACATGCGTCTGTACATGGCACACATAACTACGCAACGCGTAATTATGCACATGGGGAGCTGAGTGACAAGACGTTTTTTGGGCAAGCTTCTGCTTCATACTGTGTTCGAATGGACCTAGTGAGGCGAGGACAACATCCGCTTCGCCCTTAACCCACTAAGCGACAGCCTTAAAGGGCGAAGCCTATACGACATAGAACGTTGGTTACGTACTGTAACCCCAGATTTTATGAGTATAGGCGTAGCCCTTTAAGCGTCGGGCCTCACTGGCTCCTGAATGGCTGAAGAAAAAATAAAGCTATTTGGGAGCCGATTACCCGCTCTTAATGTAACTTATACGGATCGGGTGGTGCCCACACAGCAGGTGGGCGTGGACTAATTTTTTCAGTGTGATGCTTCGCATAACAGAATAAACCCACTAAGCGACAGCCTTAAAGGGCTACGCCTATACTCATAGAATCTGGGGTTACAGTACGTAACCAACATTCTCAGCGCCTTAACAGAATTAATCTTATTGTTTTCTTGGAATTTCGTTTAAACCCACATCTGACTGCATGCAATCAGAGTGTGAGATATTTATTATCAGTCACAAGTTTGACTGTTGGTCTTGTTCTAATGTTACTAATCACTTCATGACTACTGTTACCAATCAGTTCATTTATTATTAACCTGTTCATATTGAAGAGCTGTTGATCTGCTCCGTTCAATGTTTTCAGCCTCTCCCCTTTTCCCCGTCGAAAACTTATCTCTCCGGGGCGCCCATGTACATGGAACGTGTAAATTACGCAGCGCTCATCTGTGCATGGTACGCATAATTACGCGCTGTGTAATTACGCACATGGAGGTGCTGAGTGATGCAATGTTTTTTGGTGCAAGCGGGCGCTTCATATGGTGTCTGAACGGACCCAGTGAGGCATAGACTACATCCTGCTTCGCCTTTTAACCCACTAGCGAATGGGCTTAAAGGGCAAAGCTTATATACCATACCATACCATACCAATTTATTTATATAGCACTTAAAACAGCAACAAGGCCAACCAAAGTGCTGTACAAAAGAACCAAACATGCACAGCAGACAGGAAAACATAAAATAGAAATACATATACAAATAGCAGCAGAAGCTAACTAAAATGGCCAACAGAGTAGAGAACAGACCGGACCAAAACAAATCACACCGTGTTAAAGGCAAGCGAATAGAAGTGGGTCTTCAAGCGAGACTTAAAGACTGAGAGTGTGGGAGCCTGCCGGAATGCTGTCTATATGAAATAGAACGTTGGTTACGTACTGTAACCCCAGATTCTATGAGTATAGGCGTAGCCCTTTAAGCTCTGGGCCTCACTGGCTCCTAAATAGCTGAATAAAAAGCTATTTGGGAGCCGATTACCCACTCTCAACGTAATTTATACGGACCGGGTGGGGCCCACACGACAGGTGCGCATGGACTAAAGTTGTCAGTGCTACGCTTTGTGTGATGGGATAAAACCCACTAGCGAATTGCCTTAAAGGGCTACGCATATACTCATAGAATCTGGGGTTACAGTACGTAACCGTGTTGTCACAGGGTTAACTTTTGAAATTAACTTCTTGGAGTCACATTTTGTATGTAGTCTTGATCAGATAAGTTTTTTGTTAATGTTTTGTTGCATGCAGGCAGAGCGTCCTGATACCATGCTTGGAATTGTGAGTGGTGCTCTGCATGTAGCAGATGTCAATCTAAGGAATAGCGTGTCCAACTTTCTACATTCTCTGGAAAGGTAAATAAATATCTCAAATGACAGTAAAAACTTAAATGCTTAAATCACTAATGAGAACAAACTGTACTCTGTCCAGGGGTCAGGTGCTACCAGCACACACTCTACTCAACACTGTGGACGTGGAGCTGATATATGAAGGCATAAAGTATGTCCTGAAGGTGACGCGTCAGTCTCCCAACTCGTACGTGGTCATCATGAACAATTCTTTAGCCGAGGTGGATGTGCATCGACTCAGTGATGGAGGCCTTCTATTGTCCTATGATGGAAGCAGCTACACTACATACATGAAGGAAGAGGTGGATCGGTAAGATTAGACTAAACTTTAAAACTGGCAAATCTTTTTTTTCTGGCCACATCTTTTTCTTAACTTAAATAAATATATATTTCAAAAGCTTAAATATTTGTTTTTATTAAGACTTTTTTTTTCCCCCTTAAAGGTATCGCATCACAATTGGAAACAAGACTTGTGTTTTTGAAAAGGAGAATGACCCCTCGCTGCTGCGATCTCCGTCAGCAGGAAAACTCATTCAGTACACAGTTGAGGATGGCGGACACGTGTTTTCTGGCCAGTGTTACGCTGAAATAGAGGTACAGGATGTTTAATGCTTCTCTGTGTGTATTCGTCTCCAGAAAACGGATATGTTTGACTTTTGTTTGCCAAGGTTTGCAGATATTAAGTTTATGGTGTTAATTTTCAGGTGATGAAGATGGTAATGACCCTCACAGCTGCAGAATCTGGTTGTATCCACTATGTTAAAAGAGCTGGAGCAGCTTTGGAGCCTGGGTGTGTCATCGCCAAACTGCGACTAGACGACCCAAGCCGAATACAGCAGGTACCAGTACTTCAAACAGTCTACCCAACTATTTGTTAAATATCAAGTCTCTGCAGTTTTGCAAAACAAACAAATGTGTTTCTGTTTTGCTCAGAACATTAGTTATTTAAGTAAAGGCAGGGGTTTTAGATTAAAGTAGAGATTCACCAAGTTAGGTTTTGTGGTCTGGTAAAAAAATGTTTATTCTTTTGCGACTTACTGGTACCCATTTTGAACAATTCTGATTACTCTCAAAGCACTAAAAATATATAAATATATTTTTATTTATCATTCAGTGTGATCCCGCTCTACTGTTTTTACTACGGTTCGATTTGTGATTAGGGAAGTTTTAAAATTGCCACTATTAGAGATGGATTAAGGGGGAGTGGTGGCACAGAAGTTAGAGAAGGTTGTCGGTTCGACTCCCAAAGCAAAATGTGGGTGGGAACGGTGAAGCACCCACACCTGCCTCCACCCTCATTTGCCCTACTCTGGGCCCTTGAGCAAGGTCCTTAACCCTCTCCATCTGCTCCCCCGGGCACCCTAGATGGCAGCTCTCTGCTCCACACAGAGGGCCGTGGTAGCTCTGTGGTCGCATCAGGAAGGGCATCCAGCATAAAAATAATTGCCAAGTCTTCATGCGCATTAGTTCACTGTGGCGATCCCTGAAGAAGGGAGCAGCCGAACGAAGAAAAAAAAAAAAAAAGCGGGATTAAACTGCTATTTATTGTTAAAATTTATCTTGATAATCTGATGCTACTTACAGCCTCAGTGTCTTAACCTGTGCATATATGTATAGATGTTTTTTGGGGAAGTAGTGGCACAGAGATTAGATGAGGCAAGCCTGTGAACGGAAGGTTGCCAGTTCGAATTCCCTTCATCGTAACATCAACCCCCACCAAAGAAGAAATTCTGCATAGACAATGAATCCTGTCTTCCCTCTAATGAGCAGTGTAAAATAGCCAGTCAGTAAAAGTAACCTTAAATAAATAACTTGTGCAAGTAACCTTTTTAAAACTCAGAGTATACACACAACAATGCTGAAATACTTGATCTGAATATTAAGTATTTGTGTCCTGGCAGGCAGAGCTGTACACGGGGACACTGCCCTCTGTCCAGACTGTAGCTCTGAGAGGTGAGAAACTGCACAGAGTCTTCCACAACACACTGGATCATCTCGTTCACATAATGCATGGTTATTGCCTTCCTGAACCTTTCTTCAGTGCTAAGGTAAGACTTGATGCCCACACAAGTGCACAGCAACTTCAAAACATCTGTACACAGTTCCTGACCAACAAGTACTTTGCGTGTCTGTCCCAGTTGAAAGAATGGGTGGAAAGGCTCATGAAGACCATGCGGGATCCATCTTTGCCACTCCTGGAGTTGCAAGACATAATGACGAGCGTGTCGGGCCGCATTCCCCCTGCTGTGGAGAAATCCATCAAAAAGGAGATGGCTCAGTATGCCAGCAACATAACGTCCGTGCTCTGCCAGTTCCCCAGCCAGCAGGTGCCACAACAACACTCACAGCATATTAACCAAGTTTGCAGGATTATTTTTATTGTATCATTCAGCTACAAACATGTGACATTCTATTGCCTTAAATGTATCTCTATTTTAAGTATCAAAAATGAATGATTTTTTTCTTAAATAGGTGTTTTGTAATAATGAAACCATGTTAAAAAGAAATTTGACTTTTTAATAAACATTTTAAATAGTTGCAGCGCGTTTTTGTTGCATATGCACTTCATATAATAACGGCATGAAACACATGGTGTCCCTATTATTTATTTTATTTTGTATTAAATCCTCTGACACAATAGCATATCTGTTTTATTTAAACCTCTAAAGGCATAGCTTATTATAAGGGCTGCATATCCTAAACATTATTTAGATTTGGCCCTTTTTTCTTTGTTGGTCCAAAATTGAACATTTCTTTTACTTAATACAAACCTGTTGAGTTTTGTGTCTTTGTCTTTGGGATTAATTGCATATGATTTGCTTAAATGCTTTTATTGATTATTTGCCTTGTTTCCAGATTGCAAACATTCTGGACAGCCATGCCGCTACTCTTAACAAGAAATCTGAGAGAGAAGTCTTCTTTATGAACACACAAAGCATCGTCCAGCTGGTGCAGAAGTGAGTTGCGTACACTGCTTTGTATCTCACCAAGCATACATGTTGGCTCATTCTTCTTAGCACACTGTTTTGTCATTACTAGGTATCGTAGTGGCATCAGAGGCCACATGAAGGCAGTTGTGATGGATTTGCTTCGACAGTATCTAAAAGTAGAAATCCAGTTTCAAAACGGTAAGGAACACAGTCGTTTTTTTAAACATTTGCTGTGCTAGCATTGTTTTCATACTAAGTGTTGCACTGACTTTATCTCTCCATTTGATGAAGTACTTTCATATAAATGGTTCTATGGTGTTTTTGCCTAAGCTCCTTTGTGTTGTTCTGTTAACAGGACACTATGACAAGTGTGTGTTTGCACTTCGTGAAGAAAACAAAGTGGACATGGTTAATGTCGTCAACTATATTTTCTCCCATGCTAAAGTCATAAAGAAGAACCTACTGGTTACTATGCTGATTGTAAGTAGCTGCCTTTACTGAGTCAAAACTATCCAAAAACCTAATAACTGATTAATAATAATTAACAAAAGATTAATAGTATCAATTGAATAATAATCATATTTATTGTAGTATATTGTGTTGTTAAGCTTAGCTTTTTTTCAGTATAAATATGTTGCCCAAAGTGTTTAGTGCAAAATATAAATCATCATTGCCTAAGCACTATTGATGATAGTAAATAGCTAATTTTCAGTAGAACCGTTAGCTTATGTAATGATAAAATTACAAAAAGAATGCTGCATCTAGCATTTTGCACAAACTGACTTATATTTTGGAAATTGGAAGTTTTAAAGTGTGCATCAGATTTTTTAATCCATATTAATCATGTTGTTTCATGTGTCTAGGATCAGCTCTGTGGCCGTGATCCCACGCTGACTGATGAACTGATGGCTATTTTGACTGAACTCACGCAGCTCAGCAAGACAACTAATGCCAAAGTGGCTCTGCGTGCTCGGCAGGTCAGATTTGGTCTATTCATTCATTCAGCCTTTATTTATACAGGCTAGGCTCAAGGCTCAAGGAGGGATTTTATAGATGAAAATGAACCAGTGTGAGAACCTAAGAGTCGATAATGATGTCCATTTGACCAAGGAGTACAGGGTGCAGTGATGGGTATGATAGTTACAACCAGTCATGAATCAGTGTACCATGGTAGACAGCATCCAACATCTGCAAGGAGCTGGCAGAGGTATTCGTGTAAATAATGTCACCATAGTCAATGGCCAGTAGGGAAGTAGTAGCTCCAAGGTGTTTTCTGGCATTTAGAGTGAAGCAATATCTATTTCTGAAAAAGAAACCCAGTTTTAATTTCAGTTTCTTTATCAAGTTTTCGATCTGTGGTTTAAAAGAGAGATGTGCATCGACCAAAATCCCCAAGTATTTGAAAGAATCTACAAATTCAATAGAAACACCATGCATGGATGACATAGGAGGAAGAGTTGCTGGCATCGACTATCTGTTGTAAAGCGACATCCCTTTGGTTTTGTCAGCATTTAACACCAGCTTGAAATAAAATAGGTCTGAATGAATGATGTCAAATACAGACTGTAGAAGCTGGAAAACCTTGGCACTGTTAGCTCGGCAATAAACAGTGTTGTTGGCAAAGAGATGCAAAGATGGGCCAGGAATGTTTTGACCTACAGTATTTATATAAATTGTAAAAAAGAGTGGGACCTAAAACTGAGTCTTGTGGCACACCATTAGTGACCGTTAGGTAGCTAGATGAAGTACTGTTATGCCGAACACATTGCCTCCGACCTGAGAGATAGTTTGAGAACAAGCCAACAGTGTGATCTGAGAGCTTATGATATAAGATGTCATGATGTACATTATCAAAGGCTTTGGACAGGTCTAAGTAAAGTGCAGCACAATAATCCTTCGCATCCAAAGCTTCAGCAACATCATTAAAAACCTTTAGTGAAGGAGCCATTGTGCTATGTTGTTTCCTGAAGCCAGATTGGTCTTGTTTGCTGTACAGTAAAACTAAGTTTTCAAAGCATGTAAAAATGGTGTGCAACATTTGATCAAAAATAAAAATTAGGAGTAATTTTGAAATGGTTAAAGCTTTAACTCGAGCTGAATCATTTTCTTTATATTTATAATTTCACCACCAGGTGTCACTGCATACTTTCCATTAAGGCAAATTATGTAGAGACATGAAAGAATGATAGAAAAATCTCAATAAAACACATAATTATTAAATGCTTCTCACGCCATAATTGGAAACTAAATGTAGTGTTGAAACTACATGGAGGTAGATGCTGTCAGAAGATGTCATAAGATAAGAGAATAGGTATTTTGTTTCATCTTATGCTTGAAGGACTTCATTAATGTTTCTCGTGTAGGTCCTGATAGCTTCCCACCTTCCATCCTATGAGCTACGACACAACCAGGTGGAGTCCATCTTCCTCTCTGCCATTGATATGTATGGGCACCAGTTCTGCATTGAGAACTTACAGGTGAGCATAAACAGCAGACATCTAATGATCCACAAATTAACAAATAATGCTCAGTAAATAATTACTCATTGCTTTTGCTTAGAAACTCATCCTTTCAGAGACATCCATCTTTGATGTTCTGCCAAACTTCTTCTACCACAGTAATCAGGTGGTCAGGATGGCTGCCCTCGAGGTGAGGCCAACCATAATCTCAGCCTACAACTATGCCCACCTGAACTTTAATGCTGCAAACACATGTGTTTTATGAACTGTATATACATTTTTGTCTGTTATCAGGTATATGTTCGCAGAGCGTACATTGCCTACGAGCTCAACAGTGTGCAGCATCGACAACTGAAAGACAACACATGTGTAGTAGAGTTTCAGTTCATGCTGCCCACGTCTCATCCCAACAGGTATATGCAAATGCTTACTATCTCTCCACGTGCAACATTGTAGCTTTCTGCCAACCCTCAGAACCTCATGGCAATGTGGAGTCAGGCATTATCATTACACAGTAATATTTCCCATCAACTACATCTTTTTAAATGTGTAGCTATTTGTAGCATGGGTCAAGTCGTACTCTGGTCCAAGTGTTCCAATCTATAAAGGAAATACTTATGATGGATATTAAGATCACTGATGATGAATCGTCTTAATTGGATGTCATCCGTCGTGCCACGGTCTTTCACCAACCTTTCCAACTTTGTGTTTATTGTTGTTCATGTAATTCTCCTTATGTGCATGACTTGGTTTTTTACTTTATAAAAGTGTGCATTCTGTAAGCAGTAAAACAAAGCACAATATCCTTGCTTTAATATTCAAGTAAGTTACTCCATCCATCCATCTGTCCATCCATCCATTCATCCATCCACCTCGATCCACCATTAATTTATTCCTGTTCAAGTCTCTAAAGTATCTCAGAAATCTTTAGAAAAAAGTGAAAAAGGTCTCGTCTCAAATCAAAGATGATGATCAGAGTAAAACTAAAGCTAGACACAAGATTTATCATCTACATATTTATTATTTAAAAAGCTTTTAGATGCAGTTGAGTGGCATTTTTCCTGTCAGGGGTTTGCATCCAACTTGTATAGTTGTTTGATTTGTGTGTGTGTTTTGGTGGTTTGTTGTTTCTATTCAGTGCTTGTATGCTTTTGTCTAATTATTATTTTTTTAACATTAATTTCCAGAAATCCAATGTTTTCATCATTCTATTGCATGCTTCTCTTTTGCTGTGGCTTAATTAACTTCCATGCTTGTCTCATGAGTGTGGACTTCTCTACAGCATGGGAATGTTAAAATATATTTTTTGTTTAGACTTTATTTCTGAACAAAGAGACCCTAACATCTCATGATGCATGTTTTACAAGGAGCAGTCAGGAAGCAAACTGTGTGTGTTTTTAAGTTTAATTTATCCTATAATATGCTCACTTTAGATATAAAAAATACAAACATGCCCATATGGATCCTGACACATACATTGCTCCATCTTGACTGTCTTCTCCTGATACCTGACACTAACCACAAATTAATCAATGTTGTTTGATTGCAGAGGGAACATCCCCACTCTCAACAGGTATTGTACATCCTTTTTTTATTGTGTAGACTACTAATTATTTTAGTTGAATTATAACAATTACCGTAGTGGAATTACAATACTATTATCAATACCAGTTGAATTATAATAATTCTTAACCAAGTTGTTGGTGCCAGAGCTCTTGGGTGCTTTGAAATCTCCATAAATTATGTTGAACTAAGTGTAGTCTGAGCACAAAGTGCAGTCTTTTTAGAATTTGACTGAAATAGCATGAAACATTTTGTGTGTCTGTCAAATGTTTTGTGTGTGTGTGTGTTAAAATCAAGTGTTAGTCCTAACTGTGTACAAGTGGCTCAGTACTGTAGAGCTTCATTATAACTCAATATGCACTAACGTAAAATGCTAATAACAACGAGACGATTGTTGTAAATCAGTAAGACGATCCGGAGCTTAAACTTCTAACTGTCCTGCCAGGAAAATGCCAACCCCAGTTCCGGACAAAGTAAAATCCTTGCTCAGTAACTTACAGAATCCTGAAGCCCAGGACTTTAAAGCACTGGCTACACAAGATGATAATACTGAGAAGAAAAATACCTTGGATGAGGAGTCTGTGAACAGGTTTGATGCGCAAAACCTCTTCTTTGGTTTCTGTGGGTGCAACTTCTGGGAAATCTTCGTCTCCCCAAATAACATCAATCTTTATGGAGCAAAACATCTAAAGGTCCTCCTTGATGGAGTTAAGGTTCCTTGTGCACATAAAAGTGATGTACTTACTTTTTTATTTTACTAACACAAGGACCTTCACCTTTTCATACTTTATGCTGTGATAGCATTCACTTCTCACTGCGAATATTTTTCTGATTCTTGTTTTTATATTTAAACCTCAATCTTTGTTTATTTCTTTACGTATGGAATGCTTGAGACATGGCTGCGCTTTTAGTACACATTTCTGTATTTTAATTTGACAAACTTTGACAAAGCAGAGGAATCAAAAGTGTTTTTGATGTTCTTTAAGGTGGATGGGGAGAGACTCGGAGACTTGACTTAGTCAAGTTGCATTGCAAGTTTTGATCAATGTTGTTTTCTGTCTTTATGTCAGGATGTCATTCTCATCCAACCTGAATCACTACGGCATGGTGCACGTGTCCAGCGTGAGTGATGTCCTACTTGACACTTCTTTTACACCGCCTTGTCAGCGTATGGGAGCCATGGTCTCTTTCCGCACCTTCCAGGAGTTCACACGGTCAGTGTTTGATCGGAGAAATAAACCAAACTTTTAATCAAATTATTTATTGATGTGAAATTAAACTAATAAAGAGTGGTTTATGTATTGTCTCTACTTTACAGGAACATATATGATGTGTTGAGCTGCTTCTCTGACTCTCCTCCTACAAGTCCTATGTTCCCAGACGGAAGTACCCCTGTCCTGTACGGGGAAGAGGACAACAAGGTGAGAAGTGACCGCTTCCAGTCACAAGGCCATCACAAGACTGTAAATCTTCAATAAGCTGTTTGTTTTGTCATCTAGAGCGTCCAGGATGAACCAGTCCACATCCTCAATGTGGCCATAAAGACTGACAGCGACATTGATGATGATGGCCTGGCAGCTATGTTTCGGGAGTTCACTCAGTCACAGGTGAGGACTCTGGTGACAACTAGGCCTAACTAAATTACACACGTTTTACGTGTTTGAAATACTTCAGATGATTCAAACAGTGCTGATATTTTCCCAGAAATCGTTGCTGTTTGAACATGGTATTCGAAGGCTGACATTCCTTGTTGCCCAGAAGGTGAGCGTTCTTATTATTGTTTATGTTGACTAAACTCTGATCTCCTAAACTTCAACTTATACACCAAATAAGAAGTTCTTAATTGCATTTACCTGAATGTGACAAATGAGATATGTCCTGCATGTGTCTTTAATTCCTAATATGTTGTCACTGAATTACATCAATGTGGTAATTGCACTAATTTGCATTTGAAATTTAGCTCTGGTTTTTTCTTTGTATCTCTTCCTGCATGCTTCGCTTTTGCTCAATTTTGATGGTAGGATTTCAGGAAGCAAATCAACTGTGAGGTGGACCAAAGATTTCACGTAAGTACTGAGAAATAACTCTGGATGAATACTGCACCCCTTACCGAGCAAGGGCATTTTAAATAACCAGCAAAATATTTCCTTTAGTCAAATTTTAATTTATTTTATTTTATGCCAGCTACTTTTTGTGGGCTCATATCTGTTGTAGAGAATTAGGGACATGGTACCAAAAACATTTTTCTCTTAATTCTGTAAAAAAAAAAGTCAGAATTTTGAGATTAAAGTCAGAATGCATCTATCTAATGCTGACCTTTTTCTCAATTCAGTTTATTTATATAGTGACAAATTACAACAAAGTTGTCTCAGGGCATTTTACAGAAACATTCACATACATGAAAAGCCAATTAGTAAAGTTCTCTATCTAGGAGCTCAAAATTAAGGGAAAAAATTGCATTGTGATGCTTATCCTCTTCTGTACATATCTCATATCATATATATCTTTTTTTATTTTTCTAGAAAAATTATGTTAACGTCCAAACTGTGGAAACTTGAATAAGCAAAAAAAAAAAGTCTGAAACATTAAATATTTGAGGTTTGCGAAAGTGTATTTTGAGCTTTCAACACATTACACATTATTAAAGCTTCATTAGTGTGAGCTTGTTTTCTTTTTATTTTCCACAATCATGTGACCACACGTTTCATCTTGCATTATATTTAGGAAACAGCTAAACTTAGTCCATTTTTCGATGAAGCATTTATCTTTCCAAGTTCAACCAATTATTTAGAGAACAGCCACTAACATTTAGCAAACACCGAAAACGACAGGGATCCAGTTTGGAGAAAAGCCCGCGCCTTTCATCTCTGCTGTCATTTTAACAATACCCTTTGATTTTTCTTTTCTCCACACCATAATGAGAGCTAATCATGCTAACTACCTCCCTGTTACACCAAGTGTCTTTTTCTAGTTTGCACCATTATGCATGCTCACTGCTCACGCAAAAAAAGTCTTTTCTATAGCTCTGTAATGTTCAATAAAATGATATTAATCACAGTGTCAAATCATAGCTGCGGAGGTTTGCAGGGTGTGTACTGTCGCAGCTCTCATCATCATGTAGGCTGCGAGATGATAAGAGCATCTCCAATCGCTCTAGCATTGTTTGGGCAAGTGGGACACTTGATCCGATAACGTCAAGCAGCGCTGCCAGGCATTATTCAGAGGATCGTGTGTCTCTGAGGAATGGAGATATTTTATTCATTAGCCTAGTGAGTGGTGCTTGTATATGTAGCCTGTAACACAGTGATGATAACTTGCTGCCTTTTGTGAATACTCTGTGATTCTTTGACAGATAAATTACAGGAAAAAAATGAGCACATGGTGTTTTGCATTTAGAGCAGTGCATTAAACTCCATTTTTACTTGTCAGGGAGCAATGAAAGCAAAAACCAGACTGGGTGATTTTGCCTGCTGTAAAGTATAAAACTATCCATTAAGTGTTCCAGTGCATACACATTAAAATACCCAGTCTTCTGTTTCTGGCACTTTTTTTATTCACATCTTTTCCTGTAGTGTTAGGGAATAAAAACATATTAAAATGTGTGACTCATTTAGGAATTGTATGACTGCTGGTTACAAAATTAAAAAAAAGAATAGTGAAATATATCCCCTTAGACAACAGTAGAATTCTGGCAAAACAAGTGAGAGAAACAGCCCCATTTGGAGCTTTGGAGCTCAGGGTTTGGACTTTATTTTTCTTTTATTTTTTTATTTTTTTTTTCATTTACCCTTTATTTATACAGGTAGTCTCGTTGGGTCACAGGAACTCATTTTCAAGAGAGACCTGTTTTTGGGAGCAGATGGTGGGGGTTAAGGGCCTTGTTCAGGGGCCCAGAGTGGGGCAAATGAGGGTGGAGGCAGGTGTGGGTGTTTCACCTTTTCCACCCACATTTTGATGTTGACGGTACCGGGAGTTGTACCTGCAACTTTCCGATCACAGGCCCATCTTCTCTGACCTCTGTGCCACCACTCCCCAAGAAGGCATTTAACATGCTCTACTAGCATAATATTATCTTAAAGGGTTTTTACACAACTGCAGTTTTGGTTTCGTAATTTTGGGGGGGGATTTTACCATGGTTGGATCAACTTAATGTGTGATGATGTCACATATTGTAACTTGAACCGTCTAAACTTTTTCTTTTTTATTTCCACAAATTTTACAATGCTTATACAATTTCTCCATCAAAACATAAGCATTTTTTTTTACCACTGCTAAATAACAGCTAATGGTTCTTCCTCAAATCCACCCAGAATGCAAAGTGTGTTCCCAGGCTTCTATAGACCGTTATCGCATTTGAGCTTTGACTTTTTTTTGTCTCCTTTTTAAACACTCAAAACGTAAACATGATCAGTGAGAACTGGATGCAGTTCATTTTTTCTCAATATGGCTTTTAGTTTTTGCACGTCTGTTTGTTTGAGACTTACCGGTAACTCTCTCCTGTGTTTCTGCCTGTCTCATTAAGTTTACTGTCAGGTGTTTTATTTTGATCTGTTATTTTTGCATGTCTTATACAGTTTGTACATCAAAACATCCATATTTTGTCAGCTTAGATTATTACAAAAGTTTCAGATTTGATGTTTTCCAGAAGAAAGTTGTTTGTTGGTACTTCAAGCACTTGCTGTTTTGATGGCTTTCAAAATTTCTTCAGAAAGACTTTAATTTGATTAGTCATTTTTATTCATGTGAAAATGTTTTATATTCAGTGATTTATGCAAAACTGTTAGTTTATTTATCTATATTTATCAAATTTTTATCTACACAGAGGGAATTTCCCAAATTCTTCACATTCCGTGCCAGAGACAAGGTAGGCGTTGACATCTAATGTTTTGGATTGTTTTTTCTCCTCGGAACGTCTTCCCTCACATCTCCAAAATATTCAAACCATCATTTACTGCGAAAATACAACTGTTTACATTTTATTAATATGCATGTTATTGTTATGGCAGTAACATTACCCCGATGGGTTTGAAAACCAAACAGAAGTGACACCAACATCTTTCTTTGCTAAAATGTATTCCACACCAGTCGGTGATGGCTCATCTTGACCACTACCCATGATAGTTTCTTTGTAATGGCACCACTAAAACTCATTATTGTAATGAAGTCTTTAATTATGTTCCCCATTAAAGAGAAATGACACCCATTAGCAGCTTTCTTAGATTAAGATTGTTCAGGATTTCATTTACTTAGTACAGTGTGTGACTCACAGGCATCTTTCTATAAGCTCACTCTGGAGCCATACAGTCTTTCGCTAACATTGCCATTTTGAAAGCGTTTGACCTTTTACCTTGAGAGGGAGTTTTATTTATTAAGGACTTGTGGGATTGTTTAATTCTCAGTGGTTTTGTCCTGCCTGTTTTGCAACAGTTTGAGGAGGACAGGATCTATCGGCACTTGGAGCCGGCGTTAGCGTTCCAGTTGGAGCTCAACCGCATGCGCAATTTTGCCCTAACGGCCATCCCCTGTGCCAATCACAAGATGCACCTTTACCTGGGCGCAGCCCGAGTGGAGGTGGGCACAGAAGTTACAGACTACCGTTTCTTTGTCCGAGCCATTATTCGCCACTCGGATCTGGTCACAAAGGTGAGAAAACGGAAAAAGAAAAATGAGCTGATGAGTAATGAAGTTTTTATTAATACTTGAAGATATATTTGAACCTGTCTACATTTTAAAGGTTCCACACATTTGCTGCACATTTGTCTGATTATCAACAGGAAGCCTCATTTGAATACCTTCACAATGAAGCAGAGCGTCTGCTGCTGGAAGCCATGGATGAACTGGAGGTGGCTTTCAACAACACAACTGTACGAACTGACTGCAACCACATTTTCCTCAACTTTGTCCCTACTGTCATCATGGACCCATCAAAGGTTTGCAAAACAGTCATACACACAAGGCGCTTTGATTTCAACTTTATTATCAACCCCTTCTTATCTTTCTTGATAATCTTCAGATTGAGGAGTCTGTGCGCTCCATGGTGATGCGTTATGGCAGCCGTCTGTGGAAGCTCCGAGTCCTGCAGGCTGAACTGAAAATCAACATCCGCCTGACTCCAACAGGAAAGCAAATTCCCATCCGCCTCTTCCTCACTAATGAATCAGGCTACTATCTAGATATCAGCCTGTACAAGGAAGTCACCGACTCCCGAACGGGACAGGTGGGGCCCAAAGACCGACAGGTGGGGGCACTCATGCATTTTTCATCCCATCTACTTTTTTTGTCTAGATTCAGGCAAAGGGTTGCAACTCCCTCCTGGAAACCTCAGTTTCTGGTTACAAAAAATAGATTATTCAACTAAAATATTTATAATTTTTATACATTAAATCAAAACTCTGCTGAAGGTTGTCAGTCATCCAGGTCATGATCAATCTGGGCCAACAGCCTCCACTGTGCGGAGCGAGTAGATCCAGTCTAAACTGCAGCACAACCGGACCTCTCATGCAATTCTATAAAGTTAGGAACTCCCCACCAGACATTTTAGGATTGATGGGAAGTGAAACATCTTCTGCTTCAGAATAGAAGTCCAGTTGTTTAGTTTTTTTACTTTTTTTGGATTATTAAATCAAAACCTTATGGTTTTATTCATTGTTAATGGGATCCAGTATGTCCTGATGCATGCTCATGCTTTTTTTGTTGTTTCGCTTTTTTTTTTTTTTTTTTAATGTCCAGAGGACCAGATTTAACTTTTTTTTAGAAGGATCCAGTATGGTATTGTGCCCTTAGCCTGTTGGATGTTTGTTTTATTTTTTTTTTTTGGCAGCAGATCAGGTTTGGTTTGCTTCATCCCCCCATCTTTCCTCATGTAGATTAATTCATTAGTAAATTAACTTTGAATAGGTTGAATCTGCATAAAGCAAGAAAACATTTCTTCTTCATGCTTGTTTTGCATTTATCTTTTGATCGTCATTTGTTTTCTGTGTTTTTTATAAGGGAAACTGAAAGCTGCCTCGTGTGTTGTATTTGACGACTGTAGATCTTTTAGAACAAGTTTAATGAAAATTCTGAGCAAACTTCAGAGATTAAAATAAGTGGAAGCTATAAGATGATGTAGTAGGTGGTATTCTTTTGATTTGTGTGTTTGCGTGTGTGTTAGCTTGTTTCAATCAATCATGTTTTAGTGTTGAATGTTTCAGAGTGATGGCTAGAAACATAAGGTTTTTGTATTTCTTACACAGTTGCATTTTTAATTTGATTTGCCACTAGCATTGAAAAATCTCATAATCATATACATCATTGTCTTTTTTATTTTGTCATCCAAATCCTGAGGTTGTAAATCAGGTTAATGTTTGCATATACACTTAACAAATCCCCCTTTTTTTTTCCAGATAATGTTCCAGGCCTATGGAGACAAACAGGGTCCGTTACATGGAATGCTCATCAATACTCCTTATGTCACCAAGGACCTGTTACAGTCCAAACGTTTCCAGGCACAGTCTCTGGGCACCACTTATGTCTACGATTTTCCAGAAATGTTTAGACAGGTACTGTTAAAAATATGCTTTTTGAATGTTTAGCTTTATTTTTGGTTAGAAAAAAAAAAAAAAAAATACACATTGTTTTTATTTATTTTTTTTCCTTATTCTCTCCACCAGGCTTTGAAAAAGCTGTGGCATTCTAGTCAGGCTTATGCTCATCTACCTAAATGTCCTCTTCCTTCTGAGCTGCTCACCTTCACTGAGCTGGTTTTGGATGCACAGGGTCAGCTGGTGCAGATGAACCGACTGCCAGGGGGAAACGAGGTCAGTGTTTTAGGGTTTTAAAACAAAAGTTACACTCAATTATTGTTGCAATGTATGTTTCAAAATCTGTAATTCACAGTTTGCCCTGTAGATGTCTCTGTGATTCTTTAATTTGTTTTTTCTTATAGACAATTCATTGTTGTAGTCCATGTATTTCAAAAATAGTTCATGTTTAAATCTTTGATTTGTCGTCAAGATGCAACTCTAAGGTTACCTTAGAGCACAAACTTCCCCCCAACTTGTTTTGTTTCTAAACTCATTTATGAAATAAAACCAAATGAAGTATTTGCACTGTTTTTAAAGATTATTTTCTCATACTCAGTTGTGTGTTATCCTTTTTTTTTTCTGTCCAGATTGGTATGGTGGCATGGCGGATGACCCTGCGAACTCCAGAGTATCCAACAGGACGTGAGATCATAGTGATATGTAATGATATCACTCATAAGATCGGGTCATTCGGACCCCAGGAGGACGTGTTGTTCCTGCGAGCTTCAGAGATGGCAAGAGAGTGCGGCATCCCTCGCCTTTACATCGCAGCCAACAGCGGTGCCCGCATCGGCCTGGCGGAGGAAATCAGACACATGTTCCACGTGGCCTGGCAGGATCCAGCTGATCCTTACAAGGTTGGACAGCAGCCTCAAACTCACAAGTCTTCTTGACGTTTAGTTTCCAGCTGTGTGGAACGTTGTTACGTAGAACTGACAAAAAAAAGGTTTATTTTTTTAATTGTGTTTTTGTATTTTTATATGTAAACATTTTCATATAAAGTAGGTTTATACTTTCATAAGTGGCTTTATTTTCTTGCCTTGGTTCATTACGTGCATCAGCAACACCTCTTTGTGTGTTTAAGTTGCAATTGCTGTGTTCTCTGCAGGGTTTCAAGTATCTCTACCTCACCCCACAAGATTACAAAAAGGTCTCCGCTCTAAATTCTGTACATTGCGAACATGTAGAGGATGAGGGAGAATCGAGGTATTTCTTTTTTTTTTTTTTTTTTGTCTCGTACTTGTTATGTACAGAAATAGTATTGTAACCTGCTGTTGTATCTGTTAGGCATGCATGATTCGGTTGTAATCGAGTGAGCTTCAAACATGCAAAGCGTGTCTGGGTCACATCTGGTTTTTGGTGGAATATATATCCTGTTGTGCAGGTACAAGATTACTGACATTATTGGAAAAGAGGAAGGGCTGGGTGTGGAGAATCTGAGAGGGTCTGGAATGATCGCGGGAGAATCTTCTCTGGCTTATGAGGAGATAATCACCATGAACCTGGTAAGGATCATTTGTGTTCGAAAGGCACATTTATCCATGTAGTCTGCTCTTTGCCCTTAAGCTAAGCACTTGTGTGACATGGAAAAAAGCTGAAAAGCTGCCAAGTGGATACTTTCCTTGTATCTGAAGCTTTAAGATATTTGATTTCTCTCATAGGTCACATGTCGAGCCATAGGTATCGGAGCCTATCTTGTGAGGCTTGGACAGAGAACCATTCAAGTGGACAATTCTCATATTATCCTTACAGGAGCCGGGGCCCTCAACAAGGTAAAATGAGCTCAGACACACATTTGTATTTCAGTGCAGCACAAAGGTGGTGATAACAGAATGACATTTATATGAGCTTTCACTTAAATTCCCACATAAATAAATCTGCATTATCATGAGAAAAGCTCTAAAATAAAGCCTCGGTAAAACGTTTTTAACAATTATTTACTTTTTGTGAAAAAGGTAGTATAAATAGAAGAAGAAATTTATGCATGTCACATATCTAAGAAAAAGAACTTAGTCTACCGTGATCTTTGTGTTGTGTTCCTGCTGATTGAGCAATTTTAAGGCTCTCTCCTTTGGCTCTGCTCTGTTCTACAAGGATTCCCTTTCCGATCGCAGCCACAGGCCTGCCTGCCACTCAGAGTGGAATAATTGAAAGCGAACCATGAAGCTGTATTTGCATAGAAATGGAGTGACATGCCAGAGGCTGCAGTACAGGACACCCATATCATTTGTTTTTAATCAAAATGAAAAGTTTTGCTGATGCAGATTGTTTTTTCGGCGTACAATTGACGAGCATGTGTGTTTGTGTGTGTGTGTGTGTGTGTGTGTGTGTGTGTGTGTGTGTGTGTGTGTGTGTGTGTGTGTGTGTGTGTGTGTGTGTGTGTGTGTGTGTGTGTGTGTGTGTGTGTGTGTGTGTGTGTGTGTCTGCATGCTTCACTACCTCCTATCTTGCTTTCCATTCTCTGTCCTTGTCGGTGCATTAAGATGACTCTATTTCAAATTAGATGACAGATCACAACATGTTAAACCATGCAAATGGCCCAATGATGGTACCTCTATTTGCTAGAATCTCAATTTTTAGCTTCATAGTTTGTTCTTGTTTGAAGGAATATGAATGGTTTCATATAAATCTAAATATAGGGGGATGTTGTTAGTTAGTTTACAGTTAATTGTATATTTTTTAAACATTAAAACAGGTTGAACTAGCAGCGCAGGACACGTAAGGAATCTTTTTTTTTTTTCTCATTTATCATGTGGTTTCCTGGTTATTAACTGAAACTTAATAAGAAGCAGCAGGCGGCCACTCGGAGATCATCATTTCATTAGCTGCTAGAAACTGCTCATTTTTTCATGGGAGCTGGATAGTAACTACTGCCACAAATACCCCAGTGAGCTGTTGCTAGCATTTGGCCCCTCGTTTTCTTGCTCCCAGTCATCTCACTCAGTTTCTCCTCCAATATCTCCTCCTCTCTCTCTGCCATGGAATCTTAATGAAGCCGGCGATGGCCGGAGGCTCTGGGGTTTTGTGTATGTCAAGGTGACTGTAATGTTTCTTGGGGCTGCCGCCTCTCCTGACAGCTTTAGGAGAGTGCCCTAGATTTGTAGCCAGATACATAACCATTAATGGTAATAAAGAA
The DNA here is from genome assembly GCF_014905685.2 of Nematolebias whitei. NCBI lineage: Eukaryota > Metazoa > Chordata > Actinopteri > Cyprinodontiformes > Rivulidae > Nematolebias > Nematolebias whitei. The sequence goes on from NC_056511.1 coordinate 34,982,588, forward strand.
AGTAAATGATGGCTGGAAAGGTGAGTGCCGAGGGTAGGGATTGCACTCCACTCTGATTTTTATGGAACCATGTCAGCGCCCAGCCACCTGTTCTTAGCTGCTTATGAAAATAGGGTGGGCAGGGAGAAGGGTTTATAGCTTCAGTTTAGCATATGAGCAATGTGATGATAAAAGAAGTTAGGTGGCTTCCAACTTATAAAACAGTCAAGTTTACAACTTTTTGTCTAGAAGATTCAGAACACACATCAATAAATTTGATTTAGGCCAATCAAATGAAAACAAAGTTGAATTTAAGATGCGTGTTTTGGTAGACAACCGATGGGTAAATTCACAACATCTGAGAAAACCTTGTAGGAGGATCAGCAAGTGTTGGCCTTAACTTGGAAAAGAGATTTCTGTCTGCTTCCTACCTGTACAGACAAAGTTTTTCTGACTTGTCTTAATCAGTGTCTGTCATCGCACTGATCTCAGCTACACACCAAGGTTGTCACTAATAGACAGTGTTTTGTCTCCATTTAACATCACAAAAATAAAAATTTCAATCCCATATTATAACGATCATTAAACAGCTGCAGTACTGTCGCAAAGGAAAAAAATCTTAGACAATTTTTAGATGACTGCATCTTTGAAACCTGTTACTTGTTTAACCTTTAATTTAACCGTTTTTGTTGTTACTTGTTTGTTTTATGATCAGAAATGCATTACAGTAGTCCCTCGCTACTTCTCGGTTCATTTTTCACTGACTCACTCTGTCACGGTTTTTAAAAATAAGATTGGACATGAAAAACAATTGGCTGATTGACGGTTGAGCCGCACGATATGCATGGAATTTTTATTTAAAATATATTATTTTAAATTATTTAGCACCTGCTGCACCTTTGTGCAGCCCACACTGCAGGATGAACTTTCTGCTGCAGCTGATCAGCTGTTCACCTTGCAGAGTGGAGAAGTGGGCGTGGCCAAGGGCGCTTGCAAGTGGCCGAGAGCAGCCGAGGCAGAAAGCTGAGATCATGACATTCTGTGCTCTTTTAAAGCGTTTACAGTTTAGAAACGTTGTTTAGAATATTGCAAGAGTGTGGGAAGGGTTGTAAATGCCTTTATATATA